>NC_135312.1:44553149-44918149 GCF_048772815.1 Callospermophilus lateralis | reverse complement strand
AATCCATGCCATTTACTTTTTCCCAGTGTGATTGTGAAACCAGAAAATAACAAAGAATTACTCCACCTTACTATAAATACAAAGAGAGACAGTTTCACATAGTTATGACAACACAGGAAAAAAGAACCCCATTCATCTTGGAAATAAGAGGACAGTTTTTAGAGAGATATATATCATTTTCAAAAAAAAAAGTAAGGCAAAGAGTTTATTATAAAGTGGTGTAAACAATTGAGATATGAAAAAACCTGCACATTCAAGTAAATATTAATGGCTTACAGTGATAAGGCTCAAAATACATATGGGGAACAACAGAAGATGAAGTAGGAATAAAAATTTAGGCACAGACAAACTTAAAATCTCTAACTGATGCTCTCCTAAGTGCATTGGAGTTTATTCTCAAGGTGAGAGGTAGCCACTGACAAAATCCTAGGGAGATGAAAATAGATGTGCCTTTTATAATGTTCATCTGACTGTCATTTAGAAGTATATAAAAGGAAAGGGCTCTGTTAAAAAATTAGGGAGCTACTATATTTAAGTATTGTGAATCTTATAAAATATTAAAACAAAGGAAGTTAATTTAAATTGAAATATTATCACTTGCAAAATAATTCTATAATATGTAACTGATTAGAGACAGATAAGGTTAAAATAAATGTTAATGCTAATATATGCTAAGTTCTTTTAATGCATTTTTCTTTTGGATCCTTAAAATATCTATAAGAGCAATATTATTATGTTCTAATTTTGAATATGGGTGAAAAGACTTACACTTCTTAACTAATTTGTTCATTTCTTCAAAATTGAATCATGGTGGAAGGTTTAAATTCAAGTTATGACTTCAAGCAACAACCTCTTTTCATCTCTATCACACTGAATATATATTTTATTATCTAGAGTTTTTATTTGGGCAATGAAGCAGGTGAACATGTGAGTCATTAGAATAAAGAATGTTTAGAATAAATGGAAATGAGAAAAAAAGTTGAGCCTCCTAGGGAAGACCTTTACAGAGGTGAATAGATCACAGAGTGAGACTTCATGAATAATATCTTCTTAAAAGAGACCTATAAGAGATGTCCTCACCCTTTCCACCATATGAGAACACAGCAAAAAATGGAACCCATGAGCCAGAAGATAGGCCCTTATCTCACTAAACACTGAGTTTTCTGATGACTTTATATTTAAATTTTCAGTATCCAGTACTCAAACAAATAAGTATTTGTTATTTATTATCTACCCATTTTATTATTTTGTTATAGCAGCTAAACTGGACTAACTAGACTAAGACAATAGAAAACTCAATGGTTATGTTAAGATAATTAATCCTGCAGTAAAAATATAGAGAGCTGAAGAACTGAATGGACAAGTTATCTTCCTGGAAGAATACATAATATGAGAGAATGTTATGAAGTAGTTCTTCAGAAAAAAGTACCAATAAGGAGATAGACTGAAAGTAAACTGTACCATTTATGGAAAGCTCTAAGTGAAAGAAAATATTTTAAATACTTTCTATGTAGATATGCCTAGTTTTTATAACTTATACCAATGCAAGAAAAATATATTTCCTATTTTAGTCAATATTTCCAAAAGTATTTAAATGTTTTCCTCAGGTATTACTTAGTATTTTCTTTTTAGGGAGTTTCAGGCATAATATGAATCTTGAAATCACCACCCTCAGAAACACTTCTTGTGTTCTGCTCTTGACTCTAGAAAGCAACTGTGAAAACATCTGTTCCTGTCTAGAGGAGATTATATGTACCATTACCAAAGATTGTTTTATTAGATTAATCTCATTGGGAAAGTTCAAATGTCTAAATTAAATCAACATAAAATAAGACAGTTTCACTAAAAGCAGAGGGCAAATCAAAAGTATGGGCTACTCTTCATGATGAGCAACCTTTAGTGAAACACTGGAGGACAGAAAGACATGAGCATCCACATCTGGATGGAAATTCAGAATTCACAAAATGAAAGGAGCTAAAAGCCTGCTGCAGTGTTCAATGAAAGTTTCCAATGTTGACCTTGTATCCATAAAGAGTAAAACTAAAGTTAACATCAACCAGAGATTGGGGAAATATGTCCACACCAGTATTTTGACATATTTTTCACTGAATGTTTGGTGTTCATGCTTCTTCAGTACTCTTAGACAATCTGAGTTGTCTAGGTTCAGAGTTTTGTTCATACAGTCAGTAGAAAATTTCAAGTTATTTGCTGTTCAAAAGACTGAATTGATTAATAAATATATAGAAATAAGTAAGATTCATTTCCATAAGAGGCAATCAAGCTTTAATCTTTGAATTTCCAAAATGGATTCACAATTTATTTAATAAGATCACTGATAGTTCATGTTAAATAGAAACCAGGAACTTTAACGTCATAAACTATAAAGCACTAAATAGAAATATGTAGGTGTTTTTTATGAATTTGAGTATATACAATAAATTTGGCTATTAGAACAAGTTAGAAATAACAGTTGAGCTATGTTTTCAAATAAATGTATCGTTTGATAAAATATAAGATTGACAAAAATCTTGAGTATTTAACTTCACATATTTTCAAAGTAGACACATGGCCCATTGGTTATTTCTATTTTGGAAACTATTTTCTAAAAAAGAAACAACAACAACATATATATACATATACATATATATATGTATATATATGTTGTTGTTGTCCTTGTATATATATATATTCATTCATTCATTCCAAAATTTGATCAAAATCTTGAAGCTTAAAAATATAAAACACAAAATAAATTTAATCTATTTGTCTACTAATATCAAAACTGCATTAAAAAGAAATGGCAGCATTACCATAAAATATTTTACATAATTTTGAAATTAAAGAAAAATAAACTTTTCAAAACAAAGCAACTTTTTATGATAACAAATAAACATGCAAAAACTTCATTTATTTACTTATTTATATACCCTGGTGTTTTCCCAAGTTGGCACTATCAAAATATTCTCCACATATGTATGTTAAGCTTAGAATCTTAAAACAATGCAGTATTTATACTTGGAAAGTGTGCTCAAGTAGTTATAGAGATTAAAATGGAATTATGTATGGCGATTACAAAGACTTCTTTAGCTTCAGGATTAATTAAAATACTTGCTTTAATGCATTACAAGTAGGAATAAACACAATACTGATGAAGGTTAGTTGCAGTGGTGATTATACTTATGATTATTATCCTGTAGCTTTCTCATGGTCAAAATTACATTGTTCACCTTTATTCTTATCAAGCCTTTCCAAACCCCACCAAAATAAAAACCAAATAAAAACAAAAATCCCAAATGCATTATAAACCCTATCAATAGAAATGCATGACTGAATTAAGATTTACTAATATTTTACCAAATACAATATTTTATACATCGTTGTTGCTTAAAAACTTATTATAGCTAGTGTGTATTTTAACTAAAATATTCATGTAGAACTTGCTCATAAAAAGAATATTTTTTCTGCTACTCTTACTGAAATCATCTATGATATGAAATTAGATTTTTTTAGTTGCTTGACTCTCACATATCTTGGAAATATTTGCTTTAGTTATATAAACTCTTTGCATTTTTTGGTAACTATTTTTAGTGATATAATGTGGTTGTTGTTGTTATTGTTGTTGTTATTATTATTATTAATATTTGCAGCAGAATTTATTTGGAGTTTTTCTTACTCTTCTGATCAGCTCTCCCACTCCACTCTCTAGTCTTATTCTCTGCTTCTCTTAGTTTCTATATTTTGTAGATCATTACAAGTGGATTCACCTACTATGTATACCGATTCCTTCTAAATAAAACTTTCTAATTCAGGATTCAGCTAAGTTTCAATTTTTTTAACAAATGTCTTCTGGGTGTTTTTGCATAGATACATGCAGTGACCCCAAAATTAATATGTTCAGATTGAACTCATCACTTTTTCTCCAAAATAACCTTCTGAAAGCATTTTGTGATGTTTCCAAACATCTCCATGTTCTTCATACCACTTTAACTCCATACTCCCCCTTCCTTGTTCCTTGAATTTAATTGGTTAATTTTTACAGAATCTCATTAAAACCTCTTTAAATTCAGCTTAATTCCTAATAGCTACTTTATGATCGTTGTCCATGATTTTATCATAGTTATCGTATCACATTGTTACATCTTTCCTGAATTACAAAAACCATGGCACATGTCTCTTCTTCATTAGAATTCTGTTATATACTGCCTCTTCTGCATGTGCTCCATTCAAGAAGCTCTGGGTGCAAGGTGTTGATTTAGCAACATGATTTCAGATTTAATTGATGAAAGAGGGAAGGAAGAAAAATGGGTTTTGAAACTGATCACCATCTTGTGATTGATCATCTATGCACCTCATTGTTGTCTATTTGGAAGATAGAAGAGGGTAACATTTATCTCCTGATTCCTATCCTCTGTAGTCAAGTGTTAGCGGTTACTCTTTATTCCTTCAAGGTTTAAGCATTCATCAATACTGAGCAGCTTGGTAAGCACTGAAACATATAACCCAGAAAGACTTCAGGGTAGAATGAAAGAGACACAGTGAAACTGAGGCATGATCTGCCCATTACACTTGTGCAAAGTTGTGCTGTAGCAATGGCTAGAGGTCAGCATAGGAGACAGGTGTAAGCAGAAATTTAAGTTACACTTTTCATGATGTAATCCTGATAATATAATTTCATTATTTAAAATTTGCAGGATTTCTCTAATTTCACAATAAATATTAAACTCCTCAGTGTAGCACCAAAGACTTCTCCAGCAAGCCATATCTAGCCCTTCAAATCTGTGTCAAGTTTTATTTCAAATGATTACTCTGCCTCCTGTACAATATAACAAAGGCACATATAGGAGGTCCTTATCATCAAAGAATGCTGAGTACAGGAAACAGATACTTAATTTAAATCCATTTAAAACTGGAATAAAAACTTCATAGGAAATGGTGGTAGAGGAAATGAAGGCAGAAGGGTGCTAATAGAAATTACCATATCAATAAAACTAAAAAACTTATTTCTTTATTTATAAGAAGAAAACATATAGGGTAATGTATTCTGATTCATAATATATATGTAAAAATCACTTTTTTGCATAGAATTTTTCTGACACCATATTATCATTGTGTGAAATTACACTCTTTATTACAATATAAGGTTTTTTAAAAGATCCTGAATAGCACCAGTTTTATTAAAATATATGGAGAGCGTATCAATTTCCTAAAGGTTTACTTTAAGTCTTGATTTTGTTTACCTTCTTTTTTTTAAAAAAAAGTCTAATATAAAATTTTTATCAATATTTTCTTCTTCATTTATTAACTGCTCCAACTTGCTCATTTCATAGCAGCTTTGTATGTGACTGGAATACTCCGTAAGCACAATTTTATTGACATAATGAAAATGTGATTCTTGCAAGATATGCACTTTCGCTTTTTAATTAATTTGCATTGTATTTGCATTGCATTGTCTAATGTTTACAGAACACTACAGGAAGCAAGAAGAGATCAATAAAGAACTTCAGGAAAGGAGCAGGGATACTTGATAATCTTAAGTGGCTGGCAAGGGAGAGAGGGAGGTATTTCACTAGAGAATAATTTTATAAACTGTCAGTTTCTTAGTGATTATTTTCACGCTATGGCAAATTTTGTTTATTTCCTCAACCTCACAAGTGCAGGGATTCAGAGAAGGAATGGGTAATGAGAATACACTGTATATTTACTTTTTGTTCTTTTATCGTTCTCATAGGAACCCTCATGTTCCATTATAATTGCCAGTGTACTTTTCTGTCTCCAATTAGACTATAAATTCCATGAGGCTAGCTGACTTAATAACAATAAAGCAATAGCAATAATAGATAATAATCAAATAATTTACTTTTGGGCAATAATTTGGAAAGACCTTTATTTGAATTATCTCATTGACTTTTCATAACAACCATAGTAAACATTGTGCATTTGATTTACTAGTGTTATCCCATTTCATATATCAGAAAACTAAAATACAGAAAGATTTAGTTTACTGAAGCACAAAATGCAAAAGTGATAGAGCTGGGATTCAAATCCATGTTGGCAGCCAAGTCCCTGTATTTTATATAAAATGGCAACAAAATAAGCTTCTGGGTTTTATTTGATGAAGCGCTCCCTTTTTTTTTTTTTTTTTTGGAAAGAAATTTTCATAGATGATGCTGAATACTTTCTTAGAGACATATCAGGAGGTGCAAGCTTTCTGACTGAATCTCTTTAATTGACACTAAGTTGACCAGGGTGATTGGCATGGTCAGCTTCCTAGTTTCTCACCTCCTTTGACCTGATAATTGGTCAGGACATTGTCTCCAAACACGTCCAGTGCACTTTCCTACAAAAAATATAAATCACACCTGAATCTATCAAATGAAAACCATGAATTCTGAATTAAATCAGTATACCAGTCTGTTATTGTATGTGTCTAGAGAAATTATCCTGATCAAATAATAATGGGTTTTGCTTAAATCAACCACAAATAAATATGTATACACATTTGTCTAAACTGAACACTAATTTCAGTTATTTTTATTACCACCTTGATTATCATATTGAATTCTAGAATTTAAAAAGAAAATTCTGCCCTTTCTCATCAAAGAACTAGTCAATAAATAGCTTTACTGAAGGTAAGATAATAAACTTGACATTGTGTATTTTCTTTGTGCTTTTTAGTTTTTGACATCAGATATGGGATAGAAGCAAGAGAGTGTAGACTACTTGATAGAACACCTCATTTTCTCATTCTCACCTCAATCTATTTTTTTTAAAAAAGAGGTTCTATATCATAAGAGAGATACTTAAGTTTTTAAAATACTGAAATATAACTTCATAGCTAGAAGTTATCCTTTGGACAGTTTTTATTCTATTTTTGTATAGATCCAGCTATAAGCCCATTGCAGTATATTGATGTTAAATTCAAAATATTAGATCAAAAATTTTATCTAATTTCTAAGGCATGAATGGAATATAACATGGGGTTCATGTTTCCAAGTCCTGAAGCCTACTTTCTGGATAAGTGAGTAAGTGATTTAACTTCTCTATGTCACAGTTATCTGATATGGCTACTGTAAATATAAAATAGCTACTAATTGTAAAGCACATATAATGATGTCTGGAGCATAGCAACCCGATTTTATTTTTAATTTTTAAACAAGATTGTACTAAGTTATTCCGGCTGGCCTCCAACTGAGGAAGGCTCCTGCTTCAGTCTTCACAATGCTGGAACTGCAGGCATGTGTCAAGTATATAAATTAAGAATTAACTTATAGAATATTTGTGCATTATTTTATTTCCAACTACTTTCTAAAGTCAGAAGATTGATAGTGAAGCTAGGTTGTGATATAATTGGTGGTATACTTTATTTTAAAATTGACTCTTTGAAGCATGGAAAATTATCACCCCAGATATGCCACTTTATGCTCACTAGGATTATGTAAGAGAATGTAACTTTATTATAACCAAAATAGAATGTAATAAATTCACTTTGAATTTTTGTAAACTCCCTAATATAAAAACAAGGCAAAAACCCAAAATGAATGTAAATACGGCCTTTTATATACTAAACAGATATTAGGTTTTACTATAGCTCTGTTTTAGATTTTCAAAAGCTTAATTTTTTTTTAGATTTTTTGTAAGCTTCTTAGTAGAAAAGTAATCAAAATTCCATTGTTCAAATAAAATGCTAGAATAATTTTACTGTCAAGAAAAATATCAGGGGCTGGGGATGCGGCTCAAGTGGTAGCGCGCTTGTCTGGCATGTGTGCTGCCCGGGTTCGATTCTTAGCACCACATACAAACAAAGATGTTATGTCCGCTGAAAACTGAAAAATAAATACTAAAATTTTCTCTCTCTCTCTCTCTCTCTCTCTCTCTCTCTCTCTCTCTCTCTCTCTCTCTCCTCTCTCTCTTTAAAGAAAAAAGAAAAGAAAAATTCATCAAAAGAACACTGGAAATGCATTTGATTCCATGCTTTTCTGGTTTTATTACTGAAAATGTCTTCTATATTTTTAAAAAAAATATTTTTATTTTTTAGTTGTAGGTGGACACAATACCTTTATTTTATTTTTATATGGTGCTAAGGATTGAACCCAGTGCCTCACACATGCTAAGCTCTGAGCCATAACCCCAGCCCTTGTCTTCTATATTCAAAAGCAAGTTATCCTTTCCAGAATTCCCTTTCTGAACCAAACATCCTTTTTTTCGAATTTTGTATTTATTTATTTTTTGGACTAATCTCTCTCATTTGTCTCTTCCTTTTCTAATAGAGTCATAAAGTTTATATATTTGCCACAGCTGTGTCTAAATTAATGATTTTGGACATGTTTGGTAAATGACCTGACCATTTAACTGTTCAGTTTAAATGCAGGCAGAATGTTTTAACAATATAATCACTTCGTGTTAAAGATTTACCATCCCACATTATACGGATAGGATAAACAAATGACTTTTTTCACAGTTGACTAGAGAGGAAAGAAAACATAATATTTTAAATCTCTGCGATATGCGTCTACTTACGCAAAACAAGGGGGAGAGGAGAAGAATAGAAGTTCACTGGAGTGGACAAAGGGGAGTGAAGGGGAGGAGAGAGATGGGAATTGGAAAAACTGTGGAATGAATCTGACATAACTTTCCTATGTGCATATATGAATACGATGCAGTGAATCTCCACATCACACATAAACAAAAGAGTAGGATCCTAATTAGGGTAAGATGTACTCCATATTTGTGAAAATATCTCAAACTGACTCTACTGTCATGAATAATTAAAAAGAACAAATAAAATATCATGAAACAAACCAAATTTTGTCATATATAATCCTTTGTGTGTGTGTGTGTGTGCACACACACGCACATAATGGTACATATAATAGTACCCCCATTAACATGTACAGTTGGCATCAATTAAATTAAATTCATATATTTAAAAATGAAGAAGGGGAAACAAAGCAAGGCAAAACAAGAAATTTTAAAAATTGCACTACATGGTCTTGCTTTGATAGAAATATAGTTTCATAATTCCTAATGTAATGTCAAATTTTTGTATTTTTTTGGATGTACCCAATTCATTTTAGTCCATTGAATCTATTGCTTTGAATTATTTGCATTTTATGTTTGTTCTTTGAAAAAAGAAAATATGTCTTAGCAATCTATCTATGTCTGTCTATCCATTAATACTGCCCAGAAAAAAAAAAATTGAAATTTATTTCTCTGCAAATTTTGGTGTAGTTTTATCAGTATCAATAACTGTAAGTAATAGTATTTTGTATTCTCATATTTTAAGCAAATATTTAAATAGTGCCTAAGGGGTGGGGTTCAGGGATAGAGTGCTTGCTTAAGAAGTGTTAGTCCCTGGTATGATCTCCAGTAGAGCAAAAAGAAAAAAAAATGTACACATCAATGATGTATGATTCTTTTTAAAAAATAACTAATCTATTGTAGCTTCATTAACTAAAATACATTTAGGTTTTACTTAATTAAACGGTTAAGAAACTCTCAAAACTTACCTGAAAAATTATTGTTTGAACTATAGAATAAGTATATACATTATTAAAAAATTAAGGTGCAGATCTAATTAAATATTACATATATTCCTAATTTCACAGTTTTGTTTCCAACAAGAAATTGAAATGCTACCTTATTTTTTTTTCATGGATGGCTTCTAGCTTCCTGTCATCCTGTGCTTCCTCCCCTGAGGGCACCTTGCTGGTACCCATATAGAATTGCTGCATGAATGATATTCCAGACTATCATAAGCCTGGAACTTTATCCTTAATAACTGGATTGAATATTTAACCCATGAATTATATTTTTTTAGCTTGTAGGGAAAAGATTGGATGGTATCACATTCTGTTAATACATAATACTTAAGCAAATACTATATTTTCTTTTTTTTCATTTTCATTAGTCTCCTTTTTAGTAAAGCAGGGTTGATAGCATATATACATATGCAAAAACATAATATGTATTATATATAAACAAATACCATGTAAAATATCTCTTAGCATATTTTCTTTAATGCTTTACTATTCTTGAATAAACACTAAACACTCATACTATTTCTATAATATTTTTTCCTGGATTCTCTAGCTCATCTGTCTACCAGAGAGCTAAAAAAGACACATCAGCCACTGAATTAATAGTGATGATTTGTGTCATTTCTGATTTCTCATTACTACTAGAATTTTGGATGTATTTAGATATATAGATATTTATACATTTCAGTTTTTATTGTGTCCACATAATTTTGAGCACTCCAAAATCATATAAATATGATATATAGGATTAAATACATGTATGTGTGTGCATATGATACATATCTACAGATAGATGTAGATATCAAGATATAGGTACATATATATGTATCTGGATTGATATATCTCCAAAGCATATAGTTTAGGTATTTTTAGCAGAAGCCTCATGACATGATCATTGTAAATTATTAACTAAACATCCAATTCCACCGTACTCTTTGGAGGGTGGGTAGTATAGCAGAAAGCTACCATTTCTACTCACAGTTTGATATTTATTATTATCAGATTTCATTCTGAAGCCATCTAAATCCTCTCAAGTGTTGCATCATCAGAACAAAAGACATATCTATCATCTAGAAATGTTTAGTATCTCTGTGCAAGGTGTTCCTATCAACTGCATTTGTCAGAAAATTACAAAGATTTTAGAAGTTCTGTGTCAGAAACATGGAACAAAGTCCAAATATATATTTCTTATTATGTTGTAGAAATCAAAAATGTTAAATCAAGATAATCCTATAAATATAAACAGTGAGATTTTTCTATCAATTCAAGAAATATCACTCCAAAAGGAAAATGAAATTTTGAAGTTTTATTCTGTAAAAGGAAACATTTTGCACAGGTTTTATGAGGTAACTTCATGTATTTTTTCATTAGTAATTTAAAAAACCCATAAAGATCAATTGATTATTCTGTAATATAGAAATAATAAAGTTTAATCTTAGTGAATACAGCTCAGAAGCAAGATGCATAAACAAAATGGACATTTTGTTTATCTATTCATCAGTTGATGGACATCTGGATTTTTTTTTTACTGTTTGGCAATTGTAAATAGCACTGATATAAACATTTGGCAAAAACTTGTCTGAATATCTGCTCTCAATTTCCTTGTGCATAAATCTAGGAATAAAATTGTTGGGTTATATGGTATGGTAATTCAATGTTTAACTTTAGAAAAACTGCCAAACTCTTTCCATGATGGCTGCAACATTTCATCTTTCCAACAGCAACATACGAGGCTTCTAATTTTTTCACATCCTCACCAACATTTTCTATTTTCCTTTTGTCATTGTAGTTCTAAATATTATAGCCATCCTAACAGGCATGAAATAGTATTTCATTGTGGTTGTGATTTGAATTTATCTCATAACTAATGAAATTTAGCATAATTTTATGTGCTTTTTGGACATTTGTACATATTTTTGACTGAAGTGTGTTTTTGTTTGCGGTGTTGATGTGAAGTCCAATTTGTCTTCTCTAACTACTTTTTATTTATTTACTTTACATTTGTTCTTTTTGCTTCTGATGAAATATATAAGAATATTTTTCTACATCCAAGATCATGAAAATTTTCACTTGTATTTTCTTCTCATATTTTTATGGTTTTAGCTCTTACATTAATGAGTTTGATTAATTTGTAGTTAAAATTTTTTACGGTATACATTCAGATTTTGGGGGGGTATCAGAGATTTAACCCAGGGGTGCTTAATAACTGAGCCATATCCCCAGCACTTTTTTTATGTTCTATTCAGAGACAGGGTCTTACTCAGTTGCTTAGAGCCTTGCTAAGTTGCTGAAGCTGGCTTCAAACTCGTGATCCTCCTTCCTCAGCCTCCTGAGCCACTGGGATTACAGGCATGCACCACTACGCCTGGCCTAAGATCAGATTTTAACTTCATTTCTTTGACAAATAGATATCCAGTTGGCTCAGCACAATTTAGTGAAGACACTGTTCTATTAGCATCTGCATGACTTATCCCTCTTGTCAAAAATCAATTGACCAATATATCACTAACTATGTAATGTTTTGAACAACCAACAATAAAAATTAATAAAAAAAATCAATTGACCATGTATAGATGAGTTTATTTCTTAACTTCCAGTTCTGTTCTATGGTCTATGTTTATCTTTATGTTAATACCACATTATTATTATTATTATTATTATTATTATTATTATTATAACTCTGAAGTAAGTTTTGAAATCAGGAAGATTAATTTTTATTTCCAAAATGTTATTCTTTATCAAGAGCCTCTGACTAAGATAACTTACAATTTTATGTAGATTTCAAGATAGTGTTTATCAATCATCTTTAGCATTTTTTTACTTGAGAATTTCTTTGAGTTTTCTATGTGTAGGACCATGTGATTTTAAAATAGTAATAATTATAATTCTTTATTTCTAATTTTGCAGCTTACTTTTTCTTTTACTTGCATAATTACTTCTGGCTACATATCTTTTTAAAATATTGAGAAGAAGTGAAACCAGTCATCATTTTTTTTTCTTTTGTTCATAGCCTTTGGGGGAAATTTTTCAGTCTCCCCACTGAGATTGATAATGCAAATTTTTCACAAACACTTTTACTCTTTGTGGAAGTTTTCTTGCATTAGTTTGTTGAATGCTGCATTTTGTCAAATGCTTTTTCCTTATCACTTGATCATATTTTTTTTCTATTCTGTTAATATGATAGGCTGCATTGTTGATGTTCATACATTAACTACCCTTGCATTCCTGGAAATAATCTCAATTGATCAGTATATGTAATTCTCTTAATATACTCCTGATTTGGGCTTACTACTATTTATTGAGCATTTTTATTTCTATATTAAAACCTGATATTGATATTTCTTTTCTCTTTTTTTCCCCCTTGGGATATCTTTGCTCAGCCTTAGTACCAGAGAAATCCTAACCTAATACAATGAGCTAAAAAGAAATCCCTCTTTTTCTTCTTTTTATTTATTTATTTTTGAAATCATTGATAATTATTTCTGTTAATTCTTTAAATGCTTAGAGCATTTTATTAGTGAAGTCATATGGTTCTGAAGAGGTTTTCAACTATTGATTCTGTTTCTTTATTACAGGTCTTTTCAAACATCTTTCTTCTTTAGTCAATTTTTGTATTTTGTGTGTTTCTAGGAATTTATATGTTTTTTCTACATTATCTCACTTGTAGATGTATAGTTGTTCATAATATTCACATATTTTTTTCATTTGTGTGTACTTTGTAGTAATGATCCAATTTATTTTTAGAATTCAGTAATTAGTCTTCTCTAACTACTTTTTAAATCTACTTAAAGATTTTAAAAATTTGCCAATTTCATTGATTTTTTTTTCCAGAAAACTAAATTAGGTTTCAAAATGTTCACTATTGTGTCTTCTATTCTCTATTTTATTTATCCTCATACTAATTTTTATTTCCTTTCTTATGCTATTATTGGAATTTCCTGTTTTCTTTTTATACTTCCTTAAAGTATACATTCAAGTTATTGATTTGGGATCTTTATCTTAATATAAGCATTTACAATATACATTTTCTAATGAGCACTGATTTCACTGTTTTGGTATGTTGAATTTTTGTTTTTATTTGCCTTCACATATTTTATAATCTCTTTTGTGACTTTTTTCTTTTATTCATTTGTGGTTTAATAGTGTGTTCCAAATGTATCCTGTTTTTCCAAGTCCCATACCTTGAATTAGGCTGCTGTGATCAATACCATCAGTTTAAATGTATCTGGAAAAGCCACTGGGGAAGGAATCCCAGCCTTGGGACTGTTCAAGTCTATTGACATATAAAGAAGCCATCACAAAGCTTCCTGAGGAAGATGCGAGGTGTGTGGAGACAACCACAATTCTTTTAGAATGTAGTCCATTTAGCTCTCTCTTGTTCTACAAATCTACACTACAAATGTGGTTGCTGACCTGGATATCTGGACTGTCACTGTCATGCATTCTTAAATTCAGCTGATTTTTTTTTCACTAAGACTTCCCCCACAATTGTTGCAAGTTTATTATTGAATTCCAGAATTCTTCAAATATGGATTTTGAGGTTTATTACTCTCTTTTAGAAAAGAATAGAGTATGATTTCCTACTCCACAGTTTTCAGTGACATCACACCTAAAATGCTACTTATTTTTTTTTTACAGTCATACTGCATATCTATCTCAGTTCTGAGCTTCTTGCATTTCCATTCAATTAGCTTTTTGTTCTCTCTTTCTTTTACCTCTCCCTTGTTGAGGGATCTAGAAAGCACAACACAAAGTATTAGTTAAATTGGTTTACGAAAGAACTATTCAAAAGTCAAAATAAAAAATAGCTTGGGAAAGGATAGCTATATTTATATCTGCAGGGATATGATCTAGTCACAAATAAAAATGTAAATATAAAATTAAATGTAAACATACAATGTGAGAGTGAGATAGAAAATCTGTTACTTTTAAAATTATTGAACATCATGGACTCTAACTTCAGTCTTCTCTCCTTGCAAGTGGCAAACAAGATAGTTAATTTTTTGAAGCAAACAAATCACCTTAATTGAACATAGTTTCATTTTAAAGCAAGTTGTGGAGCTTTAGGCTGAAGTCCTCCAGAGAAAATAGCCCTATGATTTATATCTGCACTGCCCGAACTCAAAGCAATCTGCGAGGTTGCATTATGAATAATGCAGAGTGAGAATAGCACAGGAGGAAACCATTGAAAGAAAGTAAATGAAGTCCCTTTAAAATGGAATATATAGGAAACTATTTAATTTGAATTATTCACCAACACTAGTGATATTACAGGAATAACCATAGATCAGTGAATATTTCAATTTTTAAGATGGGGTCATGCTGTTCCTTTTATGTATTTGAAAAAATCCCAGGCACCAGAAATAAGAAGAGAATGAGAAATGCATTACAGCTTATGAATATGCACAAATGTGCCAGAGTTCATCTGAAAAGAAACCAAGAATGGCCTGTTGAACTCCATGACACACACGTATAGCTGTTGACTGAAGCACCACAGAGGCAGGGTTTCTGCCAGATTAAGAAAATGTCAAATGGTTGGCAGGAAATGTCTTAACGATTGCTGACTATAATGATATGCTACGTGTTCTGGAGAAATTCCAAGCACCTGAGAACTATCTTGGTTACTATATACATGAATAAAGAATACATGCTATGTCTTTGGTTTTTTACATAATTCTAAACGCTAAAGTATTAGGTAGTTTAATATATTATTATTTCATAAGAATCAAATGAGAAAGTAAAAGGGAATATTGTTCAATAATGTGGTAATAACTGGTACAATTATAAAATAATATTTTATTGAATACTTACTCCATTAAAACAAAATGTGAAACTGCATCAATTTTATATCAATTAATCTGTTAATATTGAATTTTAATTTCAGCCTTAGAAGTTCCTTAGCTACATACCCACTACGTGTATTCATACCACTTTAAAATCACAGAGTTTAAAAGTCATCTTGTCTATGGAGGTTTGAAATCGATAGTCATTTAAAGTTAATAGTGTAAGAATTCTAAATGGTCTGGGAAGAGAGCCAGGAAACCAATATTAAAGAAAATGACTATGCTTGATATTTGTATGGAATATATCTAACTAGGACTCAAGTAGCCATGGCTAAAATTATGTAATTTGAACAGGCATTAGGTCCTGTTTTGTAAGGAAGTAGAGAAACAGCTCCAAATCATCTAGCTTATGTGAATACGTCTGGAATTTAATTATCGCTGAAAGGTTATTACATCATGTCATTGGAAAAATCCATCTTAAAAAATGCTTTTGAGCAGTATCATTCCGAGTAACATGTTTGTATGATTCAAGTTAAATGACAGAGAATAAAAATTATTCAACACAGGCAACAAGATAGTACCTTAATGTTCAGGCTGAACCATTATTTGAGTTCAGATTTTGGTGCATGTTTTTCAACAGTGAAAATAAACAGAACTCTTCAATTAAAAGTTGGGTTTTCTAGGATAACCAACTTGATTTGGCTACTTTTAATACCAACTTTGATTTCAGGCATGCTTTGTGATTGGTGAATGTTTACTTGCTATTCTGTATGAGAAACTCTTCTTAGTTTTTATGTTTCTTGGTCATGTTTCTATGTTTCATAGACATCTTGATCTATGTCATGATATACTTTGTGAGTTCTTAGAAGTTTTGTGTTTTATTCAACTGATCTTGGACATTTGTGTTCAGGGTGGGAGTTGAGGGGAATTTATAAATAATTATTATATTTCATAACTTCCCAGGATGCTTTCTAAGGATCTGAAAAGAGTTTTGATTCATTTAGATCCAGTTACAGTGAACTCAAATGTTATTAAAAGGTCTTTAAGCACCCAGTTTTTCTGAAAGTTACTTCAGTATTCTGATAGTTTCCATTATTACCACAAAGGCCCACAATCCTCCATGTCTAGCCATGACTCCTGAGAAGGCCACCTATGAGATATGGAGACAGCTCCAGAGAAGTGAAATTTTTAATCCATCAATTTTTATCAGTTTGCTATTAGCTTCAAAGCCAAGTCAACTGAACTTAGAATGCTGATCTGACTGTAATTCCTATCAGTTCTGTTTGCTATTTTGTTAGGATGCAACAAAATATGCTTAATGACAATAATTTAAGCATGTATTATAAAAAAATCTATCCTACTTAAGCAGAAAATAATCTCTCTCTTTTTAAGACTGCCTTTCTGTAGTGTTCTGTTATGGTGGTAAGCCTAGTAAACTAATATATATTCTAATTTATCTAGTACTTACTATAATAAGCTGCAAAAAAATGTACACAATTTTATCACACTTGCCTGGAAGAACTAACATGAAATTTAGAGAAATTATTTGTAAAATATTAAAGATTCATAAATATTCAAGTCATATTACTAGAAATGAGTATTATTTTTTAAAAATATTTGATTTTTTAAAAAAATTAAGGTAACGCATTTTTCAAGTTAGAAGAGTAGTATCTATAGAAGTATAGCAATCTGCCCAGTTATGTTGGGTTCAGTGAAATGGCACGTTTCAGTCAGTTGGATATTAATAGATATGTTATAAACACAGGTTTGGGTCACTGGGTATATAGTCATGGAGGCTAAGGCAAGAGGATCACAAGTTTGAGAACAACATTAGCTTCTTAGCAAGGATCTATGCAACTTGGCAAGATCTTTTCACAAAATTAAAAAGGAAAAAAAAAAGTGGGGGGTGGGGAGACTGGGAATGAAACTCAGTGGTAAAGAGCCCTAGGGTTCAATCCCCAGCACCTAGTAGCCCACTTGAAAATCTGTAGGCCATGGAAAAAGTGACCCCTTTATATTGAGCCTTAGGAGGCACTAACATGGATCATAGTCTATCTCTGTGCTTGACTCTCTATCATTCTGAATTTCTTTCAAGGGTTTGCATGTTTTCAAACTAAGCCACTCTGTTTAATCTGTTGATATTCCTCTGTAATTGCATTTGACTTTTCTGAATAGAAAGCTTTGGTTCCTGAACTTTCCTATGCAAAAATCACAGAAATTTTAGATTTTCCCTTTCTCTCTTTTTCCCTCTTTTCCTATTCCTTCTCTTTTCACTTCTGCCTACTTACTCCTCCTCCTTCTCCTCTTCTCCTCCTTCTTTGTATTCTCTAGATGTCTTTATACATTCTAGTGGACAAATCAGGAAACCAGTTAAATATTAAAAGGCAGAGAAAGTAATAATAAAATTTGAGATAAAAAAATTAGATGTTAATTTCTTTGCTTATTGAGATTATTTTCTAATATTGCTAAAGAATTTAATTAGTAAAGGATAACTTCTTTCTCTGTCAGAATTCTCATTTGAAACAAATATTTGAAAGGTGTATTCCTGTAAAGCCAACTCACTATATTTTATATACTTAGGAATCAACATTAAGCACTTTAGCAAATTATTTAAAATATAATTGTCCTAAAGTAACCCTGCCTTTAAAGACTTTTTGTGGACTTATCACAATGAACCATATATGTGTGGTTTTCTTCCTCTCTCTTTATCTATTATTATAGATCAGGAAGTTAAAATTAATGCTTGAGGAGGATAAAATATCTCAAACTTTGTATAATGCTTGATTTTAGAAAAAATAAATTAATTTGAAAGAAATTCGTTAGAGTATGATCTTCTTCCTTCCTCTTAGATATTACATATTTTCTTCACAGTGTTACATCATCTATTCATAATAAAGCAATACTAGAATCCCAAGGAAAGAAAACAATTGCCTTTACATATGCATTTACATACTACTGCCAAGAGGTAAACATTTCTAAAATGCTAATTTTTATTAACTTGTTTTTATGATATATCTACAAAATGTTTTGTCTCTATTTGGGGTCCTAAATAAACATGAATGTTCTATCATCAATTTGAAACTATCTTAACAATTTTTAGTCTTTCAATTGTAGTAATTAGAGACATGCAAATCAAAACTACTCTAAGATTTCATCTCATGCCAGTCGGAATGGCAGTTATCAAGAACAAACAACAATAAGTTTTGTGGAGCATGTAGGGGAAAAGGCAACTGATACATTGCTGGTGGGACTGCAAATTGGTGGAACTACTCTGGAAAGCAATATGGACATTCCATAGAAAATTTGGAATAGAACCACCATTTGGTCTATACCCAAAGGACTTAAAAACAGGATACTATAGTAATGCAACCACATCAATGTTCATAGCAGCTCAATCACATTAGCTAAATTGTGGAAGCAACCTAGATGGTGTTCAATAGATGAATGGATAAAGAAAACTGTGGTATATAAACACAATGAATATTAAAACAGCATTAAAAGAGAATAAAATTATTGCATTTTGCAGGTAAATGGATAGAGTTGGAGAATATCCTGCTAAGCGAAGTAAGCCAATCCCCAAAACCGAAAGCCAAATTTTCTCAGTGATAAGTAAATGCTGATCCATAATGGGGGGGTGGGGAGTTGGAAAAATGGAGAAACTTCGATTGGACAAAGAAGAGGGAGTGGTGTGGAGGGGGCCAGAGTGCAAGAAAGGTGGTGGAATGAGATGGACCTCATCATTTTAGGTACATCTATGACTGCACATATGGTATAATGCTACATCATGTACAACCAGAGAAATGAAAAGATGTATTGTAATTGTGTACAATGAAACAAAAGGCATTCTGTTGTCATATATACCTAATTAAAATAAATTAATTAATTAAAAAATTGTGGAATGGCTCAAAGTCTGTACCGAATTATAATCAGAATTAGACTTAGAAAATCTCATAGGACTCCTCAAATGAAGATATAGAGACCATTTTAAATATCCTCCTCTTTCTTGTCTAAAATAAGTTAAAATAAACAAATTCAATCAGTGTTCTAAGAATTAAAGATATCATTCTGCTGTGGAATTAGGGTACATAATATTTTTTGCCATTGAAAAACACTGACTGGTTTACCCAAAAAGATATCTTTCTTGATTAAACAAAGCTTTTCCACATAATAGGTTATGTGATTTACTGGGTCTCTCTCACATAAGCAATGACTCAGCAATCTAGGGGTCTTTCATATTGTTCTTTCACTGTCCTGGTCTCCATGACACACTCAAAAAATGCCTCCATCAGGATGACTGTGGAACCCAAGAAATCCACAGAACTCTCAAGGTGTTTCCAGAGTCAGACCTGGAAGTGATGGGACACTTTACCTAACCTTCTCTTGCATGATGTCAGTTATGTAGTTTAATTATTAATAACAAGAATATAACAGAGATCAAGACTGAGGAAATAAACAATGAATGTCTACTGAATACTGACATGTCAATGGGGCAGATGTGCCTGGTTTTTAGAGTTACAACAAACCTTAGCCTTCAACTAGACCAAATTATATAATTTCATTCTTGTTAAAGATGGACCCAAACTAACTCTGTAACCTGAACTAGTATTCCTACTCTAGTATTCCTGCTCATTTGTTCTTCCTTGAGAAGAAATATCATCGGTAAGTTAAAGCCATCAATGATAGAACTGATATAAATCCTAAATTTTTCAGTTTTAAATACATGCATAAGAATAAGAATATTTTTTATATTATATATGTTAATTATGTGAAATAAATAATATAGGGACAAAAAGTCACTTAGATTATTTCTTTATTCATAATAAGCATTCAATAAATAGTTGTAAATATTAATATTACTGAAGCCAGAATACAACAGGCAGTCAATATAGATAATAAATAATTGGGTCCAATTGGGAAGATGAGAACTTGTTGGAAAGGAAAGGAAATCAAATTCTGACATCTCCAGAGCTCTTCCCCTCCTGCAACCTGTTGTCCAGGTGGCCAGCCTCCAGGGAATTGTTCGTCCCAACAAAGGTCTATTAATTAATGCCTCCTGAACTGGTCCCTTTTTGCCTGGACCCCTGGGCAGCTTCACTCTTGGATCACTCCACCTTCACCTTTTGGCCCACCCACCTTTTTGTCAGGTAGGCAGAATGGGGAGAAGAAGGAGGCAAGATAAGGGGGAAGTGTAAATGGGTACACTTATTTATGTATAAGAATAGACAAAATCTAAAATGCATAAAAGGGTCAGGACACCACCACTTCTTTGGATATCAGGTCTGGACCCCTTATCTGCAAAGTCTGTCTCTCATATCCTTTAAATAAATCTTGCTTTCTATGCTTGCCTCGGTGTTTCTTAGTTGTTTAATCTTCACATGGGGGAAATGGAACTAGGCCTTGAATGATTTTCATTGCTATCAGTATCATTGCTAACTATTTAAATATATGTAAGTGTACCCATTTATAAGACCTTAATGTCAAGATTCACTGAAAAGATCCAAAGTACTCTGATTTATGTGTTTTTAAAAAATACTTATTTTTTAGCTTTAGGTAGACACATATCTTTATTTTATGTTTATGTGGTGCTGAGGATCGAACCCAGTGCCTCAGGAATGCTAGGTGAGCACTCTACCACTGAGCCACAATCCCAGCCCCTGTTTTATGTATTTTAAAAAAGGAAAATAAACTCACAACCATTTCATGAATAGCCAGAGTAATGTTATATTGACTTATGTGGATAATTGGTTAAATAGCTAAGGTTATTTGCTCCTATAATTGTTTTAACAATTTGTTCAAATGGTCAAAGTATTTTGAAGCTATTAAAGACTTATACAAGGAATAAATATCATGCAATTAATATTTTCCAAAATTATGGAGATTTTGTAATAGGAAAGCAGTGTCTTTTCCTTAATGATTATGAACTAAGGAAATGCTGAGCTCCATTGTTAGGTTCCGTCATTAATCACATCATGGTTGCACATGATTTCTCAATAGATTATGGCAACAGAGCTATTAAATTAGAGCCGTGAGAAACCTTTCCAGAAATGAACATCAATGGAACATCAAAAACAGTAAATTCTCAAGAAGCAGAAATCTATAAAAGAAAGATGATCCAAAGTCAGACAAATTTGATATTGAAATATGACTTTCCTATGTATTAGTTTTGTGCAGTTTTGATTGTTTCTTAGAGTTTAAGTAATAATTTTGCTTTTCTTTTAAAGGGAATAAGGATGCATTTTTCTAAGTAGTGTTTTTGTAAAAATCGAATTATTTCAAAATGTTTGTTCCAGGAACATGTACTTATCATTATAACAAGTCGAAAACTAAAATCAATCATACCATAGATAGCATGTCACATTTTAATTGGTAATATGTATTTTTGTTTCTTAAAGGTACACAAATTATTACTGTGGCTTGCAATTGAAGTCCTTGAAGAACTAGTGTGTATTTAGTATTTAATGGGAGCATCAGTTTTATTTCTCTTTTTTTCAGTTTTCTCCATATCAAAAAATTATTTGGTCACATAGACACATATCTATGAGTAAGTAAAGAATAATGAGCAATGAAGAAAATTACCCACAATGAAATTTAATGAAAAAACCTAGGCTGTCTAGCAGAAACATTTAGATTTGAATTGTGAAGACAATAAGTGGATTAAAGACAGAATGTTGCTCTTTTCATACCACCCCACATGATGAAATACTAATTCCCACTGTGATATATTAGGAGGTGAAGTATGCACAAATAAAGAGGCCTTCCTCCATAATCCAGCTATGCTAGCACATGAGCCTCCAGACCAGTGAGGAATCCTGTTGTTCAAAAGCAATCCAGTCTATGGTACAATTTTACAGCAGCCTGAATAGAAGTTTTTTTTAAATTTTTTTTATTTTTATACTAGTGAGTGTGTGTGTGTGTGTGTGTGTGTGTGTGTGTGTGAGAGAGAGAGAGAGAGAGAGAGAGAGAGAGAGAGAGAGAGATGCTCTCACACTATAGGCTGAAATTTGATTTCCCAACACCCAAAGTGTTAACATGTCCTATGATTTAAGAGAATTCTTGAAACTATTGAGTACAATATGAAAAAAGTCATCTTTCATTTAAAGTTAAAATGAAAAGTATACCACAGTGGAATTCCTTTTCCAAATCTTATAAAATGCTGAAATGAGAGAAATCTATTATTTAAAGAGAGATGATTCCAAATCCAAGATTTTAACACACATGCTCATATTAAAAAAAGATGGTGTGATCCACTGTCATCTCACTTGTTCTTCCCCACACCATTTGTGTCTCTGGTGATGGACTCTGAAGAAGGTAGCTCTTTGGAAAAGTCAGGCACAACTTTCAAACTACATTAACAAAGCACAGTTTTGTTAAGTGTTAGATTGCAATTTAACCTCTAAAGATGAAATTGAACATTGAAAGTTTAAACATTGGGAATGGTTCTAATTTTTTTTTTTCATAATTTCTTCATCTGTGTGTAGTGCCAATAGAGGTTTACAAAAGCGTATACATACAGAAATGTTATGAAGATGTGAAAATATTTCAGAGTATTGCATCAGTTCAAGGACTTATTGATTTCTCAATCACTATAAATGGAGCTAGACTCTATAGTGATAATTCAAGAGAAAAATATTGACTCTGAAGCTTAATAAAAATAACAACAAAAGAATAATGAAAAACATTTAATGTCAGACTATGCTTTGATAAAGTTGATAATGCCTTTGAACTTTAAAATGGCATTAACTCTATGAAACCTTGAAGCAAACAGACCTTCAAGGGCCACCAGATAGCCATTATCTCCCTGAAGTGTTAACCACAGTGCCTCAATATCCAGAACCCTTTTTATAAATATCGCTGTATATCAGTGGTGAGATTACCTTTTAAAAAATAACCAACACACACTGAATTCTAAAAGAAAACAAACATGTATACTGAGTTTTAACTTTTAATTGGCTTACATCCTTTACATCAGTTATTTCCATTCTTTTCCTTCTGTTTGCAATGTGGGATTATTAAGAGAATATTATTTTCTCACTCATCCTGTAGACATTTCCAAACAATATTTAAAATTTACCTTTCATTTGTACAAAACAATATCTACTTAACAGTTTTCACTTAATACAAATACACAGATAACATGGAGAAACACTGAAGTGTGAGTTTTGTATTTAAGGCTAGACCACTAACAACCAGAATAATGAAAGATTTCATAAAGATTATTTAATACATATGATTCCGCTTTTTTATGAATATCAAACAAAGTGTTAATTTTTGAACGCAGATTTGATCTGGATCAAACCTCAGGGACAATAAAATTTCACTTCCCTCCTGATAGAGTCCTAACCTATCTAAACCTGGGAATTAAATTACCCTAAGAGAGATTAGCAGAAGACAAACACATGAATTCATTTGATACAAGTCTTATTTGGCATTGGAGCCCTCATTTTAAAAAAAAGACTCAAAAGAAGCAAAGTCAAACATTTATATCTGAATTAAACAAAGTAAAGTAATTTGTTAAAATGAATCAAGTTGTGTGGGAGGTGTATTTTAACAAGAATTATACAGAACTCTTTGTCATGACTTCTTGTCCTTGATGATTAGAATGTTATATCTTTCATATGGGAATTTTATCTCCTGCTTTTTGGAAAAATAATGAAGGTCAGAGTGATCTTCTTGCACCTGCTGTTTTTCAAGGGCTTTTAATTTTAAATAGTCAATATGCCAGAACTGTATGTTTTTATGTCTTTCAAACAATATAATTATCATATATATTCTAAAACTACAGACAGTATTTGAACATATCATTTTAGCAAGAAAATAATTTAATTTTCCTCTCCCCTTTATATTGTAGAATGAGAGAAAATTCTTAAAATATGATCATTGACATGCCTTTAACATTTACCCTTTATCATATTTTCCTTTAAGTAAAAATGAAATGAAATCAGTCTTACAATTTCAGAGATGCTCAAATGAATAAAAGTACATGGATAAAGTACAATGCATGCACATATATACGTTCATTCACAAATATGACAAAAGAGATTAATTTTTTGTATTAATCTTAGAAACTCCCAGATAAGTAAATTATCAGAGTTGTAGGTAGCAGCATTAGTAATGATTTTCTGCTTTAAAATAATAGTTGAAAAAATGTTTTCTCTGATATTCAAAAGCACGTCCAAAGTAAGGAGGGGCAAAAGAGAGAAAAGGGGAAAAGAAGGAGATTTCATCACAATGGAAGAAAAATCCTTGGACTAGATAAAAGGAATTGTGGGCTGGGGATGTGGCTCAAGCGGTAGTGCGCTCACCTGGCATTCGTGTGGCCTGGGTTCCATCCTCAGAGCCACATACAAGGATGTTGTGTCCGCCAAAAACTAAAAACTAAATATTAAAATTCTATCTATCTCTTAAAAAAATAAAATAAAAGGGAGGGAGAATGGATAGGATAATCTCTCCTAACTTTGTTATGCATATATATGAATATACCACAGTGAACCTCAAAATCACTTATATCCATAAGACACTAACTACAAAAATTTAAAAAAAAAAACTATACATAAATAGTAAATAAGGATCAGTAGAATAGATTGGGAGGAAGGGAGGAAAGAACAGCGAAAATACTGGGGACCCAGTTAGAGCAAATTATATTCTATGATTTTATAATTATTCAAAATGAATCCTAATATTAAGTATAATTATAAAGAACCAATAAAAACAAAAAAAGGAAATACTGAATTTTGAGTATTGAGTATTGTTAAAACTAGTAATTGTAGTATTTACATACACATGCACAATTAAGAAGGCAGAGACACAAGGAAAGACATTACCCAACAATTTGGTAATTTCTAGAATAATTATGAGGTTTGCTTATTTAGAATATTGGAAAAAATTAGTATGCATTCCCACATAGACACTTTTTAAAAAAGGACTTTCATAACATAAATATAGGAATTATCAGTTGGTGTTAGAAAACATGAATTAGAATAGAATTTCACATTATCTAAAATATATGAGGAAATATTTGGAGAATACCTAATTATAGGATATAAGTGAGTTGCTTGTTTTCCTTTCTGTCTGGTATACATTCTTCCATATATGTCTGGTATTTCAACATGTTTAGTATAGAAGAGGTTTTTAATTTATTTTTCACTTTTTTGTCTTTTTAGCTGCAGGGTTTAAATGTGAGTGGTTTCATATGAAAAATGTAGTCTTGCATTCCTAGTACCTTTTTTTGACTCCTGATATTTATAATTCTACTAGCCAATGTAATCTCAATTTTGAGACCTTATTTACTCAATAGAATCATGATATTTAATCTTTAGAAATCTAGACAAAATTCACATATGAATTAGTATTCTGAAGTTAGGTAAAATTTAAATCCCCAAATGGAAATTTCTATATTTACAGGTCAAGTATTGGGCTTTATAAAATTTAAAGTAACTGTTTCTATATATTGCATAAAGAAAGTAGATTCCAATATAGTTTTCCTGGAATGGCCAATTCTTTGCTGTTGAGAAATGTGTTCTTATACTTGTAAACTGCAATCTCCAGCTTCCTGAAACTACCACTTTCATGTTAAGTAAGAGATTTGATTTGAGGCAGAATGTCTTTTAATACCTCATTTACTTAATTTATCTAGAGATTGTCAGTGGTACCTTTCTATTCATAGAATATTCTTCAAGACATCGGTATAATGAATTATAACAAATTGCAGTGAAGAGCCAGAGAAGCCTTGAGACTCCTGTACTGTCCACCTAAATCTAGATTTGGGAAGAGACGTATTTTATATTTTCAAAGTAGCAGTTATTGACTCATGAGATATGAGGGTTGAAAACACATCATGGTTGCACTCTGACACAAAACTCTAGCCTTTGGAATGCCAAGAAAATAAATTTCCATTGTTTACATCACTCAGTGCATGATATTTTGTTATGGCAGCTTGAGTAGACTAAGAGGAAGTTTACATAGAGCAATAATTAAAAGAGGCATGTATTTAATTAAGAACTTGCTACCTCACATAAGAGTAAAGACAGTTCTAAGTGTTTATTGTGTATTCATTTGTACTAGAGACAACAAAAGTACTGATTTAGACCATGTTAAACACACATAGATGCACATATGAACACACACACACACACAAAATAATTCTGTTAAAGTCTAGCAAGTATGTCTCAAGGGGAAATATAAGAATGGATATTAAAATATGAAATAATATTTTAAATTTCCTTACAAAGTTTATATGCACATATAATTCAGATTCTTTTTATATTAATATAATTAATGAAAAATTTCCAAAATTAAGAATTACTCTAGATCTAATATTTTAATATAGCAATAGGTGACATATATAATAATTTAATCACACACACACATATATATATATATATATATATATGTAGAAATAATGAGGAAGCATTTATTTTCATATTAAAATAAAAGTTTCAGAGCTATGGAAGAAATTTTTTTCTAGATTAATGTATGTTAAAATGTGAGGTTTGCTTATATAGAATATCCTATAGCAATATGTTAGACATGGAATCAATTCATTAAAATATAAACTAAAAAGCTTTAATATATCAATTGCCTTTCACATGAAAATACTGTCAAGGAAGTCAGCATAAAAAAGTATAATGAAAATTTAGAAAATTTGAAATTCAGTATAGCCAATATATAGTCTGCATTTAAAAATTTTCTTTCCTGGAATAATTTTAATAACACTTCTCATAAATGTGCTAAATGTGAACTGAAGTTAAAAGCAAGTCAGCTCTTCTATCTATCCAATAATACACTCTTGGATTTCTTGAAAGGTAAAAATCCATTAGTATTCAGTGTCCCAACAAAGCCCACAGGCAGCTTTAAGTTCAGCACTGATATAGTTCCAAAGAACTGTCAAATCTTTGAAAAGGCCAGGCTTTTTTTTCTGAGTGTTAGATTTATATGTTTTAGAAAATCTATTTATAGTTTTGAAAAATGGGAATAATTCAATTAAATTTTGATTGCATAAATTATAAAAAATGGTGATTTAAGATATTTTGTTGTTGTTGTTCTTTGATTATGGCAGATAAACTGGATTTTTCCTGTCCTCTAGGAGCCCTTCAGTTGAAGACTTGGTCTGCAATGTATGACACTATTGGTAGGTGGAAGAAACTTTAAGAAGGAGAACCTAGTAGAAAGAAGTAATTCTTTGGAAACATGCCTTTGAGAGGATGTCAAAACCCTTCCACTTTCTGCCTTACACTTTATTTCTGTCCATTAAGAGGGAAACATCATTCCTTTGCATACACTAGTGTCATAATGTACTCTGCTGTCACATGCCCAAAGGAACAGGGCCAAGTGAAAGATCTGAAACAAAGCTTTCACCTTATAAATGGATTATCTCAGGTATTTTGTTATAATCATGCAAATCTGACTAGATTATGGACAGTGTAAGAAGGGTTTATCTAATGAAATAAGAGTCAAAATATCTTGAAATTAGAATTGTGGCCTATGGAGATCTCTTTTAAGAAATCATTTTTCTAGGCATGGTGGCACATACCTGTTATCTCAGCAGCTCAGGAGGCTGAGGCAGGAGGATCTTGAGTTCAGAGTCAAAAGTCAGCCTCAGCAAATGAGAGTTGCTAAGCAGCTCAGTGAGACCCTGTATCTAAATAAAATACAAAAGGGTTGGGATATGGCTCAATGGTCAAGTGCCCTGAGTTCAATCCCTTATATTCCGCCCCCCCAACAAAAAAAGAAAATACATTTTTGCTAATATTAATTAACCCATTGAAGATATTTTATCCTAATATAGTCAAATCATTCTAACATTGTATGTTACTTGATTTATTTTTAAAATATTGGATGCATTATCTGCTTATAAATAACAAATTACTGAAATTTTATGGACTCAAAAATCATATGTGCATTATTTCATAGTTTCTGGGATGAGATGTTTAGGGCAAACCTAACTTGATTCCTTACTTCAACATCGCTCACTGACTGTAATCAAGATATTGGCTGAGCCATAGTAATTTCAATGCTTATCTGGAAAAATGTATTAACAGAATCCAGACCCTTGTGCTTTGTTCAACTGAATCTGCCCTTTTCACTATGGCAGCTTACTTTATTAAAACATGCAGGCCAACAAAGCAAAAGGATAGGCTTGCTAATAAGAGATAAAAGTCACTATCTTTCATAACCTAAACTTGAAAGTTATGTCTTATCAAATTTGTGGCAGTGTATTGATTTGAAGTAACTAAAAGAGAAACACAGAGAAATGTTTAGACAAATGTGTGAATATCAACAGGTTGGGATCATCAATGCTACATTTGAAACTACCTAAGAGAATCCCTAATAAGGGTGCTTATTTTCTTTCATATGCTACATTGCTTGCACATACTTTCAGACGTTAAAATAACTCCACATCATTATTGAGAGAGCTTTCAAAATAAACCTTAAAATAAATATACTGTTGAAATTGAAAACCAACATAAGTTCTGTACAGGAATATTTCAGCAGCATAATGTATTATCAGTTGTAAAAGGCTCCTTAAAATAAGAAACCGTCTCTAGTATGAACTGTCTCTAGTTGTGAAAACTATTGCAATACAGATGTCTAATAGCCTCAAGGGACTATAATAGTGCTTTATGTGAATTTAAAAGGACTTCTGCTTGGATAGACTACTCTAAAGTAATATACATTCTGCTAAGTTACTGCTAGCACAATGAACAGAGCTGAAGAAAGGTAAGGAAAGAAATACAAAAATAACAAATATTAGACTGATGAAATAATATTATTTTTTTAAAAAGAGAGAATGAGAGAGGGAGAGAGAGAGAGAAAGAGAGGGGGCGGAATTTTTTTTTTTTTAATATTTATTTTTTAGTTATCGGCGGACACAACATCTTTGTTTGTATGTGGTGCTAAGGATGGAACCCGGGCCGCACGCATGCCAGGTGAGCGCGCTACCGCTTGAGCCACATCCCCAGCCCGAAATATTATTATTTTTAATCCAAGAATTTGATATGGTTTTCATGTAATGTTCTACAACTTTAATAAACATTACATGATTGCATTTTCATAATAAACATGTGAGGTAGATAGCAATACCATTTACATTTTACAGATGGGGAAACATACAAAGACAGATTAATTTGTTCACTCAGAAGTGGCAAAGCTGGACTTGAACTCAAGCAATCTGTCTCTAGTCTCCATAAAACAATGTACTCTCTCTGTATATTAAGCAGTTGGTGATGACATTTATCTTGAACCAATTCAAGATTATAAAAAAGTTTGTCAAGAGTTAACACTTTGTCAGTAACAACCACTGTCAATATACCTTTACTATGCCAATAGATTTTTCTATGATAAAATATACAGTGGATTTAATATAAATCTTTAATGTACAAGCTGAAAGTAATCCAATGATTTATATTTAATAATTCTAATAATATTTGTAACCATTAGTTTTATTACTTTAACATACTAAAAGAAATTGTGAAACATTTGAGAGTAAGTCAGAGATATAAATCTCTGTGTGCATTTTATTTTTAAGAACAAGCACATTTTCTTACATAACTGCACTAAAATTTTAAAATTAGAAAATTTAATGTTTCTGGACTATCTAACAAAAAGTCCATATTCAAGTAAATTACCAACTATAGTAATAATCTATAGGTGTATTATTTTATATTTTTCATAAATCTACTTCAGGATAACATATTGTGTGTAGTGAATTGTATTTAGTCTCCTTTAATCTGAAACATTTTTATTTCATATACTTCAAATCTTGTGTTCCAGTGGTCATATAAAAATTGCATGCCAATTATTTTGTAGAATATGTCTCTGTTGAAGTTTAATATTTCTGCATTGTTAGATTTGGGTTGTGTATTTTTGACAGGACTACTACCCAAAGAATGTTTTGTACTTCCCCGTGCATCCTATCAATATGTACGTGGGTGATATTATCTTAATATTGGTGGTATTGAATTCTTACTTACATAAATTCATTATCTCTGGAACTTTTTATTATAATCTTTTCAGTTTTCTCATTAAAATGAATAACATAAATATGTGAAGATATAATTTGAGGAAACACTTAGATTTTGTTCATTATCAAATTTCCTTACACTAGTTGAAGCTTCCCTTTGCAATTTACTATCTTCACCTTGGTACAAGTTTATATGCAGCTGTAACAAGGAGTTTTCTCTCATTTCCTTCACATATGTAGTGTTACTCTTTGAGTATAAGGTGTCCCTCAGAAGCTCCTGATAATGTAGGAATGTTCAGAGATATAATGATTGGACTGTGGGAACTATAACCAACTCAGTCCATCCTAGTTTGAGTGACCTGACTGGGTGATAACTATAGACAGGTAGGGCATGTTTGGAGAAGGTAGACCACTTGAAGAAGGTGGATGCCCTGGAAATATGCATGTTACTTGCAGCCTCCCTTATTTTTCTCTCTTCTTGGCTGCCGTGAGTTGAGCATCTTTACTTCTCCTTACCTTTTGTTTCTGATGTTCTGCTTCACAATGGGTCCAGAGCAATGGACTCAGTCAACTATCAATTGAAACATCTGGAACCATGAGCCAAAATGAACTTTCCCTCCTCCAAGTTGCTCCTGTTAGGTATTTTCTTCACAGTAACACAAAAGCTAGCATATTTAAATTTATGCATTTTATTTTATTCTTTTTAGAATATTATCTGTATGGTAATTTATTTAAGTGCTTAAATTTGTCACAGATTATAATGCATATGATATATAATTTCAATTATTTGATATCTCCTGATTCATTTGATGGAGAAAATAAATAAACAGATTCTTTTGATGAATGCCTTATGTTCACTTGAAAGAAAGTGAGGTTATAGTGTTTGAAGTAAATTTAGTCATGATACTTGATAATGTTCAGATTTTCCATATCTTTGCATGTTATTTTCTGGTTTGTCTATCATTTGATCAGAGAACAATTAATTATGTATTCATATTGTACATAACTGTCTTTATAAACTTTAACTAATGAGGCATCTGATAGAAGAATACATCTCTTCCCAAATTTCTAAGTCTTACTTTTTTAAACATGAAAGAAACACATTATTTTCTTTAAAGTAGCTTTATTGACTTCATAAACAGTGTTTTTCAGCTTGGAGTGATTTTATTCCCCAGCATCATTTGGTAATGACGAGAAACATTTTTTTGTTGTTGTTGTTTTAACTTTTGGGTAATGCTATTGGTGTTACTGGTGGGTTGAGTACACAGAAGCTGCAATACCTTCTGCAATATATAGGTCAGTTTCCTGCACATAGTATTGTACCGTTTACACCATCTATAAAACCAAATCTGTTGAAATCTACTATAGAGAAAGTCCTTCTATTTTGTTATCTGTGGGATAAGAAAAGTAAACTGCTACAAAGGTGGAAGGAAACAAAAGTTTAAGGGACAAATTTAAAAATGGGAAGACTATTACAAATGTTTTTTTGTTGATATTTTTATCTTATAATTATTGGTGCAAATTAATTGTATAAAATAATGTATTTCATTGTGACAATTTTATACATGCATATAATGTTCTTTGATCAAACCCACCCTCCTTATCACCCTCTTACCCCACTGTTTTACTCAGCTTTTTGTTACTGTGATTGAATAGTCACCAAGATCAACTATGAGAAGGATAGATTGATTTTGGCTCCTGGTTTTGGAGGATTCAGCCCATGACCAGCTGAACTCAAGGCAGAAATATGTTGTTAGGTAAGCATGTGAAAGAAAGCTGCTCAGTTCATGGCATCCCAAAAACAGAGATAGAAGATAAACCCTTCCAGAACATTTCTCCAGTGACATATTTCACCAAATATACCCTACTTCCCAGTCGTCTCTTCAGCTGTCAATGAATTAATTGACTGAAACGGTTAGAGCCCTTAGGATCCATCATTGCCTAATAACTCCACATTTGGACCTTGATGAATTGGAAATGGAGGATGCATTCAAAACATGAGCTTTTGGGGAGATATTCCAAATCCAAACTATTAGACCCTCTGTCTCTCCCCCTGGTGTTTTCTCTTCCCTAGTACTTCCCCTTCTAATTCCATGTAAGCTTTTTCTCTTTAAGATTACACATATTAAAGAAAACATATGATATTTTTCTGAGTCTGGCTTGTTCCTTTAACATGATGATCTCCAGTTCTATGTATGCTCCTATAAATGAAATGATTTCATTATTCCTGATGACTGATAATGCTACATTTTGTAAATACACTGACATTTTCATTATTCATTCATCCATTGGTAGGCATCTAGAAGAATTCTATAATTCTATAAGTTGGTTATTGTGAATGGTTGTGAGATAAAAAATTATGTGTGTATATCTACAGTGTGCTGACTCTAATTCCTTGGGGTGTGTACCCAGGGGTGGTTGAGCTATTTTTAGTTTTCTGAGGAATCTCCATACTGTTTTGCATAGTGACTGTACTAATTGACATTCCTTTTTGTGATGTTTTAACATTCTAAAACAATAGATGCTTTTTAGATCAAGATTCTTTAGTGTTTTGAATTGTACGACAATAATAAATATGCACAAGATCTTTAACTAATACAGTGATTACTTATGTGCAGATAATGGCTGTTAAGACATTTTGAAATTCCCACATTTCACTGTTTCATAATATTCCATTCATTCTGTGACAGACATCATTACTATGTTATTCATGCTAATATTCCCAGCAATGGTGGAATACTTCAAGAAACCTTCATTTCATTAAGGCATGAAATTAGTTAGCAGATGAGAACAATTTCAATAATCACATTTATATTCTAAGTTGCTTAGTAAAATATATTTTTCTTAGAAATTATTAAACACCAAGGTCAAGTTTAGAAGAATAAGTGATCATAAATTCTGAATTGTCAAGATATGGATTTATTAGGATTTTCCTTTATGCACTATTCTGTCAATAATTATCAATTTTCAAGAAAAAAATATATTTTATCCATAAGCTAGTAAATTTCTCACTGCTTTTCTGTATGTTGGGAGGTGAACAATATTATAGCTAAGTGCGGCTTACAACAATAATCCTAAAAGGCATTATTTTTTCTATTGTCTTTAGTTATAGTATGTAATCATAGACTCCTGAAGCTGTAAGCTGTGAGTCTGAGAGTCTCCTGCCATTAATGCACATAATTCCTTTATGAACCATACTCATTTTCATTAGGATAGATAATTAGATTCCTAGATAATGTCTTAACAATATTCTTTCGTCAGTCCCTTCCCATGGTACCTAAACCTATAATAATTTATAGATTAAAAGTCATTGTGTGACTTTCAATGAAAATATTGATATAAAATACACCTTTCAAATGTTAACAACAATGGTGACATCTTCCTGCCTGTCTGCCTATTTTGACATATGGTAAAATGTTAAACTCTATTACTTTTTAACATAGTTGTTTGCCACTTTCTTGATAGTGGTTAACATTAACTGTCCTAAAATAGAATGTCTGAAAGGTTTTACTGTTATTACTATTTTTTTTAGATAAGACTATTCAAGTTAGCTTTTTCTGATATTTCAGGGATTGTCAGATATTTTAGAAGAATGCCTTATTTGAAATAACAGCTTAACTACATGTACATAAAAAGCATTATTGTATTAATCACTGTTGTGAGTAATGTAACATTAAGATTAGCATCATTTATTGAGATTAATAAGGCAATATTTTGATATATGCAAAACTGATAATATAATGTTCTAGATTAAGAATACAGTCATATGTCTATCATTATCAATTTTCTATAAAATATCAATAAAATTTTTATATACATAAACTATTTGTACATGGAGTGATGTTTTTAAAAATTTTACCAGGCAATTTCTTCTGTGACAGTTTGTCATTTCCAGAATGCAGCTATAGAAATATTTCTAGTCCCACATGTTCACATTTTTCCAAATAACCTCACTTCCTGAGAAGTATCAGGATTCCTATCTTTCTTTCTTTTTTCTTTTCTTTTGGTAAATGAACAGTACTTTGGGAATGTCTTTGTTTTTAATTTTTATTTGCAGTACCGAGGATAGAATCATTCATGACACTCTATTAGCTGAACTACCTCCCCATCAGTTTTTATTTTTAATTTTGAGCAGGGTCTTGCTAGGCTGCCTAGACTAGCCTCAAACATAAGATCCTCCTATTTTAGCCTCCTGAGTAGCTGAGATTACATGCATGTATGACCTCACCAGCTGTGAATGTCTTAATTAACAGAAAACACCTGGAATGACCCTGAGTGATTTTTCAGCAAGTTGTAAATAATGTGGAATAGCTTTCAGTAGGTATGTGCTCTATTTCTGGAATCTTGTTCTTGTAATACAGTCCCCATGATCTGAAGAAACTTCACATTGTCTGTACAGAGTATTTTAGATGAGATGGGAAGTGTCCACAAACATCTCATTTGTGAGACAATGCAAGAAAGGTTAGGTTGAAATAACTGAGTTATGAGAGTCTTAATCCAATCAATGATAGGGATTAACTGAATGGTAACTGAAGGCAGGTAAAGTGTGGCTTGAGGAGGTGGGTCATTGGGGGTATGTCTTCAGGGTATATATTTTGTCCCTGGAGATTGGAGTCTCTCTCTGCTTCTTGATGGTCATGTCTTGACCTCATTTTCTCTGCTACATATTTCTATGATGATCTTCTGCCTTACCCCAAGCACTGAGGAATGAAGCTGGCTACCTATTGATTGAAACTTCTGAAATCATGAGCCCCCAATTAGCTCCTCTAATTGTTATTGTCACATGTTTTATTTGCAGCAGTAAAAAAGCTGATTTATACATAGTCTGTCCTATGTGGAAAGAAGGTGAAATCCCCTGTTCCCAAATCTTGTATCCTGCATTTACTCCCAATTTTTAAGTGGAGAAGTCTACAGTGGAATTTTGCTTTTAAATTTAATTCTTTCTGTGGCATGTATATACATGATATATCAGAAAAACATTTCTGCTATTCTTTCCTTTACTCTTAAACTAAATACTTATTGAGGAAAAAAAAAAGCTATTTGGTGCATTAATTTGAGGGTAATAGACCAATGTGTTATGCAGAGAAACTGAAATAAATATTGGTTCCCCGAGTAAGCAGTGGTATAACAAAAAATAAAAGTGCACTAAGAGCTTTGGTATCAGTTTGTGGTCCTGAAGAGATCCTTAGCTGAAGAGTGATGGCCATCAGGAGACTCTTGGGAAGGGTTTAAGTAAATGTGATAAAAATATTTGTAAAAATTAAAAGATTTCTTGTATGTAGGAACTTATAGTATGACTATTGACTGTGGTAGTGAAAAGTAGCAAGTGAATCAAATGTACCATATGTTCTAATGAACCAGAATAATAGGGAGAGGGTTGACGTACAGCTTGTCTTTCTGATATTTATTAAATAGTATGAGCTGATAAAATTTAAAGATTTGTTGAATAGAAAGGATCTGTTATGGTTTGGATTGAGTTGAATTGTCCCCAAGGTTTATGTATTGAAGGTTTGTTCCCCGTATAGCAGTGTTCATTGGTGATACTTTGGGAAAATGATTAGATCATGAGGTCTCACATCATCAATAAATTCATCCATCAATTGATAAATGGATTACTGGGAGATAGTTGAAATTGTAGGTAGAGGAACATGGTTGGATTACGTGAGTCACTGGAAGGTTATTTCTTGACCCTGGCAATGTTCTTTTCCCTCCCTCCCCCACCCCTTGCTACCATGAACTGAGCAGTTTTACTCCACCCTCCCTTTCTGCCATAATATGTCTGCCTTGGAGCCAGCTGACCAAGGACTGAAACCTCTGAAACTATGAGAAAAAAAGAAATCTTTGTTTCTCTTTTAGGTTGTTTATGCCATGTATTTGACAGATATGAAAGGCTCCAAGATGATGCTTGAAAACAAGATAGTTTCTCATTTCTACTCTCTTCAATATTAATTAACATAAAATATCAAATCTTGGGAAGGATTATGATATTCATAGTTAGAATCCCAGAAAGGAAGAGTGATATTGTGCCTCATTCAATCAGACAAGTCACTCAAAGAATCTAAAAGGTACCTATCTCAAATGATCTCAGGTAAATACAAACTCCTCTAAGTTTAAAATTCCAGATAATTTACAAAGAAAACCAAAAATAAAGAAAAAAAATCTTATGAGTCTTGAGTATATAAGAGTTTCATCTGATGGGTTATAAATCAATTAATAAGAGATACTACATGTTTTTTTTTTTAACAACAATGGCATCAGGAAAAGTTCAAATTCAGGTATATTAGCCCCCAGACTTGAAATGCAAGAAACAAGTTGGGATGTTAGATTTGTTGTGAAGGTGAGCTACTTTTTTTTTTTTTTAAATTTAATGAAAAAATAACAGTGACTCAAAATCAGATAGCAAAGATCACAGATAATATATCCAAGAATCAGTATGAATCATTTGCAGGCAACAGAATTTATTTTTAATTGAGAAATTACCACTATATATCTGTGTATTTTAATATTCTTATAAATTGGAAACTTCTAGGAATTTCATGGTTTTTGTTGCATTTTTGTTTTTACTTATGGAAAGGAGAATACTAAATTGGATATCTTGTACCAGTTCCACCACTGGATATTGGGAGTGGAAGTCCAAGAAACTTGTCTTTCAGTTCCTAGGTCTTGCCATTTAGGAAATCTGTACTTGATGAGACTCATCCACATTTCAATCTGATCAAGATAATGAAACTCTCAATCTCCTGCCTGATAAAACCTTAATGAGACTAGACATTCAGGGTTCTCCAGGGCTAGTTGGGTGTACAACATATGGGTGGGGAGTTCATTATACAGCCAAAGGGTATATGTGTCAGATTATATTTTTCAGAACACAGTCACAACACTATTTCTGGCTCCACATGAAAAGGAACTTGTCCTTGAACTTGGATAGGACCTTGTGTCTTATCAAAAAGACAATATGAAAAAAACTGTGTTTCATCAGGAAAATCCACGAAAGGCCATAAAATTTTCACTTTGTCTTCCATTTTTTTTTCCAGGATATTTGTATTTAAAACTTTGTTATCTGTAACTAATAACCAGTCAAAGCAGAGAATCCACATGACAAGGTCCATGTAGAGAAAAGATTTCCATTATTAACTACTGTCCTATAAAGAAACAGGGTTTCATGCAATTCCTGTCTCTACACTTTAGGTCATTACTTGAAGCTCCAGACATCATGGATGAAGGAAAGCTCTCTCTGCTTTCCCGTATTTAAATTTCTTTTAAATTTCTTTCCCAATTTCTAAATTGGGAAAATACCCAATTTAAAGAAATTTTTAGCATAATAAATATGTTATGCTGCTTAGTTATGGAATAATTTGAAACTCAGCCAAAGTAGTAAGGATAAACTCCATAAAAGGTTTTTTCCAAAAATTCAACTGAATAAAGAATATATATTTTCTAAGAATGAATCCATAGCCATCTACAAAACTAATACTTGTTGTTTGTTTAGAGTTAAAAAAGTAAACAGAACTTCATTCAGTTGAAATTTCACCATAAAAATGTTCATTTTAAAATGTATTTTCCCATCTCTGTGATTTCAGTTTTAAAAGCATTTTTTTATTATGTGCTTAGTTCAAGATAAATTTTAAAGTCAATTAATGGAATTGTGCTGGTAGTTCTAAAGCATGGATAATGTTACTGAAGTTTATTTGTTTTATCAAAAAAAAATCTCTAAGATAAGTAAGATGGAACAACATGATTATATTTGAGAAATTCTTAGGGAATATAGTTTATCAATTTAAAATTACATTTTTTCACTTGAAATATTACACTAGTGTTTTAATATTAAACACTTAATATTATACTTCCAGAAAATTTTAAATGTGAAATAGTAAGTTTTGCCATTTGTTATTCAAACAATAATGGCACTGAAATGTTGGCAATGGTATCTGAAGGATTTTTAAAATCCTATTGGCTAGTTATATGTTCTTTTGGAAGTTGCCAGCATCTTGTCAACACTCAAGTACTAGTTTGAAACATGTAAAAATTAATTAACCATATTCAGGTCACAGTATTTCTCTCACTTATTTTTTTTTTTCATTTTTTTCTTCTCTTTTATGGGCATTGTCACTCTAGACAAATTATTTTAAGCAATTTTTAGCTTTGTAAAATCTGATCTAAATAGTAGAATTTTTTTTCTCTTGTGCATTTGTCACTTCTCTTTTAAAGCAATGTTTCCACCTTGTTTACTTGTTTACTTGTGTGAATATAAAAGGCAAATTTGAAGAGATTCATAGAATTGTACTTTACTCTAAATAGGACCTATAATCTCATTCTATAAACTAAAAGATTTTATACCTTCATTTATCTCTTCATTGTGTGTTGATACTTTGACAATTATTTATTCTTAGTGGTCAGAAATTCTCACCCAGGTCTTGAAATCCTAGTATTATGAGTTTGATAATGTTTTTCCCAACTGTATAGTTTTGTCTTACATATTCTATCTTTTTATAGTGAAATATTAAATTGATTAAATAATTTATAGAAGAAAAATCCACGTACCATTTTATAAGATATTATTAAAACATATCTGTATAAACAAAAGATGAGCTTTATTTCATTGTAGTCATGTATATTTGTATGCACACATATCCACACATAAAATATCTTCCTAAATATCTTTATATGTTGTTTCAAAACGACTTGATGACCCATTAGAATAAATCTGACCTAAATTTCCTATGTACTTACATGAATATGGAGCATACTATAGTGATCTCACCATCATGTATATCCACAAGACAATAATTAAATAAATTACCAAAGCATAAAAGACATTAAGGACATGTTTCTTTTTCCATAAAAATAAATTATAGTCTGGAAATGTTGCTTTTTTTGGTAAAAAAATAAAATGGACATTCCAGAATTTTCAAGAAGTGCTAAAATAATAAAGTTCTCCCATAAAGCAACACTTTATCCTTTTACTTATTCTATTACACAGGAGTGAATGCAAGCTCTTATCATATGAACCAACCTGATATACCTAAGCCTTGGGTAGCATTTGAATATGGTGTGTGTGTGTGTGTGTGTGTGTGTGTGTGTGTGAGAGAGAGAGAGAGAGAGAGATATTCAAGTTTATACAAGTTTGTGTAATAATCACATGCATATTTTTGTGTAAGTTGGCTTGTGATACACTAAAAATTAAGTAATAATAATTACAGAATTGCTGATAAAGTTCATATTTATAAAAATTTCAAATGCATATATGTGTATGGCAAAGTGAATTATATTTCAAAATGTAAAAGAAAAAAATATTTTCTTTTAAAGCATAAAGACTTTTGCTGCCTCTAATACTTTAGTGTTTATTCTTGAAATAAATATTTAAAACATTTAAAAGTATAAGGACTGATGAAGCATTTTAAGGTATATTTTGTTATCATTTTAAATTTTATGCTGCAAGTTTAATGATTATATTATTTACAAGTGCATAAATAAAAAGAATGTGTTTGGAAAAAAATGCCTTTGGAGCATTTTTATTTGTTTACATACTTATTCATCATTTTCTTTTAAGAAGGAAGCATTCAGAGGCTTCAAAATAAATTTTAAAAATGACATTTTCTATAAGGTCTAGTTTATTTTATAAATTATCCCGTGGCCATTATCCTTTCTTCATCCTTTATCTACATACTCTTTATCTTTTCTCTAATCTGATCCTTTATCTGACTCTTTTTCCTAGCTGCATGATTTTTACATACCCATCCACACACAATTACAGTAAAGCATTTAAAAATTTTTTATGGTATCCTTCCTCAGATTTTTCTATGCATATAAGCACTTCTGAGTGTACACATTTTCCTTCCCTTTACAATAAATGTGTCATATTTAGACTATATATATGTGTATATTCAAAAACATTTAACATGATATGTGTTATACATATAATTTATCATATATGATGTATTTATCAAATACATATGTATTATATGTTTATTGGCATATTATATATATATGTATATTACATATACATATATATATTTCAGAACATCATTTTCACTAAACATTGTATCTTAGAGCTCTTTATATTGACAGTTTCTCTTTTATTTTAAAATAAAACTATTTTATTAGATTTTTATTATTAAGAATTCAATGTATATATGTACATGAATATCAGACTTGAAAATTAATATTCATTAATATTCCATATACACAGATTTTTAAAATAATTTGACCTATTTGGTATCCAAATGAAATCAATACATTCCTTGTGTCTTTTAAAGTACTTATATATAATAATTAATATTTAATTACATATACATGCCCATACTATCTTTTTTTCTCTCCTAACAATTTATTTGTGGAATTTCTTATAAATTTTCACAAAATGTGAGTTTCTGGTTGCAGCCTGCTATCTTATTGAATATGTTTTTCCATTCTTTGTATGTCTTGAAAAGACACAGGCAATTTTGAGGTCTGAAAAGATTTTGAGTAAGAAGTTTTATACACTGTATAGTATTTTATTGGTTGATGTATTATAATATTCAATAAATCTTTTGATCGATAGTTACATGAGATAGTATTATTTCAATGGTCTTTCACACAACAACACAAAGATTGAACTTGAAGATACTATCTAAATCATTTTATATAGCTTGATAAACTACTGTGATGGTTATTTATGCTTCAATTTGCCTTGGCTATAGAACCAAGATGTTTGGCAAAACTGAAATCTAGATGTCAGTATGAAGATACTCTGTAGATGTGACTAACTATTCAATCAGAAGATATTGAATGAAGTAGATCCCCGCCTCCCCATAATATGAGTATGCCTCATCTAATCAGTAGAATGCCTGAAGAGCAAAGACTTAGGTTCCCCAAAGACTAAGGAATTCCATATCTAGACTGCCTTGGACCCAAGACTCCAATGTCATCCCCTTCAGGAGTTTTAAGTGTACTAACCTACTTTAAATATTTTAGACTTGCAATCCAGAACTCAAGAAAAATAAATTAAAATAAATTTACCTCGCTCTCTATTTTAATATATCCTATTTGTTTATATTCTCTGGAGAATTCTGACAAACACAACAACTGAGCTAAGATTAGAAACAACAACAACAAAAAAATATCTTACACCATTAAGCTTTTATTCAAGTTAAAATACCAGATTTTGTTATTCTCAGGACCACTGTATTATAAACATTTTAAATGCCTGTTTGCCTAAAATAGAAGAGAAATGTATTTGTGTCAAGTAATATTGGTGCTGTAATAAGAGAGTAAGTGTTGATTTTTTTTTATCCAATTCTGTTTAACTTTGCCTGACAGAATTTCTCAGATTTTGTTATGAACTCAGTAATTTCTTAAAGGAGACACATGAGTTGTTATATATGTGGATTATAATATCTGTGATTTATAATTTGGATGGATTCTAAGTCTTAGGAATAACCTTCCAATAGTGAAACTCATTTATAGGTGCACAAGAAAGTGCTAAAATCAAGTTGCTTCCTCAATTTCATTCAAATTATATAACCAAACTCAGCATATCGTGAATCTGTTACCTGGCATAGATTTTAATAGGGTCTTCTGGTAACATCTTATGGCAGTGCCAGTTTTGATCTTAAAGGAAGGAAAAAAGGATTATGAATAAGCTTATCTTCTAATTGCAATCATTTTCTAATTAATTCTTTTGTAACACAGCTGGTGTGTATCCCAAGAATATCTGAAAAGGGGATGGTAAAATAAACAGAGCATTTTCTTTCAGAGGAAAATAATACATTTCAAATCTAAGTAATATAATTTACAATATAATCATAAAGAAAGAAAAACAGGCATGAAGAAAAAATTTAAAGTGTTTAAAATATTTTTTATGAATGTCTTAGCTGAAATACAAAAAACCAAAAATTATTGATAACAAATATGTACACTGTTAGTTCTAGATCATATTGTTCTTGGCAGCCATGAAGAAATGTATTAAAATATGTAGAACTGCATGAAAGTGCCACTTTAAGACTCACTTGTCATTTTCCAAGAAAAATTTCAACTATGATGCTAGAACTAGGCCAGCAGTTTCATATTATTTAGTAGAAAACAAGACTCAAATATAATTTAATCATTAGAACTCATCTTGATACAATAAGAGACCTAGATTTCTAATGAGGAAAGTTATTATTGCTTAATAATTTTAGTAAGTACTGTTGAACCAGGTTACATAACTATAATTACAATATGAATTCAAAAAATTACCTAGAAAAATATCTGTTTATAAATTCAGGAAAATCAAATCTAATTTTTATTTAAAAATTTAAGTCCTTGATTCAAAAGTAACAAAAATATGAGATTCAAATGAAACTTTTTTCAAACTTCCTAATAGTTTACTATTGTATTTTAAAATATTCAATACTTATAGACTTCTTCATTGATGTATCTCACTTGTTTCTTCCAGAACTCTTGTTTATGCAGCTCATGACATAATAGGCTTGTGAATAGGTAAATTATTTCAGACATAAAATGTATTAATGACTCAGTTGGTATTATCATACCTAATGTTACCACTCTAATCCTTATGAGGGAATTAATGCACTGATCAGTGTAAAACTATTAACCCAATCATTTCACCTCTAAACTTTCTTGCATTGTTTCACACATGAGCTTTTGGGGGACTTTTCATATTGAAACCCTATCTTTTCCTCCCTGGCCCACAAACATTTATGCTCATCTCACAATGCAAAATACATTTAAGGGGAGCATGGTGGTACACCCACATAATCCTAACAACTCAGCAGCCTAATGCAAGAGAACATAAGTTGAAAGCCAGCCTTTGCAACTAACTGAGGCCCTAAGCAACTTGGTGAAACCCTGTTTCAAAAGAAAAATGAGAAGGGGTGGGGATGTGGCTCAATGGTTGAATGCCATTCCTGTTAAATTTTGGTTAAGAAGTTGTCTACATTTTGTCCTGGGACTCTCTGTGAAGCTGAATTTAAAGGTGATGGACTTGTTAATCAGGCAGAGGAAATTTCTAAGCAGGCAGCAGCATAGATGTTGATGGTAGCTTTTAGCTGACTTTATTGTGATAATCAGGATCAGAAAGCAAAACAGAAAGATTTGAAAAACTGCAGTTTGGCCAGAAAACTACAAGTAAATTTGGGGCTAAGGATGCTTTTGTTACTAATGACATCAAAGCCACTAAAGGCGTACTAAAGTCTTCATGCAGAAGCAATAGAAGAGATGGCATTGTTTGAGAGCATCTCAGGGGATAGCAAATCCACACACATCTCAGGCTCCCAATGGAATGGCCCATTAAGCTTTGCTTTCAACATTCTAAAACTTTTCCAGCTGGCATCTGTAAATGTCTCAACATATCTCCTGCAAATTCCAAACATTTCAAAAACTTCAAAATCACATGGTCAGGTTAGCATCCCCATTTCTCAGTACCAATTGCTTTTTTAGTCAGCTTTTTATTGCTGTGACCAAAAGACCTGACAAGAACAATTTTGAGGAAGAAAAGTTTATTTTGGGGAACATGGCTTCAGATGTTTCAGTCCTTAGATAGGCAACTCCTTTCCACAGGACCCAAGGTGAGGCAGAGCATCAAGGTAAAAGAGTGTAATTGAGGAAAGTGGCTTACTTTCCTCACCAGGACTAAACATATACCCTAATGGCACATTCCCAATTACCCATCTCCTCAAGCCACACCATACCTGACTACAGTTACCACTCAGTTAATTACCGTAAGGTAATTTATGCACTGATTAGATTAAGGCTCTCATAACCCAATCATTTTACCTCTAAGTTTTCTTATATTGTCCTACACATGGGTTTTAGGGGCACATATCATATCAAAACCATAATGAGGCACAATGAAAATTCAGATTCCAATATATGACTCTAAAGTGTATATACCATGTGGGTGCATTGTTACAGGGCTAGGGACTTCAGAGAAACTGAGGCAACATGAAGGTACTCAACCTGGATTCTTGCAATCAACTCAGAAAGATTTCAGGCATGTTGTTCAGAATAATAGGCATGGGTTTATTGAAGGAATATGAAAAGGAAGAGGGAACACTATCAACGGAGATAATGAGTCCTCACAGAGAGGAGAGAAGCAATGTGCCTCTCCTGAACTCCAGTTTTATTGGGTATCCCAAAGAAGTTTCTGGAGAGTCTTTTCCAGATCCACCTCTTGACTTTGACTGACATTAGGATGACCTTGGACTTTCAAGTCCCCACTGCATGACAACTGTAGGTCACATTGGCCTAAGATAACCATTTCTAGTTGAATTATTAACTATAAATTCTTAAAGATTTAGTGGTCAGAAGGGATTAAAGGGTCACAAAAGTTTCCCCTTGAGATATAACTTGGGTTTCTTTGATTGAAACTTTTTAGGCCTGCGTTTCTCCTGCAAATAACAGGTAGTTTTCTGAGAAATGTGACTTTTTCCTGTTAAATTAAGCCAGGGAGCACTTCTTGGAAAGGAAAGCATGCGGGGCTTAGCACAATGAGCCCATTTTAAAGAATTATTTCCTTAAGGTCATATTTTCACAACTTGCATCTCTCTGTCCCTATCATCATGGATATATTTGAGCAAAAAAAAAAAAAAAAAAAAAAAAGGCCTAGCAGGGCATGGTGGTGCATACCCCTGTAATCCCTGTGGCTTGGGAGTCTTAGACAAGTGGATCACAAGTGCAAAGCCAGCCTCAGCAAAGGCGAGGCATTAAGCAACTCAGGGAGACCTTGTCTCTAAATAAAATTCAAAATAGGGTGGGGGATGTGATTCAGTGGTCAAGTATGACTGAGCTCAATCCACAGCATCAAAAAAAAAAAAAAAAGGCATACTAAAATATTATGCTTCTGAGTTAATACTCCTTGGAGGCCATTGCTATCATTATGTACAACACAGAAATGATTCAAAATTATCTAAAATTTAAAAACTTAACATTAGTTGTATTTCACTAAAGAGTTCCAAATCATGTCAATAAACTGTAAAATCACAATTCACTGCACATATTTCTTCTAAGAAAGAAAATCACATTATTATCTTCATTATATCACAAAAATCTTCATTATTATCCCTTTTTGAACTTCTTTATGCTAACATTTATTTGCTTATTTTGTATTAATTTTGATAAGCTTATTATAAAAACTGCACAGGACAAAGAGGAATTGTTGTAAAACTTCTGTTCATAAAATTAACCTTCTCTAAAAATTAGAAATTAAAAAAAAATCATAATTTTAAAGCAATAAAATCTCCCAGTGAATATGTAATTTACTTAAAAATTAACTGCAGAGAAAAATCATACTAATCTACAAATGAGACAGTTGGAATTTCAATTATTTTTTAGATGTACAAAATTTTTCACTTCATATTAAAAATCCTAACTTAGAAGCATTTATCTATAATATGTTTCTTCTGTCTAATACAGTTTTCCCTAGTTCCTGGCCTGATTCAACTCATTGAATATCATATTTAGCCCTTGTCCTTAAATATTACCCTTCCACTTAGGCTAATCCTAGTTTACCTATGGTACAGACATACAGCAAAATAAATCTATGCATGTATACATAACTTGCATACATATATTCATCACCCTGTTTCTTCCAATACTCTCACAATCTGTAATTACATCCACTCCTGTACCCTTAATTGTTTGTTTCCCCCTATTGAGTGCAAACTCCATTGAGAAAAAAAAATGTTATTTGTATTTTTGAATATTCCCAGTGCCTATCACAATGCCTTGCATGTGTTTTGTACTCAGAAAATTTTAATTGAATGATCAATATGCCTACATTTTTCCTTATATTTAGATCAGATAGAATAATATTATGGCTTAGATATGTGATGTCCTTCAAAATCTATTGTGTGAAACTATACAAGGAAGTTTAGAGGTGAGATGATTGCTTTATAAGAGTCTTAATCAGTGTACTAATCAAATAATAGGGATTAACTGGGTTTTAACTGTAGGAAGGTGGGATGTGGCTGGAGGAGGTTAATCATTGTGGGGTGTGCCTTCTGGTGTTCATGTATAGTCTGTAGTGAGGTGGGCTTTATATGCTTCCTCCAGAGAGCCACCCTCACCACATACAGTTACCACTCAGTTAATTGCCATAAAGTAATTATGCACTGATTAGATTAAGACTCTCATAACCCAATAGTTTCATGTACTGAAACTCCACCATACTTTTCTGCCATGGTATTCTGCTGACCTTGGGTCCAGAGCACTGGAGTAAGCTATCTATGGACTAAGACATCAGGAATTATGAACCCCAAACAAACTTCTTCTTTTCTAAAATTGTTCTTTTCTAGTATTTTGTTCACAATGGTGAAAAAAATTGATGATAACAAGAGGTAAATATTGTCTCTTTCATCCCCCAAGAAATTTACAGTACAGTTTTTCTAGATTTTCTGGTAGTATAACCTCAATTGATACTTTCTTAAAATGCTATCCAGAATTCCTTCACACACATTAAAAAATAGATAAAGACCTAAGGAAGCAAATTCTCTCTGAGTCACAAAAAAAGGCTTATAGCTGGCTACATTTAATGTGGTAATAAACAGAACTTCCCATTACAGCATTAATTAATCAGATACTACATTAATCAAAATCCAATTATCTTCTAGGCATTATCACAGAAAATATGATTCTTATTCCAAATAATCTTGCTAATGAAGGTTTCATATAGTTGACATAACATGTCATGTTCACAAAAACAACTGAAATGAAAAAAAATCCCCCTAACCAAGAAATTAAAGAATATAATTTCATATTAATTTTAACATGTATCTTTTTTGGGGAAATCAATTTCATCTATATATTTTAATTTATTAAGCATTAACTTTGTACATTACAGGAGAAAGAATTATGGATAATTTCAATGATTGCTACAGGCAAGTTTCATTTAAAATTTCATTAAAATTGCTTTCAAACTCTTGGAGCACTTGTTTTAGGAATATGCCCTTTTATGACCCAATTATTATGAGAATAGAAAGCATGGCACCATGCCACACAGAAGAGATGACATGTAGTGTCCTTGTCAACTGCCCAGATATGCTACCACTCATTAGGAAATATACATTGTCTGATAAGTGAATGAACTCTTATTTGAACTTCCAAGTAACTATAGCCCATAAAGTATGGCTGAGCTCAACCAACACACAAAATCTCAAGGAAAAAATAAAATAATTAATATTAAGCCATGAGGTGTTCTCAGATATCTAAAAAAGTATAAGATAATATTACAAAATTTAAAAATTAATTTTTATTAATAAATGTGAACTGAGAATGGAAAAAAGGTCAACTGGCAATTCTAAAACTGGAATATATAATTATTAAAGTTTGAAATTCATTTCATGAACTAAACAGAAGATTAGATACAACCAAAGAGATAATTGGTAAACAAAAAGACCAAATTACTTTAACTATCCAGAAGACAACATAAAACACTACAAATATAAATATAAAAGGGAAGAAAAATGAAGATAAATTATTTAAAATGCAAAAAATAAAAATAAAATACAAGACAGAGAATGTCTGGTAAAATAATGGCAAGAATTGTCTAAATATGATGAAAGACATAAATCTATAGATATTGTAAAGACAATGTGCACCATTCAATCAAAATAAAAATTATATTAATATATAGGAATACTTAGGTAAAACCTAGGAATTCCTCATCTAAAGAGAATATTATTAGAGAACCTTAAAAAAGTTAAAATAAGAAAAAATATATGTATCAACTAAATTCTATGTAAAAGCATTTCAATTAATAGCTCCTCATCATATTTGAATAATTCTTGCCATCATATCCACAAACATTCTACCTCCTGTGTTTCTTGAAGTCTTTTTTTACATTATTATTTCATTAATTTATTGCACAAAACTGAAGAAATCCATACTAAGTGAAGTAAGTCAGATATAGTATGAGAAATGCTGATGATCTCATTGTGGTTACCAGGAGATGAGGATGGGGAAATTTTTGAAATTTTGTCCTATAAATCTTTTAATATGTGGCTCAGCAAATTTTGAAATAATAATACCAAGAAATGCTACATATCACTGCAAAAAATCACACTATTGATACAAAAAATTTGGATAAATATAATTTCTGCTAAATAAAAGAATCCAAAGTTACATACAATTTTATTTATATAGCATCCTTTAAATGACAAAATTCTGAATGTGGAGAAGAGATTAGTGGTTTCTGTGGTTCTATGGATAAAGAGGGGAAACTTATGAAAAATGAGAAATCCTTGTGGAAAGGAAATGTTGTTTCTTTAGTGCATATGTCAACATATGGGTCGTGATATTAATCTATATTTTTTCACTAGAGAAATTGGGCAAATGGTACATGAAACCATTGCATTCTTTCTTACAATTGTATAGGATCACCAATTTTTTAATGATAAAAATTTTATATAAAAGAAATACAAATTGTGAGATACAACATCTTGTATGAAAATTTATTTTATTGAGAACAATATAGATTTCTGACAACTTTCTGACATAAAATGATACCTACAGATAAAATACTAGCTTGTGAAAAAACAAAAGGAATGTAATAGGCAATCATAATAAATAAGGGGTGTTTTAAATGAATAATTAAACATTATAGAAGAAATAGGGTAATAAACAAGATCAATAAAGTAAAACCAATTAAATAAATTTTACTTAATATGGCTACAAACAAATAAAACTAAAAAAAATATTGAGCAAAAGTGCACAGACCAGAGAATTAATTATCTTAGCCTAAAATAAAATCATGTTAATTAAAATCTGAAGTGGAGAAAAAATGAAAATAGATTAAGGAATAAGTGGAGTTGTTAAAATTTCAAAGTTTAAAATATGTCATATGTCAACAGATTATTTGCATTTGCCTTTTCAAATAGATTGTTGTTGTTTAGATGTAGAGTCTTATGCCAAAGCCATACATGTTGAATTCTTATTCCCCAGTGCAGCAATGTTCTGACATGGGGATTTGGGGAAGTGATTGGATCCTAAGGGCTATGACCTCATCAATGGATTGACCCATTGAGGGATTCAAAGCTGAATGGATTATTAGGAGGTAATTGAAACTGAAGGAGTTGAGACCTAAATGAAAGAAGTGGGTCACAGGGGCATGACATGAAAGATCTTGTCTCAGATTCCTTTCTTGCTCATTTTCTCTTTCTGCTTTCTGCCTACTATGAGCTGAGAAGCTTTCCTCCACTGTTCCTGTCTGCCATGATGTTTCTGACACACTATAGGCCTGAAAGCAATGGAGCCAAGCTGCCCATGGAATGAAACCTCTGAAAAATGAATCAAAATACATCTTTTCTTTTATAAATTGTTGTGTCATGCATTTTGGTCACAGCAATGAAAATCTGACTAATAGATAGGTTTTATCTAGATTATAGTAATATTTTTATGATTAACCCTCAAACACAATATGATATCCACAATAATTAGCATCCCATCATATATTTTTCACAGTCATCTTTTTTTCCATTTCCAGGTGGCTAACTTTATTGATCCAGAGAAGCAGGATCAATAATCAGCTCAAGTGATCATAAAGTCTGTAAAATTCTATGGTATGCCCTCTATAAGCTAGATACCTAGAAAAGATGGTTTTATAATTTATTGTGAGTCTGAATTTTGGAAAACCAGGGGAATGAATCTCTCCCCCAACTACTGATGAAATCCTGAGGATTAGAGGAGCTACTGATATATATTCTGCAAACTGAAGCCTCAGAAATCAGGAACTCTGATATCAAAGGAAAGGATCAGTTGGATGTTCCAGCTCAAGGGGACAAAGAAAATTCAACATTTCTCTCTTTTTTTAATTTTTTAATTTTTATTTTTTTAAATTATCTTTGTGTAAGTCTTCCAGAGAAGATGCTTGGTTCCAATAATTCTTTGTCTACTGATTCAAATGCTAATCTCTTCTGGAATGACTTTCATAGACATTAATAGAAATAGTGATAACAATATTGATAATGATTATAGTAATTGCTGTTATTGTTATTGTTATTAGTATTGTAACTAGCTACCAGTGTATCCCTTAACCAGCCAAATTCACATATAAAATTAACTATCACAGTCTCCAATATTCATTTCCTCATACATGTCCCAAGTCTTTTTTAACTTATTTTTTCAGTAATTATAAATTAAAATATGTATTAAGATTTTCTGAGTGCTATAAAGGTGCTAAATAATGGCAACACAGTTTGAATATGAAATACTTAGTTTTAATGTGTAAAATATCATCATCACAATTCTCAAAACCATCAAGAATAAAATTGATAATATAAAAAGGAAATATAATGAGGAACAATGGTTTCATAAACAGAAAATGAGTCATATTAGAAAATACAGTATTTTTTATTTTTGGTGGAAACACCAATAGAATATACAACTGTTTGGAAATACTATAAAGTTAATGCAAAATATAACAAAAATAACAGAAATTTAAAATACTCATTAAAATATATTATATTTTGAGGAAATTATTCTGATAAGGTGGCAGAGTATGTATGAAGGACCAGGAATCTGTCTTTCAACCTAAGCAAGAATTTTACTTGCAGAATCTGTGTGCTATGATTATTTAAGAACTCTGAATTCTATTGAAAGCTTGCAATTTCCAGGGAGAGTTTTGGATGGTAAATTTTGTTCAATTTTGATTCTTAACATGTTAGCAGGTATCCATCCCCCTACACCAACCACAAGGTAGGTATCTGTGAATGCACTCGGGGGATGCGGAAGTCAAAAAGCCCCAGTCCAAATATCAGAGATATGTGCTCTGATCACTGTTGGCTGTTTCTGTTCACAAAGCGAAAAAAGTGAATGACCATTGTGGTTGCACATCTTCCAAAGTAAGAAACAGAAAAGATAAAGGACCAATACCCTTTCCCCTTCACCTTCATTATTTTTACTCTCTTTTTATCCCTTCTTGGGCAAAACATTAAACACTAATACATTCAAAAGAAACCACATTTATGACAAAACAGAAGGTGACAATGCATGCCCAGGTAAAGGCATAGGATGAGGAAAAAAAAATAAAGAAAAAGAGAGAAGATCTTAAACTTAGCCCTCAGGCTAATCCTTAGTACAGAAACAGCCTATAACAATTAATAAAATTTAAAAAGCAGCAATTCCTTGAGAAGATAAAAATTCTAGTATTAAGTTTTCAACAATAAGAGCAACAATTATAAGATACACCAAGAAACAGGAAAATATGATCTCTTCAAAGAAACAAAATAATAATTAAACTGAAACATTTTGTGACACAGACCTGATGACAGATATTATAGACAAAATCTTAAATGCAACTGTCATAAAGAAAGGCAAATAGCTCAATAAAGATGTGGAGAAAGTTAAGAGGATTAAATGAAGAAATTTGAAATATCAACAAAGAGACGGAAACCTTTTAAAGAACTAAAACAAAACTCTGGAGCTGAAAAGTACAACAAGGGACATAAAAATGTATTAGAAAGTTTCAAAGGCAGGAAGAAAATGAACTTGAAGATAAAACAACAGAATTAGTCTAAGTACGTGAAAGAAATAACAATGATGAAAAGTAAAAAGCTTAAGAGACATGTGTGATACATCCAAGTAGATTAAGATACACATTTGGCAATTTACAGAAGAGAGAAATGTAAAAAATGATTATTTGAAAAAATAATGGCTAAAACTTTATAAATTTGATAATGACATCCATGTTAATATTCAAAAGCTTATGCACTCCAGGCAAGATGAACTCAACAAGAACAATGTAAAACATGTTATAGAATTTTGAAATTTTACAGACAAACAAGGAATCATGAAAGAAATAAGAAAGAAAAGGCTTGTCACAGTCAAAGAATCTTAATAATATTACTAGCAAGTTACTCAGAAATATTAGAGTCCAGACAGAGGGTGAAAATATTCTCAATGTTCAAACGAAGTAAAACATTGTCAACTTAGTATCCTATATCTGGAAAACTATCCCCAGAAGTGAGAGAAAAGTTATGACATTCCAGGAAAAAAAAAAAAAAGAGAGAGCTAAAGAAATTTGTCAACCTCAGACCAATCATGAATGAAATTCCAGATGTTAGGCAGTAACTTGAAGCCATATGAACAAATAAAGGTTATGATCAAGATCAATAAATTAAGATAAATAAGTGAGCACTTATTAAAAGATAGGTTTATTCAATGATGTTTAATTCCTTTTTTGTATTGTTTAAAAGACTAATACAATTAAAAATATTAGTCTAAAAATTTGCATTATTATAATTTATAACTATTTTTCCCAACATAATTTAAGGAATTAATGCATTTAAATGAATTATTTTATGTTTTGAGATAAACAATATATATAGATGTAATTTTTTTAGTTCTGAAACCAAAAAATATAATGATGAATCAATAATGAACCAGCATTTTGTGTGCTACTGAAATTAGGATACTAGAAATTCAAATTAGTTTATGATAATTTGATGATTATAAACATAATACCATGTAAACCACAATGAAAATAGCTACAGAATATATGCAAAAATTGTGAAAGAAATTAAAGATCATATTACAAAAAATGTTAATTAAATACCAGACTAAGATTAATTAAGGAAATAAAGAAGAAAAATCTAAAAGTTATGTAGATAATCAATTGAAAAATGGCATCAGTCTCTCCTTATCAGTAATTACTTAAAATTAAAATGCATTAAATCTCCAAAACCCACAGAGACAGAGATAAGCAATATGTATGTGTGTATATATGTGTATGTGTCTGTGTGTATTTATATATATTTTTATATAATATGTACATATACACATATTACATAAATATATGTATATATTTATATATTATATGATTCAACTAAAGCTATGTCTGCCACTCATTTTAAAGAATACCAATATAATATAAAAGGTGGAAAATATTTTCCATGCACATAATACCCAAATGATGGCAAAAGTGGTGGAACAATTGGATATAATTTGAGTGAGTACAATAAAATTTCATAGGTTGGAAGCTTATTGCCTAGCATGGCAGTGTTGAAGTGGTAGAACTCTTAAGACATGGGGTTTAGTGTAAGGTAAAAGGGTATATACCCTTAGAAAGAAGTAACATAGTTTTAATGGTCCCTAGTTTATTCTCATAAGAGTCAGTTGTTTAAAGACAAAAAGACTAACTCAGAATCCCTCTTACTTCTTGTCTCATCACATAACTTCTTCTTCTCACTCTTGTTTGTGTTATGATGGCATTCACCAAGTTTTGATATAGTCAGAAGGACCTCAACAAAGGCTAAACTCATTATGTCCCTTGATTTTAGGCTTTCATCCTCCAAACTAGAGAGCTAAATAAATCTCTTTTATTTATATACTCTTTTGCCATAACTAATATCATGTATTAGTTATGGAAAAAAAGTGGATTATTACTGGTGACTATAATAATTCAAAATATAACTTAAACAAATATACCATAATAAAAATAGTTACAAAAACATGAATATTTTATGCAAATAAATTTTACATTCATTAAGAAAAAATAACAATTATAAAGTTTTATATTCCTAATAATTGTCATCAAAAATATAGAAGCAAAAACCACCAGAGTTGAAGTGAAAAATATAGAGTTCTACAGTAAAGATTGGAGACTTCAATATTCCCTTAATAATGGATAGACAAAAGTAGATGAAGAATTAAGACCTAGAACAATAAACTAACTAGATCTATCTTAAATATTCAGAATAATTTATCCTCCAAGAAGAAGATGCACATTCTTCCCAAGCACACATGGAAGACTTCCTAATATAAACCATGAAATTTTAGAGTAGGCTATAATTTAGCTTCCATAGATTCTAAATTATGGCTATCCAAAATTTCTTTTCTTGCAATTACAGGAAGAAGAAAAAAAAACATTTATAATGGCAGTAAAACTGGAATATTCCCCAAATTTTAAAAATTAAACTTTATACTAAAACATCAAATGATTAAAAACTACATCACAAGAGAACTCAAGAAATACTTAGAACCAATAAAAATGAGATCACAGCAAACCAACATTTATGGAAAGCTATAAAAACCCTGCTTAGAGAGAAATTTATAACCATAAACACGTTAAAAAGACCTCAGTCAGCCTTCTAATTTTATAATTTAACTAATCAGAAAAAGGTTAAATTAAACCTAAACCTAGCAGAAGGAAGGAAAGGATGAATATTGAAACAGAGATAAATAAGATGAGCAATAGCAAAAATCAAATTAAACCAAAAGTCATCTTTATAAAGATTGACAAAGTTGATTTATCTTTTAACTAGGTGAACTACAGAAAAATAACAGAGAACAATTACTAATACCAAAAAAAAAGTGAAGCTATTACTACAAATTCTACAAAAAAAAAGTATGAATGCATTAAGTAACTTCATAGTATTCTAGTTTGATGACTCAGATGAAAATTATAGAAACACAAAGCCTATAGAGACTAAATTATAAGAAATATAAAATATGAATAAACCTTTTATGATTTGGATCTGGAATGTCCCACAAAGTCTCATATGTTGAAGGTAACTGATTAGATCAAAAAGTTTCTAGTTAATCAATCGATTAATCCACTGCTGTATTCATAGCTGAATGGACTATAGAAAGTTGGTAGAAACAGTAGGAATTAGGAGCTAGTGAAAGGAAGTGGGTCCTTGAGAATAAGCCTTGCCCCTGGGTTCTGTCTCCTCTCTCTCTCTCTCTCTCTCTCTCTCTCTCTCTCACACACACACACACACACACACACACACACACACACACACACTTTCTCTTTTCCACCTACCATGAGGTAAGAAGCTGTTCTACACCACACTCACTGTGCCATGATCTTTTGTCTCACCACAGGCCCATAGCAATTGAGCCCGCTGATCATGGGCTGAAATGTCTGAAACTACAAGCTAAAAACAAACAAGCAAACAAACAAACAAAAATTCCTCTTTTCCCCTTTAAGTTGATCGTTATTTTATGGAACGTTCTCACAGTGACAAAAACTGACTAAAACAGTACTTATAACAGGTAAAGAGATTGGCTCAATACTCAAAAATTTTCTGCAGCTCATGATTTCACTAGTAAATTCTACAAAGCATTCAAAGAAGAACTAATGTCAATCTTTCTCATACTTTTCTGAAGAATTGAAGAAGAGGAAACACTTTCAAATTCATTGTAATTCTCAAGTATTAGTTTGATATCAAAGCTAGAAAGAGTAATGATTCAATATGTGAATATTCATTAACTTAATTTATCACATTAGCGGAAATAGTTGCGGGAACAATACCCAGGAATCAAAATTGGTACAAAAAAATCTTTTTATGATAATACACTCAATAAATTAGTTAAGTGGATTAAGCAAACAACAACAACAACAACAAAACACAAATTTACAATAGAGTAAAAAAGAAACCCAAAGAATGGAACAAAAAGTAAGAAAAATGCGGTCGGTATGTACACATGATGCATTATAATTATGTGTATATATATGCCTCAGCATAATAAATAAGATGTAATATATGGAAAACTTATGGCAACCAGAAAACTCAATGGTGAAAGAATGAAAGCTTTTCCTCAAAGGTTAGGAATAGGTCAAAGATGTTCACTTTCACTACCTCTTTTTATCAGTCTTGTAGATTTCTAGTCAGAAAATAAGGCATGCAAAAAGACATAAAAATCATCAAACCTGGAAAAGGATATTTAAAATTATTTCTGTTTACACATAATATAATATTTTATGTAGAAGAGCCTAAATAATCTTTAAAATACTATTAGAGATAAAAAAAATTCAGAAAAATGCCACAACACAAATGCAATGCACAAATTAGTTTTATTTCTATGAATTGCAATAAACCACCTAAACATAAATTATGAAAATAATTCCTTTTGCAGTAACATCCCAAAATAACAAAATACTTAGAATATGAAAACAAAGAGATAAAAGACTCTTGCAAGATAAACTGTAAAACATTGCTGACAGAAATTAAGGAAGACACAAATAAATGGAAATAGACATCATGTTTGTAGAGGGGAAGAGAAAAAAAGATGTCAATATTACTGAAAGCATATACAGATTTAATGCAAATCTTATCAAAATATCAATGATGGTGTTTGCAAATACAGAAAAACCAATCCTAAAATTCAAATGGATGTCAGTGTTGTTCCAGGAATAGCAAAAACAATCTTGGAAAAGAAGGACAAAGCATAAGTATTCATACTTCCTAATTAGAGTTACTACAAAGCAACAATAATCAAAATAGCACTATACTGACATATGGATAAATTAAATCAAATATAAAATGAACCCTCAAATACATGACCAAAATATTATTTTTCACAAAGGTGTATAGACTATTTAATAGGGAAAGGACGGTCTTTTTTTCCTAATGATGCTGCAAAAACTGGATGTTCACATGCAAAACAATGAAGTTGAGCCCTTACCTAAAATCATATTCAAAAACTAACATTTTATGGGTAAAAAGCTGATAAAATATAAGATCTAAAATTATAAAACTTTTTGAAAACATCATAGGGCAAATGCTTAACGACACTGGATTTGGCAATTGTTTGTTGTCTGTATATTTATTTTTGGACATGGCACCAAACACACAGGCAACAAAAAAAATAAATTGGACTTCAAGATCTTTTTTAAAATTATGAATCAAAAGACACTATCAATAGAGTAAAAAACAAACCCAAAGAATGAAACAAAAAGTAAGAAAAACGAGGTAGGTATATATGCATGATGTATTATAATTATACCTTAAAAGGTAAAGAAATTCTGACATGTTACAACATGGATGAAACTTTGTGACATTACACTAAATAAAATAAGCCAATCACATAAAGACAATTGCTGTGAATTGACTATGTGAATTGACTATAGTAGTCAAACTTATTAAGAAGAAAGATAAATGATGATTTCCAGGGCATGAGGGGAAGAGGAAATGGTTACCCTTTAATAGCTATGGAGGTTCAATTAGATGACAAGTGTTATGCTGGTTGATGATGGTGATGGTTACACATTATGAATGTATTTGGTATTACTAAACCCTAACAAAAATGGTGAAAATCGTAATTTTTTGTTATGTGACCCTCACCACAAAAATTAAAATGTTAGATTTTTAGAAATAATAAGTGAATATAAATTTAATTTATTATTATGGTATTATTATAAATTCTTTTAATGCATCTTTTGTAATCATATCTAATTAAAATTGACTCACTAAACCTATACAGTAGCTCATAGATATGATTAAAATTGATGTCAGTAAAAAACTTTCAAAAATGTCTGGATGAATCAATTTTAAAAGGACAGAAGCATTGTTAAAATGCACAAGAAATTTCAAGTATGGTGCCAAAATCATTTAATAGAGCTAACATATTAGTAATATTAAATTTAAAAAACATTAGAGAAATGCATACTTTTACATAGAAGCATGTGCACAAATGTGTACACACCAACATATATTCACAAACTGATACATTCACAGTGACTTAAAATATTTGAATAAAAGTAATTTAATTTTTAAAATTTATGTCATCTTTAAGAGTGAGAAATAGGAAGAGAGAGAAAAAATAATCTATAGATAACACTCTTTAAAAGTTTGATAGTTTTAATAAAATGTTCTTTGTCTTAGGGATAGATATTTAATTTCTTCATATTATACAGAATATTAATTACAAAGATATGATCATCCAATAATGAACCAAACAACATTTCATAATTTCTATTATATTTTGAGGTTTTGCAGTTATTAATGATTATCACTGTACATTATTTTAGACATTTTAGCAAATTGGATAACCCTGAAATAGGTCATGAAATGTAAGTAATAGAATAGATAAATGTTGGTGTTTATAAACATGGTTGCCAAAAAATAAAATTCCTGAAGCAAGGTTCAAACATTTTAGAACTAAAAGCATGATGCAGCAAAATGGACTAGGAAATAATGGGACAAATGACCAAAAACATTTTTTACATAATAATTCATATACTAATAAAATTTTATGAATGAAACTTTGGAAAATAAACTAATTTCCAACCAAGTGAATAATTAAATAAATTATTGAAACTCTTTCAATGTAATACTCTGCTTCTATTAAAATTATATCACCATACATTTATAGATGTGGAAACATATTGAAGAAGATTGTAATTGAAGAAAGCAAGTTGCAACATATGTTCAAGACTGCTGAATTATGATTCAAATAGATTTGTTTTATCTGCATATCTTTCTAGGCTCTTTCAAATGAGAATCTTTTAAATAATTAGCTAAAAGTGATACTGTGTCTTAAAGTAGAATAAAATTAGAGGGATTATTAATATAAAGGAAATGTATACAGTTTCTAAATGTATTTGTACAAACAATATCTTTTTTATTAATAAAGTGTAAATTATGAATAAATTATAGTAGTATCATTGAATAAGCATTTAATCATAAAACATTTTCTCACTACATATCATGCGTCAAAAAATAACCCAGAAATACTACAGATTTGATTTTTAAAATTTCAATAAGAATATAGTACATTTTTAGTAGACACGTTGCTGACATCAATGTAGAAAATAACTCATAAAATTGAATGTGCATTTTAAAGTCATGTATGTTGCAAAAATAGCTATAGGCAGAAAATAAATATACCGAAAACATGTATACAGTCCATAGAGAATTTGTTCCAGAATTTTTCACACACACTGCAATCTGCAGATGCTCAGATTCCTTGTATAAAATATTCAAATGCTTGCATATAAGCAATGCTTGTTCTTCTGTATATCTTAACTCGCCTCCAGATAACTTTATAGTACCTAATACAATATAAATACTGTGGCAATACTTTTTACACTGCGTAATTTAGGAAATGTTGACAAGAAAAAAATAGTCTTTACAAGTTCAGAACAGAGCAATTTTTGTGTGAATATGTATGGTTGATTAAATCTGCTGATGCAGACTCCATGGACATAAAGAATCAACTTTTTGTATCTATCTATACATTTACATATTTCTTTGTATCTATTTATGAACATATTTATATGCATATGTATACTATATATGAGATATAAAAAGGAAAAGTAAATTAAATGTGCTTGCAATGGTAATCATAAAGTATCTCAATGTGTAATATTTACACAATTTACCTATATCAAATATGTGGATATAAGACAGCTTTAGAAATGATTCAAAGAAAGAATAAATATACACTATATAATCAAGTTTTCTATTACTTAAAAGTAAATAGATGTGACAGAGTGCTCAAATGATAACGATGAAGCTGCAAACCCTCTTACCAAAATGAAACAATGAAAAAAAATGGCAATGCTATCAAAAATAATCATTTTAGAAATTCCAGACATTAATCAGTGGTATCTAGCCAATTGAAAAGCATCTAGTTAAGAACAATTGGAAACTCATGTTCAGATGAGTGGCTTTATGTAGCATTACTACCTCTTTCCATCCTTCCACCAGCTCCATGGCAGTAGTTATGAAGACTAGCAACCTCACTACCACAGAAAGGGCTAACTTCTCTGAGAGGGAATTTCTAGTAAATGCATGCTCAGAGTCATTATGGAGAAAAAAAACAAAATCAGTGGCAGTTGGAGATGTCTACATCAAAGTTGACTGAGTTTGCAATACAAATTGGAATAAGCAATAGACATTAAACAAAAAGCTAATAAGAAGATCCAGAGAAGAAAATAGTCATAGCAGAACTTATAAAGCTTTCACAGGTTCCTGAGGATCTTGAGGTCTTTGCATGTAAATAGCAGTGTTCTATCTAGGAGAGTCTAGAAAATATCCCAGCTATATGCTCATAACTGGGTAAACATGAAACACTGCACAAGCAGAAAGTAAAGGCTGGGCCAACTTATAAATTACCTGAATGTTAAATGCATACTGTAATCCTAAGCCTTACAGGTTTAAACTGTTTAAGTCCAAATTCTTACAATTCACTGGCTAACAAGCAGGCTCTACACACAGACTCATTGTTCAGCCAATGAAAATTTAAAAACAAACAAACAAAACAGAAAGAAAGAAATAAAATAACTGAGAAAAGTCAATGACAATACATGGAAGAAGATAGAGTCCTTGTAGAATTATACCAGGCAAGTTATGAAACAAACAAATAAAAACAAATAATAAACTACAACTTCTGTAAGGGAGGATGAGTACCAAGCTTATTACAACATATTATCTATCTATTTCGTTCAGCAACAAAACTAAAAAGAATCAGGGGAATGCAGCCCTGTACAGGAATGAACAAAAGCAAAAACAAAACAAGGAATAAAAAAAACAAGTTGAGAGGACCTAGTTATTAGAATTAATAAACAAAGTAAGCTTCTAAAATGTTATTTTAAATCTCTTTAACTAAAGAAAGCCATATTCAAAAATTGAAGAAATGTGTAATAATGCCTCATCTTAGTGAATCTTAACAAAAAGAAACAAAAATGAATAAATAAAAATAAAAGAACTGAATAGAAATTTTGTTGGAGTAGAAAAAATATATAATAAAACAATTTCACTAATGGGAATTAAGTTCTACCCAAAAGAAATAATTAAAAATCTTGAATTCAAATCTTTAATGTATTCAGTCTGAAAAATGAAGTGGATTGAAAAAAAATGAAGGCTGAGATGTTTTTAGGACATCTTAAAGTTGGGATGCTTGTCATTGGATTCTCAGAAGAAAAGGAGAGAGAAGAGGAGACATGTTTTAAGAAATAATGGGGGAAAATTTCAAGTGTGAAGAAAAGCATTTGTCTATACATCTAAATGCTCAATGAACTAAACTGAAAGTGATTCACTCCTAGACAAAGTAAAATAAAACCATCAGAAGAAAAAGCAAAAGTATAATTCTTGAAATCATCAATAACGAAAGGACTTAATCAGGGTTCATCACATTCAAGTGAAACTCAGTATGAATGATGATTTACTGTAGACTCAAAGATGCCGAAAGTCAGATGTTGAAAGAATTATAAGGGAAGATTATGGAAAATATCTCAAGCAAAATCTCAACATTTTGATATAATGCTTCTTTTCATAGCTGTATAATTGAACATTTCTAATTCATTGGCTGCCATGTTTGTTATTATATTTTCCCATTTTAGTAAGATATTCTTTATTCTTTCTCCCATATCTACTTTGCTTTTTAGAAGAATGATTAAATGTTAGATTTGTTAAATTGTGTTATTATGTAAAATCTGCCTGACAGTAGAGAAATTACAACAAATTTGGTTTAAAAAGTATCAATATATATGAAAAAATATCTGTATTTTTGAGTCTCACCGAATGAATGTTCTTATTAGATAAATGTCAGAGCAGCATACTAAGAATGTTAGTCCTCGGCAATTACTTCACACCTGTCCACCTAACTTTCTCAACTCTGGTATGGCTTAACATCTGCTTTAACTATGATCAGATTGTGCTGATAACCTCACAATAGAAAGAAGTTAATATATAAGGGAGCTAACAAAGAACATGTACATTATTCCTCAATAAGTATGGAGTAAAAATGTATTTATTATTCATGAAAATAGATATTTTTCTTTATTTTTTGCTGCCATGAGAGAATAAGGTAGCAACCTAGATTAGATTATAATTTTATATTTCTTATATTTTTCACTTTCTAACTATAATATGTGTATATATATATATATATATATATATATATATATAATTGGAATATATATATATATATTTCAATTTTCCCCATTCTACCTCCAAGTATTCTGGGGATATGTTAATATAAGTACATTCCTCATTATGAATGAATTATCCAAACAAAATAATAAAAATTTATTTCATATCAAAATTAGGCATAATGACAGATGGGTGTCATTAACCACTTAGGTTTTTCCTTTTGTAAGCTGAAGAGACTGTGCAAGATTTATTCATAAGATATGTCAATTTTTATCTACTTTTACTACCACCAGCAACTAAAGTTGCCTTTTTAGAAGCTCCGGGGTGCACTTAACTAAAAGTATTTCATATGATATATCTTATAAAATATGAAATACGAGTATAAAATCTGAAATATGAGTAGTAAATATATTTTCTGTTTCTTTTCAATAAAATTTTAAACATATTACATGTTGAATAATAGTTTCTGTTCTGGCCTATAAATAAAACATATTACAATACTATGTCAGAAAAAAAGGTGAAAAATAACATTTTAAAGGGAAAGCAGAACAATCAACAAAAGCTTCTTTAAAGTTACTTTACTATATTAAAAACGGTGTTAGATTTGGACAGATTTAAGATAACATTTATTTCTCCCCAAATCTTTAAATCTCTGGTTTTACATTTTGCCAGAGGTTATATCCAAATTGGGTACATCAAATTTTAATATTAAACAATAAATCAACTTTTTGATTGTTTTCAAAATATGTTCCCTTCCTATGAGCACAGAGGTGATTTCAGTCTAACTTCTTCATTTTTTTGAGTTTGTGTATAAGAAAACTTTGTATCCAAGTTAAATGACCAGAATATTTTCTCTAGTAGAGAGGCTAAAAATATTCTCAGGTAGTGAATAGCATTATAGAAATACTTCACAGAAATAAACTGAACTCTACCAAGGCTCCACTACAAAGTCATTCAAGGATTTTTTTTTTCCCACAGATATCTGCAGAGTGCAGGATGAAAGGATGTGTCTCAAACATACATGTCCAGTATACTCTAAAACTCTTTGTAGACATTTACCCCTTCCTAATGTGGGAGAAATTTATGGTCTCTATATGATTGGATGAAAAGATTTCCCAGTTCTAGCAATGTCATCTTGATATTTGGACTATTTTCAGCTTCTGATCAATGAATGAAGCTTACTCATTTCTATTGAAAATATTTCCATGTTTTTGATAAGTTCAACAACCTGCTTCAGCCTGATATTGAAAGTGGTATGTGTTTTGAACATATGCATGGCTCAGCTTATGTCTAGGCTGTGTCTTATTGTTCGTAAGTGCCTGTACTCTTCCTTAAATTGATGGGAATGTCTATGGAGACATCCAATTGCATGAAGGTTTGAGGCTTTCCTGAAGAAAAAGAAAAAGAAAAACAAACAAACAAACAAAAAACAAAACAAAAAACCTGGAAGTGAGAAAAGCCACAGGCAGGAATGAAAGTTGTCTGAATAATAAAGCATAAGTTGTCAAAGATAAGAGAAAAACATGAATTACAACAGATCACTTTTACTTCCCCTGTCTAAATCCAAGGTGTGACTGTGGCAGGGGTTGGGGGTACATCAGTAAATACAGAAAAATGAACAAAGCGTTGCATTCTAAGATCTGAGAACACTGCTTTGTATTTTTAAACATATTCCAACACAGAAGTAATTATGAGACATCTTCTATTTTATTCCTACTAAGGGCTTTCAATCACAAGTAGTGAATTCTGGGAGAGAATAAGTGGGATGGTATTCAGTGAAAGAAGCAGCTTCCAAGGGTGGGGGGCAGCCATGCCTTTGGAGGTCTCTTTCCAGCCTCACATGGTGACTGGAGTAATAGCATCCAACAGAAGGGCCAGAAGCAGTCAGAGGACTCCATTTCCTGGGCTTTTGCCACAAGTAACACAATCTGAGAAATCCAAAATATCAGGGGGAAAGAACAGATACTAGAAGGGAGATGGAATTTCTCCATAAGCCACTTAGGAAAAGGGCCAGAGAACTGTTAAGTGATTCCTGTTAAAAGTGCCCCCTAGGCTGGTGAGGCCTGTGGAAAGTCTCCTCACAGCAGTGGTGCTATTCTTAATCTGTTTTGACAGAAATGTGAATTACACATGGATACCTCCACCTCCTTTGAGAATTACACATCATGTACGGATAGTTTGTGTCCATACCTAATTTGATATTTAGGTCACACATCTGTATTTTATCAGTTCACACACACTAAGTAGGGCTCAAGTCATGCCCCTGTTCAATCTCTGCTTTCACATTCACATGTTATGTTTCTGTCAACAGCACACCCTTTCTTTACCTCAAGAAGTGATTTTAGCTTCAGAATTGTACTCTCTAAGCTGCCTATGGTGCCTCTGGTGTTCATTTCCTTCCAGCCTGAAATAACTGTCAGGTTAGTTTTATCTACATTGGTATCCTCATGTGAACACAATTCCTCTGACATAGAAGATAGGCACAAAGAGGCAGTGTTATGTTCATTTTACAGTTAAATGTTAAAAAATAATTTAGGTATTCAGAAGTTTTCTGAAACCATTTTCATAACACATGAACAAAATTGTATTTTTAATGAAATTATTTAAAAACAAAATATTGTTTTTCACCTGCAGCTATTACTGTGACATAAAAACTTTTCAGTGTTTCAATTAGTTTTCACAAAAGTGCATACATTTGATGATCAATAACCAAGTAGGATATCAACTATCAACGTTCATATAATTCAAAACATAATCAAAACATGATTCTTTGTATATGTATAATAACATTTAATATTGAAATAAGTTGGATATCACCACTTTGAGCTTTATTCAGCATAGTAAATTTCATTCAATGGATGTTATTCTTACTCTAAGCAGAATTTTAGACAGTATTAACTATTAGTATGTCTTAAAAATATCTGTGTCTCAATATCTGGAAATTGATTACGTTTTCTTTAATATAAAAAGGCAAAAGAAACTTTGCAAATGTTATTACAGGTATAGACCTTTTGATGGGGGTTACTATCCTGGTAGAACCAACATAACTTCAAGTAGCCTTAAAAGTGAAAGAGGCAGAATAAAAACACACACACACACAAAACTTGCAACTATATTTGCAAACGGCACAGAGGAATGCAAAACCATTGGCTTTGAAAATGGAGGAAGTGAACAAAGAAATTCTGGAAAATGAAAAAATATTTTTCCCTAGAGCCTTTGGAAGGAAATACAGACTAGCCTGACATCTTCATGACATCTCAGTGGGACATATGTTGGATTTCTAACTTATAAAACTGGTTAAGAGAATAGGTTTTTTTAAGCCACTAAGTGTATAATAAGTTATTACAGCAGCGAGAAAGAATATTCCAGCAGATAAAATAATTTTCATATTCAGTCTTTTTAAAAATCAATATAATGTACCATGATACACAGTAAATGTCAAAATTAAATACCTCACCTCCTCCTCCACAAATGTTACTACTTCTAAGTTTAAAGAAGTGAGGACTTTGGGAGATAACAAGTGTTCTCATTCTGTATTTTAGTTTTTATGTGATTGCCAATTCCTGCTGATCTCAAGAAAAAACAACTAATTTGTCTCTATCCAAATCAATAGTATTTTAAGATATTCCTGAGTCATCTCACCAGAAAAGATCATGAAATTTGAAATATCTTTACTTTTGTGGAGTAAATATTGACATAGTAATTTTTTATTGTATTTATAACATAGTTCATTCCCACATGAAGATTATGCTGGTGATAGGTGATAGGTGATATATATTAAACTTCCATTATATACTATACCAACATTCCTTTATGCAGGATTAAAACCAAAGCTTTGTGTTTCCCAGATACCCTTTCTCTAAGCTCCTGAAATCAAATAAGGTCCAACATTTGAATGACAGGTGGTAAGGTTTAAAACACAAGAGTTCAGTAGAAACTGTCTTCCCATGACTTTGGCTAGGAAGTGAAGCTACTGGCAAGTGAAGCTCAGGAAGTAGGAGTCGTTCCCTAGAGTAATATTTCAGGGTCCATTTCCCAGCCTCCTGGGTGTTATAAGTAGAAAAGGTACAACACCTAGATTTAGAAGTTCATCTGTGGATCACAGCATCAGGAGTATGTTTCCTGCCTCCTGAGTGTCAGGCTATGTTTGCAAAGAAGCAGCTCTTGTTCCAGGTATGTTACTAGTTCTAACCTCAGAGGTAGTACTCTGTGAGTGGGTTAATCCTGAGTAGGTCTAGGAATTTCGGCAGACCAAACTTAGAAACTGTCATTTAGCCCTAATAAAAACATACTTTTATATATATATTTTTTCATGCTTAAAAAATGCACTGAGTATTTTCTGTTTTCTGAATTGAACTTTGGTAGAGACGTCCATTCAGAAAAACTAAAGATGCATTGCCCATAAAAATTGCTGTGCTATTTTCCATAAAATCAATATATTCTTTATTATTAAAATGAGAGTTTATTGTAAGGCAATTATAGTAGCTTAATTACCAGATATCTGCATTTACAAATTCATGCACATATTTTTCCTAGAATTTGAATGCTTTTATCCATTACAAGGGAAGGGTTATAAATATACCTACCAACATTTTAAAAATATATTAAATAAGAAAACATCCATCATTATTTAATAACACTGCTGTGTTATGCAAGCAACATTTTGTTTATATAAAGGAAAAAATCATAAAATACTGTATGTACCTACTTCTATGTGCAGATATGTTTACACTACAGATTAGGTAGTGATATAAATATATATGTATCTTGACATCTATGTATATGTGAATGTGTGGAAGGGCAGAGAGGGAGAGATAAGAAATAAAATAAATTTGAACTCACAATTGAGCTTGCTTTTACATTCTTTTAAGAGTTACAGGTCAAACAATATAATTGTTATCTTCCTAAAACATAAAGGGAAAAATAATAAAAGAGATGTATCTGCACATTCTAGTTTAATCCATCTCTAATCAGTTTTGTCAGTATTTCTCAACTTTCATGTCATTTTCTTCCAGGAGGTAGCCTTTTATTTTATTGAAGATTTATGAAACCTCTTACACACAGTCAATAAAGCTGTGACCACCTCTCACTGCAGCCCTGTCATTTAGTTTTCCTGCATTATTAAGTGGGCAAGGCACTGTATATGATAATTATGTTCTCAATGATGGAACCTACTCAGAACACATTTAGCTTTCTATCAGAGTCATTCTCCCTGAATTTTAACATGACGGACTATGCAAATAGGTGCACATAGTGATTTCAACTTGCAAATTGAAGCTTTTATTTCTTGATGATATTTATAAACTCAAAAAGCATTATACAGGAATGTAATAGGATTTTTATACATCTTATTTAATTGTAGGTAGTTTTGTACTTTAGCTTTGCAATCAAGGGGAACATGTTAATTTCTGGTTAGTGATATTTGTATTCTCTGAATCCATTCCCTAATAATTAAGATATTTTAAATACCATCAATGTCTTTATATTGATTTCTAATAATTTTCAATACATTAGAAAAAAGTGTTTGAGACATTCCAGCAGGAATTATATTTGATACACAGGGAGATCTTAACCAAAAACTGGAAAAAATAGCACCATGGTATAAAAGACCCAAGGAAAGTAATTTACCTTTTGTGTGTGGTATAATTTTAAAAAATTACGGTGAGTAAAAGTTATAATTTTAAAATACAACCAGTTCATTTATTTTCTTTTACCTAAGTTTTAAGAAAAATATTGCCCAAAATTTTAAGTTTATGCAAGTCTAATGTTTTGGGGATCCATTTTATTCTTTTCAAATTCTTTACTTAAAAATATTGTTTTCAAGTTGTTGTTTTTAACTACCTAAACAATTTTCAACTCTACTGACCATACATTGTTGGACAGAAGATCTGTCACTATGACTTAGTTGTTATAGCTTCTGTATTTCAGTGTAAGTTCAACAAAGGAAAGTTTTACAGAAATATTTGAATTTTGAATTTGAGGACATTAACAAGAATATTAAATGTGCTTGGTTGCTATTAATAATATTAATTAATTACTTTGCTTCTCCTAAGTGCTATAAAATCCTTTTTAGAATATGTGATAATCATTTTAGCATGTCTAAATGTTTGACATTTTAGAAGGTCCCATCCACCAGATTGAGCCAGCAGAGTAAATTAACACCTTCCCAAAGTGGGCATGGAAGCCAAAGTGAAGCAACGCAGATTGAAGACAAATCCAGTGAAATCAAATTCTGGATGAGATAGATATGAATCATTAAACTTAATAAGTAATTAAGACACTTAGAATTTATCACGTGCAAGATCCCACTTGTTTTTGTGCTCATTTATGGTCAGATCTTCAGGAAAATAATATATGAGTATATAAAGTCAATGCAATTAAGAAGATGTAAATGAAGTAGAAGAAAAAGAAACCTTTGAACATAGAATTTTTAAAAATGAATGGCTGAACTAGAGAGAATGGTCTTACAGCTGGGCATTGTTCACTCCAGTGATACCAGAGACTGTGAAGGATGAGGCAGAAGGATCATGATTTGGAGGCCAGCTTCTGCAACTTGTTTGAGATCCTGTCTTAAAATAAAACGTAAAATAAGGAAAAAAAAAAAGAAAAAAGAAAGTGATGTAGCTTAGTGGTGGAGTAGCTCAAGTTCAATCCCTGGTATCACTCCAAAACCAAAAGAGAATGGTCATAATAAGATATTGGCACTGGAAAGATTAATTGTAAGACATATTTCAAAGAACTGATGAAAATATAAGACAGTTACAATGATAAATGAGAAATAAGCAATTAGAGGAAATGGTAAGACTTTTTTCATCTGTGTCATCAGTATTCATAACTTTTACATAGATTATACAGTCATATACTTTTCTTCCTTTCTTCAGTCCTGAGAAAATAAAGTACCTTGCTCAATTTGCTACATAGGTTTCATATTTTCTTGATTTATGGGTGGCATAACATTTTAATAAGTTTTACTAATGCTATTATATACACATATTATGCATGTAATAATTTTTCTATTTTACTAATTTAAAAATCAATTTCAAAGTGAGGACATAGTCAAAAGTATAACCATAATTGTGATTTTTAAAAAAATGTTATATAATGCTATATTATTTTTATAAAGATCTGACAATATAATGAGAAAGAACATGAGAGGGAAAATACATGAGATAAATGTCCAATGTCTTAGTTTTATATTGTGAGAAGTTAAGATCATTCAATGAATGATCCAACTATACTTCTGTTTATTCTTGGCAGATTGGACAGAAATACTAGTTCCTTGCATATGAGTCAGACTTTTTAACAAATAGTTCAGAGTTATGATATTAACATTTGCTATGGATTATATATGACTTGTCCCCTAAAGTTTCATGTACTTGAGACTTAGTACACAATGTAATATTATTAGAATTTATGGAAACCTTGAGAGGCTACGGTATCTTTAAAAACTATTGGGAAATAGTAGGAGATGATAAGATCCTTGGGGGATCACCCCAGAAGAATTAATGCCTGTCATGTGATGTTAGTGGGTCAGGACTGTATTGCAGGACTGGACTGTTGCCACGAAAAGGTGAGTTGTGATGAAATTGAGTTGAACCTTCTTTGTCCATTCTCAGAAGTTGCCCCTTTGGGAGTGCTTCCTCCACTCGGTGTCATCTGCTACATTAGTAGTGAGTGTGAGGCCCTGGCCAGACACTGCTGGCTAATTTTGAACCTCCTGCTTCCAGAACTGTTTAGCTAAATACAATTTTTCTTTACATTGCACCAAGATTCACATATTTTGCTTTAGCAAACAATGCAGACTGAGATAACATAATTATTTCATGTGCAGAAAATGTACTAAGAAAATCATTTTGGAATAGTGTTGATCACAAAAAAATCCATTGATAGGAGTGAATAATTCACATTTATTAGAACTTTGTAGAATTTAACTTAATTGCTTTTATATATTATGGTTTTATTTACAAAAGTCCAAATAATACTGCAGGCCTTGAGGGATAGATAGTCTCTGTAGAAATTTCTTATCATCTCTACTATATGTTGAAAACAGTTATAGATAATAATTTTTTTAATTGGGCATAATCATCTTCTGATATGTTAAAATTTTATATACAAATATAAGTTGTGGATATATTTTATTAAGGCAGAATATACAATTCCTAAGAGACCAGTTGTTTTTAAATTATTTTCATGAAACTGAAGGGAAATTGAATTCCCATTTATTGTAAATGCAAAGAATTATTGTATAAATAAACATTCACAATTGTAGTTATTGTCCCTAAAGTTATTTTTTCTTATATGACATTTTTATTCATTGATTCACTATTCACTCATTCATTCATCCAACATTTTTTGCACATTTATTTTGTGCTAAGCCTTGTGATCAACATTAAAATGTAAATGAATAATCTGTTCATAATTCCTATCCACAAGGAGCTAAAATTTAGGGAGACATAAATACACATTTAAAAAAATAACAAACACTCATCATTTCTTTGTGACAAGAACTTTCAGAAACCTCTCATATATATTTTGAAATATAGAAAGTTATTGTTATTGCAATCACCGCACTATGCAAGAGAACACCAGAACTTATTCCTCCTGTGTAGCTATGGCTTTGTAACAGTTTTACCAGTTCTGCTCATTTCCACTCCTTTGCTCTTTCTCTGATGACTATTATTTTACTGTCTATGATTATTTTGTTATATGCTAATAAATAAAAAATACCTAAAAATTAAAAAGTTGCTATAAGTGAATAAAATTTTTAAATAAATACAAATAATAAGTGGGTATTCATTGAAACATTCTACAAAAACATACAAAATTATAAGGTCCCATGTAGGGATCAATGAAAATTAATATGGTCATAGTTGTTTGAAACCCTGTGAACTTATATATAATCTCATAAACTATATTTATATTTTAGTATACGGTAATAGAAACAGAATTTTCTACTATAAAACACAACATGCTTGGGGAAACGAGGATTATAATGAATTCATGGTTTTAATTTATTTATGTTACCTTTAAATTGCCAGAATTACTTTCTTTATAAATCTTTTCATTTTAAACCACTATTACAGCATAAGTTTTGGGGAAACTTGAAAGCCAGGAAAAATGTAGACTGGTGTTCAAATCTATAGTTACTAACCATTTTACTGGCATTTCAGTTTGCCAGCATTCCCTCAGGTGATGCTCCAGCGTGTGTATACTGTAGCTCAGCTCTCATTTGGCTTTTGACTGAGTCAGTTCTTTTCTTTGTGTGCACAGCTCAGGTGTTGCTCTGAATCAGCAGCAGATGATAGAAGGTAACTCACGAAAAATAATCCATCTGATGTACTATCTAAGTGTAAGTGTGCTAATGAACAATGAATTTATTTGGTATTATATAAAATACAGTCATATGAATCTCCACAAAGAAAAAAAAATGATATCTGTACTCTAATACACTCGCATTCTTCTGGCTGTAAATTTACAAATGGTGCTGACTCAATGGGAGGAGACCTCTCTATATTTAAGATGCTCTGCATTATCTTCATTGCCTTTCTTTGTAGTTACAGTTCTCTAATATGAATTAAATAAGAAAATTTGTATACAAGCTTTTTAGAAGAATTGTATTATTTTTAAGTCCCCATATAAATGATTCATTGATTTCTTGATTTTTCACTTACAATAATATATTGGAAATGTTGTTAGTTTCCATAAATTAAATGTAAATACTTGGAAAGTAAAAACTGCACATAAAAGAACAAAATTATCCTTTAACTTTCATCATCTAGAACAGCAGGAAGAGACTACAAATAAAGTAAAATGAGAAGGCCCCCTTAGAGAGAGATAATATTTCTAAGCCTTAGCAAACTCAATTACTGTCAGTCAAATGAGGCAAGTGGGCAAAGTCATTGTAGATTCTGTTGTCACTCAGTACTGTAGCACAGGAGTCATAGCTGAATAATGGTTTATATCTAAAATATTCAAACATACTTCCCCTGTCAAGAGTAAATAAGAATTTATTTTTCTTTGTGTTTGAAGTCAAGCTTAATTTGAGAGCTAAATCTGCCTGGCTTCCTAAAAAAAAAAAAAGTCTTAGACATTAGAAAGAAACAGCACGATAAAATTTTAAAAAATTAGTAAAAGATTAACTTTGATTCAAATCTTAGATTAGTCATTTACTAGTTACTTGACTGTAAGACAAGATGTTCAATCTTTTTTTATTCCAGTTTCTTCAAATAGAAGGAGAAAGAGAAAATCTAATATATTTGAAGTTTTTTGAAGAGACTGAATAATATGTTGGAAATAAGTGTTATTAAAGTGATAATAATAAAATATGTTATAAATAAAATACCCACATTTAATATGCCTAGTAAAGTATGCTTATGATTTCTGAACTTTATCATTATTTTATAATTTTATGATAATAAAATATTTTACTTTCATAAGTAATGTTTATTTTTTCAATCCATATACAAATATTTTAACTCTTTAATTATTGGTTATGATTCTCACCATATTTACTTATAACATTATTCTATTTATATACTCTTTTCTTTATATCTTGTAATTATTTGACTAATTCAGTAATTACTTTTCACTTGTAATTACACAGCTCCTTATCATGTCCCATTCATTGTTCTAGGCAATGAGACATATTAATAATTATTAAAAGAGCATTGAAGTTTTGGGCTTATTTTTTCCAATGTCTTTTTCTAAGAAATGTAAAACTTTTGAAATACACCAAAAATTATAAAAAAGTTCACCTATGTTCATTTACCCTTTTCCTTGAATTAAACTGTGATAACATTGTTTCAGTTGATTTAACAATATGCATACAATCATAATACATGCCTATATATTCAAATCACTTGAAAGTAGCTTATAGACACCATAAGAAGAAAATTTTAAATATTGCAGCATGTATCACCTACAAATTCACCAACAAAACAACTTTTAGAAAAACTAACCATAATTCCATAAGATTTTCTAATACCTGATCTATATTTCAATTTTCTCCAATGTACCTAACCTTCTTTCATATATTGCACTTTTCACATGAGAATCAAAATTACTTAACCATTTTTTTTTGCTGAAAATATTATACCTAGAATTTAAGCCCAATAATAAAATACATTTTTTGTAAGGATATCTGAGTATAACAGGCTATTTTCCCAATTATAAGATTGCTTCTTATTTTATGTTTATTAGTCTGATTTCTATTTTAAAATTATTTTTACTACTTTTCCTAATATCAGTAGACAATCACTGACTTTTTGAAGAATACATACTCTCTGCAACTTACTGAACTGTTTGGTATGAAATTTTCATAGCCTTTTTATTTAACTGAATTATTTCAGCAGAACATATTTCACATAGCAAATTCCAAAGGAAGGTTTCTTGATGATGTAAGGATAATAGTCGAATTAATAGGAGGATTTTTAAAGTCATTATTCTGTATCATTGACTTAAGTCTTTGCTAGGGTTTTAATAACTTACAAATATGGACAATTCTTTTTTGAACACAGAAATCCAATAACAGTAAAGAAAGTAATAATTACTACTTATACAGGAAAGGATAACCATGTGTCATATTACCTTCATTTAACGTAAACACTGGACAAGAAATGACTTTTTTGAAAGTAGGTTTCAGCACATTCTAATATTAAAAACCAAAATTGAAGAATGAAAGGAGAAGAGAAAAATATGGAAAAAATATGTGAAATATTCTCAGAACTTAGAGAATCTTACAGCTCATTTGGACAAACCCCCAAAATAATAGAATATGGTGTGTCTATGGTTGATGTATTATTTTTTTATAAGTCCCTTCTGCATTATCTGTGTTTTTTTTTGTGTGTGTTAAATTATGATTCTTTCCTCATCCCCAGGATGACAGGAGGTGTGTATGTGTCCACATATATATATATATATATATATATATACACTTAAATATACACATCTATCTATCTATCTGTCTATCTATCTATCTATCCATCCATCCATCTACCCATCTATCCATAATCCTGCATGTAAGGTAGGCCCTAAGTCACATGGAAGTGCCCTCATAAGACAAGGGCAGAGGCACCAAAAACAAGACCGTGAAGAGGGAACCAGATAATGGCCAAGGGACAACTGGAGCCTGCAATAGGCCAAGGGACACCTGGGGTCACCATAAGCTAGAAGACCTGGAGGATTTGTCCCTGGAACTTCAGTGGGAGAATGGGCTTGGTAATATCTTGACTTTGAATTTCTGGCTTTCAAAACTGTGAGAGAAAAGGTTTCTGACATTTCAAGCTACCACAATTTTTGAACTTTGTTAAAGCAATCTCCCAACACCAGTATAGCTATGGTAACAAATATTATATCTACTTAAAACAATAAGAAAATTACATCTCTGTGATGATATGGTGATTGTGAAACTCTAATGTACCATGATGCTTCAATAACGTATATTAATCCATGTATAAATTATTACTGCTCTTGCATGTGGAGAGCTTATTTTTCATATATAAAAATTCAGACATTTTTATGTTTTACTTTTGTAATACCCACATTCTCTGTTATAGATTTTTTAATTGAGATATAAAATTTTAATGTGTTTTTACGTGCAAATAATTATTAAAATGACTGTTAGTATCTTTAAAAATTGGAGGAAAAAAATATAACTTATTACTGAAATCTTCTGATCTATTATTTCTCTTAGTGAAAGAATAATTAAAAATACATGATATTTTTCAGTGCTTTATAAGGAGAAAGGACAGCATGTTGTATAATATTTATGATAGCCAATAATTATTTGATTAATATAATAAAAACAGATAGTGGAATACTGGAAGGCACAATGTGCTATGCCTTGATGAGGTCCAAAGGCTTACAGACTGGTCATATATGCATGGTCAGTTAAATCTCGTCAAAACTTGGAAGATTCCTAAGAATATATAATATTTTAAGTCCATGTACACATTATGAGTAATATTTTTGATAAGATTCAAGCAGGCTATAAAAATTCTTACACAAATATGTATTAGTTCAAATTCACTTTTTATTTTTGAAACTAATACAAAAATAGTTATATGTATTATTTCTGATAGCTATCTTCTGATACCTATATTCAGGCTTCACACTTGTTTATTCTTTTTATTTGTCCAAAGTATCTCTCCTTTTTAAAATGTTCTGTGAATAAAGTATTCTGCCTGATGCAAAGTCAGTCATTCAAAAAAGTTACTTTCTCAGATGATGGAATAGCTCATACAAAACCACACCTCCTGCCTTATACACAGCCACAATCTTGAGTAAAATATACAAGGCCCTGTAGTCAGTTTGAAGATCCTGCAGGGCAAGACAATGATCCTCAGGAGGAGTACAGTCATGAGGCAAGTCTCAACATTGCTGTGGCCCTTGGCCCCTCTTTTCTAAAATATTTCAGTAGTATCTATTTGACCAAGCCTTGAGATTCTTTTTCCTTAACTTATCTTCTGTTTTCAAATAGTTTTGATTCTTTTCTTTTGCTCTCCCATATTTTTAATCTTCTGCTCAACAGTATCTTAGTTCTCTCCTCACTACTTGACACATCTTTTAACATGTTTATCTGTTCTTTTCTATTCCATCATTATTAGAATTAATTTTCATCAGAAGGGTCTTTCTGAAATTTATGTCTGAGGTTGATGTTCTTAAACCTTTCATTGATACCTTCTTTTATTGAGAGAGAGGTTGTCTATTCTTGGGCAACTACTTCTCCTTTTAATTTGAGTTTACATATTTTACAGTTTACTGAGCTTACCTTGATTATAAATGGTTCTATTTTGCATGTACTCATTCTTCTATCTGTATTGAAGTTCGTTTGTTAGCTTCTTACCACTATAGCAAATATCAGACATAATTGATTTAGGAATAAAGAAGATTTATTTTGGTTCCATACTTCAGAGGTTCCATTTCATGATCTATAGGCTCTGCTGCTTTGGGCCTGTGGTGAAGCAGCATATCAGGAAGGAAACATATGTCAGAACCAAATCACTAACCTCAGAAAGTGAAAAGAAGAAGAGACAGAGGTCCCACAATGAACTTCAGGGTCACACCTAAAACCTAATGAACTAAAACATCCCACCAGGGTACACCTCTTAAAGGTATCACAGACTGGCAACTAAGCCTCAAGACATGGGTCTTTGGAGGACATTTTCATCAAAACTGTAGTACCAACCTTCTGCCTATATAGGCATTCTGTTGTCTCTTCCAGGCCTTTTTGGAAAAGGCAAATCCTACTTAATTATATGACAAAGAATCCATCACATGCTCTTCATTTAGACTTGCATTATCTAAGGGTAAGCTTTAGTACAACAAAAAGGCAACAGACAAATAACAAAGGTTTTTTTTAATAAATCAAAATATTTTCTACGTTTTTTATTTGATGTGTGTGTACCAGGCATCAAAATGTTTGTCAAGGGAAACATCAAAATTTAGTTAGCCTTATTTTTCAAATGTAGTATAATAAATAAAAACCTGATCTCAGGAGTTATACAGTCTAAACTGAAGTCCAGACTCTACCTCCTATTAGCTAAGTACAACTGTCTTTAATTCCTCAAAAGTCAAAGTATTTGGAATAGTGCTACGCACATTACAAGTGTTAAATACGTATTGCTGCACTTATTTATAATTATTAGAAATCATTTTTAATACTTAAGTTCTTGCTTCAACCTTGTACATCATGGCCATCTTTTATGTGTTGGTCCTCTGATAGACTCTGACATCACTCAGAAATGACCTATTTCATGCTCTGTTGCACTTATATGTTTATTAATTTAATTCCCGCCAGATTATGAGAACCTTGAAGGTAAGAATTCTGACTTTGATCAATTTCGTTGTATATCTTTGCTTTTCCATAAGCATGTATCTAACCATTTTACTGATATGTCCATCAGGCAGACTTGAAGAAATTCTGAAATGGAGGATGAAACAAACTTACAAGAGATAAATGGAATCCAGAAATGGGTCCAATATAGAAAAGAGGTCAATTCTGAGATTGAGGACAATGTTAATAAATATTAAAACTGGGAAGATGTTAAGCGAGATAGGGAGAATTAGTATAGTAAGGAAAGTTTTATATAACAATGCATTGATTCAATTTTACTTTATCAGTATAGTTTGTCCAGTCATAGACTTGTTCTGATTGCTAAATATGCTATCTTCACTTATAGATCTCCTTTAGTATAAAGAAGTATACCATCTATCCAATACTTATTCATTAAATGTTGATAATTATATTAAGAAACAGAATTCTTAAATTCTTATTTCTCCAGCATTATCTGCTATATCCCAAAAAGAAATAAAATCTTTATTTGTTGTTGTTGTTAACCAGGTACGGAACCCAGAGGTGCTTAACCACTGAGGCACATTTTTATTTATATTTTAAGACAGGATTTTGCTATGTTATTTAAGGCCTTGCCAAGTTGCTGAGGCTGGCTTTGAACATGTGATCCTCCTGCCTCAGCCTCCTCAGTTGTTGGTATCACAGGCATGAGCCACCACCACCTTTCAAGTTTCATATCTTATATATGTATTAAATTCTCTGGCTCATCATCAAATGCTCCACACCACTTGTCCCTTATTGCTATGCTAAGTCCCCTGCACATAGTGCACTTTATCCAGAGGATACAGGTCAAAATGAATATGCAAACCTGGTAAAAAGAATATTGGCAGTGTTTTTTTAACAGATTTTGAACAGATGTTCATATTGTATAAACTATGAACAACTATAAGCCATATGAATTGATTTAATGTTTTTTAAATTGCATAATAAACAGTAGTACACTGAGTAAAAGTCTATGCACTATGAATCATTTTATTTTAATATACGTGATTTAGAAAAAATAGTATATATAAAAATATTTTAAATTTACTGAGAGTGTAGTATCTTCAGCAAGTATAGTATAGTATAAATTGCTCATTAGCTTTTATATTTTTCTAAAATAAAAAGCAAGTGTGTCACTATTACCTATATTTTAATACTGTCAATATTTGAAAATTTCATGAGTTAATGGAAGTTATAGCCTATACCACTTTAGGAATTTGTGATCAATTGTCAATCTTAATTCCATGTGGGGCTGTTTTTAACCTTACACACAATCTAAATCCAATCTTCATTCATAACCTCAAGAAAAGAGAAGAAAGAGAGATTTTCTGGTAGTAATTTACAGAATATGGTACTTAGCAAAGTGTCAGAAATCATGTTTGAATAACTGTCATGTTTCATTATCATCAAGGACATCTCTAAAGTTCAAGTATTTTCACTGACAATACATTGTGAGATGCAGTGAGTAAGCCTTAGTATTATGGTTTAGACACAATGTGTTCCCCAAAAGCTCATGTGTTAGAAAATTCAAGAAAGTTTAGCTGAGGCGGTGGCACATGCCTGTAATCCCAGTAGCTCAGGAGGCTGAGGCAGGAGGATCTTAAGTTCAAAGCAAAAGCAAAGTGCTAAGCAATTCAGTGAGACCCTATCTCTAAATAAAATAGAAAATAGATCTGAAGATGTGCCTCAGTGGTTAAGTTACCCTGAGTTCAATTCCCAGTAACCCCAACCCCCCAAAAACAAAGATTGGTAGTGAAATCATCAAATTATAAGAGCCTTAACTTAATCAGTGCACCAATTCAGTTGAATGGATTAACTGGGTAGTAGCCATAGACATGTATCATGTGGCTGGAGGAGGTAGGTTATTGGGGATGTGCCTTTAGAATAAATATTTTATCCCTGATGTAAAATGTGCTCTCTGCTTCCTGGTGCCATGTATTGAGCTGATTTTCTCTATCACAACCTTTTGCCATACATTCTGGATCTTGGGTCCATAGCAATGGAGTCTGCCCTCTGTGAGTTTAGACCTCTGAAGGCATGAGTGACAAATAGATTGTTCCTCCTCTAAAATTATTCTTGGCAGGTGCCGCAGTCTGGCTGCAGCAAAATAGCCGGGGGTGGGGGTGGGGGGTGAAGAACAACTTGTGTACTTTGATACAGCAGGAGTGGAAGCCGTTTATTGTAGGTCCAGAGCGATACTTATACTTTCCACACAGCTTATCTAATTAGCATAAACTAGATACAGAAGTCAACCAATCAGGAATCTCCACACTTAATGGCTGGATTTTGTTACTTCACAAACCACTCCCCCTGGCATTTTGCCAGGCGCCATCCAAACTTGTTTATAGACAAGTTTTCTCTGGCAAAATGCCAGGTGCCATCCTGACTTGTTTACAGACTCTAACAGGCAGGTCTTTTCATCATAGTAGCAAAATAAAAAGATAACTAAAACACATAGCCATATATATTTTGAGAAAAACATGACTCTTCTGTCAAGGAGTTCAATAAAACTACATGTGTTAAACAAAACAAAGGTGATGATCCTTATGAACCTTCCTATGTTAAGTCTAAATGAATGAAGACCTGAGATCTCCAAAGATGCTGATGGTCTAGGTAATATCATTACTGAGCTTTGCCTCCTCTGATAGAAAAGATGTTAGAAAAGGGAAAAAAAATGGAGAAGATTTGTTTTTTGTAGTGTATGATAAAAGTCACAATGGCAAGTACATATTATGTCTTAATATATATTGATAAAAGTATGAATATCATTTATAACATATTAAAATTTGAATATTGCAGAGAGAGCTAAAAATGGGAAGGTAAATTGTAACACATAAAAATAGAAGCAGTAATATGTTACAAATGATTTTGTTGAGTTATTGAAAGAATTTAAATCAAAGACTGACAAGAGTAAGGCAATGGTTAAGACAAAACACTATCAAAAATATCTTAAATGCTATCCAAGCACAGTGGTACATGACCATAATCCCAGCAGTTTGGGAGGTTGAGGCAGAAGGATCGCAATTTCAAAGCCAGCCCCAGCAATTTAGTGAGGCCCTAAGTAACTCAGCAAGACCCTGTCTCTAAATAAAATATAAAAAAGGGCTGGTGATGTGACTTTGTGGTTAATTACTCCTGGGTTCAACTCCAAGTACAAAAAAAAAAAAAAAACAAAAACAACAACAACAACAACAACAACAAACCTTAAATGCTATAATTATTTTAAAATAAAAGCTCATTAAAACAAAGGTACTTTGAAATTAGATTAGGAAGTGCTGGAGTCAGGACTATGCCACTGAGTAGACTTGTAGTTGATGACAGAAGTCTGTAGCAATAAGAAAAACCAAGTAAGCTATAAGTGAGAGATGGGTGTTATATTGTACACTGGGGGAGAAGATGAAGTAACAAGGATCAATTTTTCACTTTGAGACTAACTAGTAATGGAGAAGTGAGTACATACCCTCTATGGTGGGAAAAGGTGACAAAATTGATGTTAGATCATCTTAAGGCACTTAAGTAGACCAGGAAACTGGTGAAGGTCCTAATGGGATCTCCAGAGGGGTAAGAGTACAAGAAATATGAATGGACAATCTGTATGACTAGTAGTTGTTAACACAAGAAGAAACAAATGAATTTGGCATCTTTTCTTGACTTCTACATTTACACTTAGTGACTTCAGAGACTACAAAAGTTGTAGGCATAGAAATATTATAAATATTTACTTTAATCTTATGTCATGATTTCTGTTAATACTAACTCACAAAATTTAGAAGATCATCTTCACAAGCTCTACAAACAGCTAATTAAGATACATATTGTCTTAACACTAGACAATTACAACTTTTCTTCAATTGATTATTCATATTTTTTCAGCTACCCTAAGGTGACTACTAGGAAGCATTGCACAATATCTCAAGGTTTTAAATATTAATCATATTAAGAATTATTAATATGAAGAACAGAGATGGTGAAGCCTAAAGAATACAAGAGCTATTAGTACTGCACTCGTCTTAAAATTTATAAACATGTCTTTATTATATTTCTGTTTAGATGCATTCTGAATCTGTTTCATAATTGCTCCTTGAGATCTTGTATCAAGTATTTTTGTTAGTAAATTCCCATTACCAACACACTACCTAAAAAGAATGAACTATCTCATTTTTGTTTTTATTTTCTTTCATTATATTACATATGACAGTGTGGTCATTGCATAATTAAAGTAATATTCTGGGTCATCACAGAAACCACTGGAGTAGAGAAAGACAATATTTCAATTCCTTGTCATTCTGCTTCAAATTCTCCAGCTTTGTTTATCCTCATTCCATGCTAGGTGTTAGTCCTCTTGACCAGGTACAGTATTTATCTTTTTACTTGATTCTTTATATTTAGTACTCTTCAGTACCAGTGAGAGGAATCCATGCACCAGAGCCTTGAGGGCTTATGAGCTAATGTTAAAGATTATAAGATGCCAAAAAGTTGACAAGGATAAAATGAGAGGGTCTCTCCTAGGGCAAAGAAAATAAAAAAAGAGAAATACAACTGGGAAGTAATTTTACCCAGACTTTTCTGATACTATTCCTCTCATTTTGCCACCCTTTACATTTAATAGATATTAAGTCAGGAGGGGGTGCACTTGAGAGAAGCTTGTTTAATATTCTAGCAGGACAAAGTTCCTGTGAGCTACACACTGGAGTAAGTTTAGGACCCAGTGTGTATATTTCTATATAGGGAAGATAAAATTATCCAAATTAACCCTTGCCAGAATGAGTTTAATTTAAAAATATTTCTTAGTTTAAATGGTATAATGTTTTAAAAAGAAAGTTTCTATTACTAGTAACCATAAATACAGGCATAAGCATATGAAAAGGATTGCATATATTAAATTCAAAAGTACTTGTTTCAGAATCTTAGTATGGGGAAAGAAACAATTTTTTTTAAATCTGTCTTCATGATTCAGATACTTTGATCTAAAAATATTTAAAGCACTCAGAAAGATAAAAATAAGAAAATTAATTTATACCATAAATTCTTATTATTCATATATTCTCAGCTACCCTAAGGTGTCTACTATTCTTGTCATATTTTGAGTTATTAGACAATGATAACTTGACTTTATATATAACAAATAACTCAAATGTGTATATATACATTATATATATATTACATATATATGTAATAGGTTAATGATTGTTGTTACAATAGCTACATCTCTATCAAAATTAATGTGACTGATAAAAATAATTTATTATCTATTACATTTCATTTTATACAATCCAGTCAATGAAAATGCATTTATAGAATTTCTTCATCATTATGATTTATTTTTTTTTTGTACTGTAGATTGAACTAAGGGATACTCAATCACTGAGCCACATCCTCATCCCTATTTTGTATTTTATTTAGAAACAGGTCTCACTGAGTTGCTTAGTGCCTATTTTTTGCTGAGGCTGGCTTTGAACTCACAGTCCTCCTATATCAGCCTCCTGAAACACTGGGATTACAGACATGTGCCGCCATGCCCAGGATCATTATGCTTTAAAAAAAATTTCAAACAAACAAACAAACAAACTTGCAAAGGGTAAAACAGTTGTCCAGGAAACTTAATCAAAATTTTGATATATTTAAATTACATTTTTTTTTACTTTTTCTGTGTGCTGGGAACTAATATTTTAATATTAGTAATATTCTGCAGGATTTTGACCTCTATATACAAATTAGGACAAAGGCAGATTATAGTCATAAAAGTTGCTTTAGGAAATAACAATTATATTTTAAATAAGCTAAGAATTGCATATTTTTACTTAAAAGGTATCACGCTAGCTTCATAGTTAGTGGATAAGTATGTCATGTACTTGGATTAGAAAAAAATCCAAAGTTAAAGTAATTAAGCATATTAGACTATTTAAGTATTTATACTCAGGCTTCAGGATATAAAATACTACATGCTATTTTTTTCCAAAATAATATGTCCTGTAAACATCAGAAAGTATAAATTTAAACAAAGTACTAAGTAATACGTTCTAAAAGCAAGTAAGAAATCATTCTGTATTTGACTATTTAAATGAGCTATTGTGTTTAACACTTTTCCTATAGACAGGTCAATATTTGGTGATATCACCATTACATACTCTAGATCCCCCATTAATTGGCTGGAATGCAGAGTTTACTATATTTCATGGAGCTACCTGCATAAGACCAAGGGGCGCCATCATGGTAATAACACCACTACAAATGCTCTGTTATTTTTGCATAGAAATTGTTCTTAGGTGATGCAAACTCATCTTGTCCCTTTGCAACATGAATGTCTTCATGTTATTCATTACCTGATGCTCTAAATTTATGAAGTATGTTCATTTTTCAAGATATTAAATACCATCTATTCCTGCTGTAAACTGTAATCACGAAAAGAGTTCATTCAAGCCATAAATTGCTTATTTGTAAGCAAATGGAGCAGATTCACAGTTTTAGTGACTGCTTTGGAATACAAACTAAATGAACTCATAATGTTTCCAGGTTCCTGTAAAATAGAGTAGTATAACATTATTGAACAACAAGAAAGAAAAAAACTATCAAGGAAACATAGTACAAAATGTATTACATATGAAATGCACATCTGCCTCCAGGTAAAATGGGGAGTTGGCAAGAGGGAGCTCCATGGTGCTATATATCTCTGAGAAGAATTTTGAAGGACTCGTCTAGGTTATGTAGGACTAGACAGAAAGAGAGTGTAAAGCGATTTTGGAAATAGGAAGAGGAAATAGCAGAAGAATGTAAAGAATGAGAGGACTAAATGAGAATGAATTAATGATTTATAAACTGTGGATTACATCTTGAAAATCTTCAAAGCTTTTAAATTGAAAATAGTCACGCTTGCTATTAGGACATATCAAAAGTGAGGGCTGTATTACAGACACACATATGATATGGAATGTGTCTTCTGCTTTCTACTAATTTTCTCCATTTCTGAGAAGTCATAGACAAAAGAATCAAATGTCAAAGCACTTTTTGGTGTTTTTGGTTTGTTTTTGGTTTTACTTTGTTTTCAGTTGTGTTTTCTCTTATGTAAGAGAGAAATCTAATTTATACAGATAACATGATGAGGAATTCCATGGCTATTTATATACCTTCTTCCTCTTGGTTGAAGTGTCTGTTAATAGTATATTTAGCATAATAGTATATTTATTTAAATGTATTTAGCATGCAAAAAATATGTTTTTTTTTCCCCTTGGTCCTGCTATATCTCTTCATATACTGGATGCCCAATAACATGGCCTCTTTTTATCACTTCCCTTATGCAACATTGGAAGACATGTGAAAACACAAAATGATACACATCAGGTGTTACACACTTTGGGAGAACAATTTGATGATGTTCAATCTACGTTTTCCCTCTTTCATGAAGCCTGTTTGCCTAAAGAGAGTAAAACAATTCCCTCCAAGACAGTCCTTACCTGCCCTACCCAAGTGTACACATGCAGCAGGAGTACCTGTGAGTCTGTCAGTGAACTTATACAATTTTAGTATGCTGTATGAAGTAGTCCTTTCCTAAAAGAACAAACCTTTTCTCAACACCTTGGCATACTCAGTGGTATTGTTGGTATATAGCTTTAAATTTTAATCTTTTATATGGCTTTTTAAACTGTCATATAATAAACCTCAAATATTCATCAATTAAAATTTGTTGGGATTTTACAATTTTAAAATGTACAAAACTTATGACAACAGACCATCCATTATACACTTAAGGTTCTGTACTGGTGCCAGTAGACAGACATGTAGTTAGATAAAGATATGTAAAAATTAAATACTTAATCTCAAAAGTTTATTTTTTAGGTGGAGTTGGCATAGTCCCTGATGTGCTAGATCCTTTTTACCATGACAGGGACATGAAGCTCTTTCTAAATGTAATCACAGTATGATGGGAATACAAGTAAGAAATCACACATTCCAAATGATGTATGCTATGAGATACAAAGGAGAACATGTGAAGAATAGCCAACAAAGAGCTAGGGTAGATGAGTGAAAATAGTGAATGCTTCCTGAAGGAGGGTAATATCTAAGCTGCCAATTCAAAAGTTGTAGGGTATTAGAGGAAATGCTACAGAGAGATAGTAAAATGCCATGAGCAAGTTCTCTTTATTAATTAGATTTTATACATATCAAAAATTTGGCAAAAAAATTAGGATTAAGAAAATTAGTAATTACTGGCCACAGATGCTGGAACATGCCTGTAATCCCAGCTGCTTCGGGAGGCTGAGATAGGAGGATCTAGAGTTCAAAGTCAGCTTCAACAAAAGTGAGGTGCTAAGCAACTCAGTGAGACCCTGTCTCTAAATGAAATACAAAATTGGGCTGGGAATGTGGCTCAGTGGTTGAGTGTCCCTGAGCTCAATTCTTAATGACCAAAAAAAAAAAAAAGAAAAAGAAAATAGTAATTATTAAAATCAGTGAGAGCGCAGTTAATTGCAAATATCAGTATCTTCTATTCTTTGAAGAAAAAATATAGAAGAGAGGAAAAATAACTAAGACACATATAAAATCACAAGGTAAAAAGCATCATAAATCTTACCAAACTTTGATATGAATGAATGGTTGTGGCACAAGGATCCTGGCAGACATTGGGTGTATTCATAGCACACTAATTAAAAAAAAAAAATAAAGTCAACTGTAAATGGTTTGAAGAGGAATTGGTGAAGTGGAGGGACAAATGCCTGAGTCAGGGGAGAAGTGCTGGGAACTGAATTGGAGCAGGTCGGGTTCCAGGCTTTGGTAATTATGTCAGGATGTATTCTGGTGTTATATCATAAGAAAAAAGCTGGGAAAAAAGGTATCATGAATAACCAAATATGTGGCATAGTGCCCCAACAGAAAAGGTAAGACACCTCTTTGCCATCTGGAAGCTTAATATCTAACTGGTGAAACAGAACACACAACTAAATTAAATAAGTCTGGGATTACTTAAATAAATGCCACTCTGCCATGCATGATTAATCTACAAGGGAAATGGAGAGATAAAAACTCTTTTGGGAATTTAGAGAGAGGAAATTGCATCTGACTGTGTAGGTGAAACCGAGCTTATTGGAGGAACTGAATCTTAATAGTGTTCTGAGCTGGACCTTGAATAGTCATATGCCTAAGAATGGTTTAAGTTGTGCAAGTATTTAACTATTATTATGACTGATTAGAGAATCAATAAAACTGTCTTAAAATACACTATATTTTTTATTAGCCAATTGTTAAAATTAATCTCAGGTACATTAGTTGATTTTTCTTTGATTTTTTGAATCAAACTTAACCTTTTGTGAGTCAAATTATTTTCATTGGCAATGATTTTTCACAGTACATGCATGTTTGTTTTCATTCTAAAGGTTCTCCTGTATGATACAAGAAGTCAAATCCACTGCTCCTTGTTCTTCAAGAGAGAGGCATGAATACAAAAGGTAGGTTGTTAACAGAACTCTTTAACTATAAACTTTTTTTGAAACATGGATTTTTCAAAGAATTGAAATCCATTTATATGAGGAATAGAAAAATATAATACATTTTTTTTCTATTCACATTTCACAAGTTATCAATTTTAACACTATTTATTTGAAATATCTTCTAATACCACTAATAAGAAAGCATATCTAGATGCATTTTTGATCTATTTATTCTTAAAGTGATATTATGTCCATATATAGACTTAATAGAGAGTACCATGCTGACAATACAAATTTTCTATTGCCTTAGGAAAGTTGACAGATTTTATGGACATATTACCTTGTCAGACATTCCTGTGTGCTCTATTTATTTATTTTTACTACCTTGGTTGATAACCATCCTGTCCCAATTATTTATAACACTGAAGTTGAACAAGTTATTTGATAACATCTTCTTTAGAGACACCTGGTAAATCTGAATAATTACGTCCAATAAAATGAGTCCTTGGAATTGATAATTTACCATGCGCCGTAGTAATAAAGATTAATGTCAGGAATTCTTTAAAACTGAAGACAAAATTGCCATTTTACTTAATTGACTTCTGTTCTTGTATTATATAATGAAACTCTGGTTAGTATCTGTCCTAAGTTTTGTAATATTTTGAATGATAATTTCAATATCATTACAATTGATTTTTTCTCAAAAAATGAGTCAAATATATTAAAATTATCCTATATATTATAAGAGCAATACAAACTGGTTAAAATATGTCTCTTCCTGGGAAAAAACAAGAGTTTACTCCTTTCTACAATGGAACACCTGGCTAATGGAGATATTAAACATTACACATTCGCATTTTCCAATGAATGAACATAATTTCTCATTAAAGCATTGCATTTATTTTAAAATAGAAAGGAAAATGTATTGTGGTTTTTACTTTATGGACCCAGAATTTTGAGTAGAATGCTTTTAGCTGGATTGTTTGGGATTAAATAGCTGAAACACGCATATGCTCATGCAATCATGAGCACCCACTCACACACACACACAGAAAAATAAAACAGAGCCTGACTTGCTTATTTTAAGTCTGAAAGCAACAGTAACAAACTTTCCTAAAGGTAAAGAACTTTATTTTATTTTTCATCCTCTCTCCCTTAGCACTTGGTTTAATGATATATGTTTAATACGGATTCAATAAATATGCTAATTGTTTTTGTATGTGAATTTCCAATGAATAGCAAATCTTTTTAATGTGCTTTTACAGTTTTCACTTAATTTTCTATAAAGGAATAGATAAAGACATATTTCTACAACATAGAAAGATATATATCAAGAATATGCACATTTAAAATACCTATTTTAAAATTGTATTCTTATATTACATTTATTCCTAATGGCCACTGATAATAAAGCACATAAAATAGTAATCTAATTTCACAGATACAAAAATCAAATGAGAAAAGTTCTTTATTTCTTCTAAGTTGTTTCATTTGTTCTGACTTATTATATTCCTCTTGGTAAAAAAAAAATAATATTCAAAATGGAACTAATAAGTGAGGTCTTTCCTTTGCAAAATAATCCTTCATTGTTAAATATGTACAGAGATAAAACATCTTTCAAGTTGCTGTTATTGTTTTATCCAGATGCAATTTGTCTTGACTCTAGTCTTTTGAACTATATAATTATCTCACTTGTAATTTATGCAATGACAAAATAAGTCCTTCATCTAGATAAATCAGCGGGGTAAAAACAAATTCTCAGGTAAAATGATATATTTGATACCAACATCATGTCCCACTGGTTGATTTAAACATTGTCATAAACAATTTGAAAGGGCTGGGGGTCCATGTAGGTAACCATACAGTTTTAGGAAGTGTTTCTTAACACAATTTGAACAATTTAAATATAGTGAGAATTAGACTTTGCAAAGAAGTTGTAGCTCGTTTTACTCTAAACCTAGTTTTTATTTTCTGAAAATAATATGGTGGGTTTTTTGTGTAAAAGTATTTCATTTTTGTAGAGAAAAAAATAAAGCTTAGATATAACAGGTGTACACATACAGGATTTAAAATTTGCTAGACATTGTTCATAGTCCTTACCCTATTAACCTTGACATCTCCACAACTACCATATGGAAGAGTCACCATTATTATCCCCAAAAGCTGATGAGTAAACTAAGGCATGGAGACAATAAGTAACTTGAATGATTTCACACTATTTTAGAGTTAACATGCAAATTCAGACTATTTCCAGAATCTCTGTTCATGAACACTATGCTGTTATAGGTTCATTAGTCAAATTTTCAAAAAAAAAAATGCTTTTAAATACCCATATTTATTCACCCCAGATATTATTAACTGATAAACTGAAAGCATGTCTATACATTTTTGTGTGTATATGCAGGTACATATAGAAGCATATGTATATATGTTTATTATATGTGTAGGTATGATATGTTTTATTCTTGAAAATGCGTATATACACACACATATATACAAGAATAGTTTTAAAAATAAAAAAATGGCTTATTTTTAGCATTTAAACAAAGCTTTGAATAACCATGGCTTGTGGAATACACAAACTATTTACTCAAGGGGACTATTTTTCCCCCTGTTTTTGATTAAAATTTCATTGAACATCCATAATTTCCTGGTAATTTTAGAGGAAGAGAAAGTCTTATAGCCATCTTATGTTGAAAACCTTATCTTTAGTAATTTAATGTGTTGTCCTATGTTTTGAGTCAAAACATCTAACATTTGAGAATTAAATTTTCTTGCTTTTCCAGGAATGTTTTATTATTATTGAAACACCTGAGGTAGGTTCATTAACCCATATTCTAGTTATACTTTGTATATGGAATGTTCCTTCAAAGGCTTAGATGTTGTGGATTGTTCCCTGGTTGAGGGCACTACTGAAGGTGGTGGAGACTTTAGGAGGTGGGATGTATTTGTAGGAAAAGAATAACTGGGGGCTTGGACTTAAAAAGTATATCTTGTCCCTGTGCATTTCCTCTGTTACTCTGTTAGCTGGACATCATGAAATGAGCAGCTTTTCTCTGCTAGGACTTTTCACCTTTATGTATCACCACCGACGCAGAAACAGTGGAACCAGATATTTCATCAAAGAAACAGAAAGATAACTAACACAGTTCTCATTTATTAACCAACTATACCCTTGAGATTAACCCATTTTTAACCTTTGTGCATGTAAATATACTGTTCTTCCCAGGGAATTTAGTGAGATGGTATGAGAATAAACTTTTAGCAACCACTAGAGGTCAGAGCAGCTAATGACCACACTATCTTTTGTTCTTTCTTCTATTGATTGAAAATATTTAGTATCCAAGCCTCTTGGTTATATAAAATTGTAGCTGTTAATGCTCAAGAAAGGAGATAATGACAAAAAGATAGTCAGAATGTACAAAGTGTGCTTGAAAAATGTGGTTTCCGAGTTATAAACTGGGTGGATCTGTGCAAATAGCTTCCTAGGAGTGGAGTAAGGGAATACGAGATGAGAAATCCAAATATATGCTAGTACTGGTGTTTTGGCAATACATGGTAGTACTTTCCTAGTCTAGCTTCAATATCAATGAGAACTATTCTGTTCCTGTGAATTTCCAGTAGGGGGGTAAAAAAGTTAGCTGTTCCTGATTAGCTTGCACTAATGTTATTAGCCTATCCAAAGATAAATGAGTGGATCATGGGGAACAGTGATTACATTTGATTTTCTTACTTTCTTGATAAGAGGTTTCCTATAATATCCCCAGTAGATACTTCTTTCCATTCCTCTTCCTACCACTTCCTTTATTCTCCTACTACCATCCCCTGCAATTCCAATAGATTGAAGAAGTTTAGAGTGTCATCATTTGGGACATAAATATGAGCAAAAGTTGGTGGCCAATATCAATCATCATTTTTACTGTATCCAAATAGAGTCCAGGTTTTATCTCTGACTCTTCTACCTCAGATTTTATACAACTGCAAATATACTTTCTATTGTCTTTATGAAATTGTCATTTCAAGTTTTACAATTCTCATATGCATTTATTGACCTATAAAATGGACAACTGTATCTCTGAAGGTGATTTCTTCACATCACTGCTCATAAAATTAAAATTGATTAAGGCTTTTCATTAATACTTTTTCCCTAAAGATATTTTGTCCTAAAGTAAGTGGCAACTCTTCTCACTCTATTTGCCATTTTTATTTATGTTCAATCATGTTTGCCTACCAAACTCAGTGACAATGAGCTCACTGATGGACCATATTCACAGAGATATAAAGTATTAATTTATTTTAGGCAAGGAGATTAGATAGCATCAACATTTAATATTATAACAATATTGAAGAAAGTCAGTTGTACAGTCCCTGTACTTGAGGATTACAGATAGGTGTGTCAGGGTCTGATGTATTCAAGAATAAGAGTCACTATGATTAATACAGAATAAGAGATTTATAGTAGGAATTAGACCAAAAAAAAGTATGTAAGACAGTTAAAGCTCTATGTAAAATCATTGTTTGTGTCTTTGATATGAAGCCTGAAGTCAGAAAGCTGACAGTTGGAAAGGAATGATGGACATGAAGTGAGGGAGATCAGGATAAAACTGAAAACCCTGAGGTCATATTGGAATTCATCGATTCAAACTGAAAAACATATCTGTCTCTCACTAACTCAAATCTCAGAAATGTGAGTGATATGCAGGAGAAGCCAGTGCCTTCACCATGAAATTGCATGAACACCTGGCTTGGGGGTTGCAGAACTTAATAATGTGATCCAGTGGGAACTGGAGGAACTTCAGGGTTAACTGCTGCTCCATGGCGATGAAGTAAGTAACAGATCAGTAACAAATATGTAAATTGCTGTGGCACCTGGCTCTCTATCAGCCTGTAGAGTTGACTGTGTGGTTTCTTTTAACTTCTGTTTTTTGAAAAGAGATACACAAGAGCTCTTAAGAAATCTAAAGCTTCTCCCATGTATGTATTTCTTGCAGTGTTGATGAAGGAAACCCCCATCAGTAGATGTAGTCAGTGTGGAATTGGAGTATTTGTGAACAGGTTTTATGTGATGAACATTCTCATATTTCAACTGTACTCAGTTATCAGCCATGTTGCTGTGTAATGATGAAGAAGATATAGTATTTCAACTCCATTGGTATAGGCTATGTTTATACCTATCACACCTACACACCATTTACAGTACATTTAGTTATTCCCATTTTCTGGTCACCAAAACCTGAATCTGATTGTCAGTTCAGAAGCAATGAGAAGTGATAAGGTTTTGATTAAGGAGTATTTGAGTTCTCCACAAATCAATATCTTCTGAGGTGAGAAGCCATTATATATTATTAAAGCAAGAAGAGACAAAGATCACAAAGAAAGAAAAACTGTTTTTAGGATAGTTTATTGGATCAAAGCCAACATCTTAAATAGAATATGTTCAGAAAGGGCCATGCCATTTTGATGATCTCTATTTTCTAGTTAACCTTAATAAAGGACATGTAGAGAACCTACATAGAAATGTAATTTTTACTTTACTCTCCAAGGAATAAGTCTTATATTTGATTTTTCACAAATCTGAATTCTGAGAATAAAAAAGATAAAGGTTCCAATTTGGGTGCTGATAGAAGCTTTCAAGTTTTTTACTTGGACTCACGCTTGAGCTGAAACTTTGAGGTAGTAAACTCACTTGTTTCTTTCCTCGTGTCTCTAGAATATTTAAGAGATAACAAACCAAGCATCATAATTTGCATTTTTAGTACTGTGTACTGTGGTAGCAATGCCATGGTCAGCCAGTGACTCCTATTGTATATTTCATTACAGATGGCTACAAACAATTTAAGTAATAGTTTTACAGTGTATGCCACGGTCTACCACTAACACAATTACTGCTGTAAACATAATAGTCAATGTCTTTAAAACTCATTGGACTAGAAAAATAATTTTGTCAAACCAGAGAACTGATTTTCAAGGTCCTAATCCTCCAGAATCATTTGTAATACCAAAATCTATATGATTTAGTCTTTTATAAAAGAATTAGAGCCACAAGAAGTGACATAGAATAAGGGAATTGTTATTGTGATTAACCTTACACACTTGTCAAAGCTGGTTAAGAAGTTTTTGTAAAGCTGTTGCTTCCATGTTGGATGTCATTTTTGAAGTCAGAGCCAGAATATGAGAAGAAATATTCGCTAAAATCATGGTATAATTAATTGAAATTCCCAAATGCAAAAGGGAACCTGTAACATAAACAAAAATCCATGAGGAAAAATGGAACCTATAAGAACCTGGAATGTATATCTGTTGCTCCTTGACTCCATTCCCATATTCTAATCTAGACACATTTCATCAAAGAGCTGCCCATGTGCTCAAGCCATGATGTTTACAAGCAGAAGCCAAAGATCCATTGAGTATTAAAGAAGCTAGTGGTACAACTGGTTTCCTGCAACAAAAATGTGAACCAACACATTTATGATTATTTACCTGAGTGGAAAGGATCTGGGCCTTCTGATCTTCATAGTGTTTAGAAAAATACCAATTATTTAGTTTATCCTAGAAATATAGGATTTCTTATGTGAAAAAGATAAATATTTTTGTACATCAAAATCCCTACCTTTGAAGAGTGTGTGGAAGATAATTGCTCCCACCTTCAGATTTGTTCTTGTGCTCCAGTGTTTCCCAAAATGATCACTTGGTAGAATTATACCAAAAATATAAAAAGTGTGTTGATTACTATGATTGTTAACCAGTTTCCATCAATTTGAACAAAATAACATTTAATGACACTACTGATATCTCTTCAATATATCTCTGTGTTATTTTGTATTGAAGTGTTTAAATATGTGGAAATGTACAAATGAAACAAGATAAAATGACATGATAAGTGCTCTACATATGGTTAAAACACATTCAATTTATTTGAAACATAGATAGTGGCATGCATGATTAGATTTATTTTTTGTATGTCAGAGGGGTGTGCATTTTTCATGTGCCAATTCTGATTGACAGTAATAGATAAAATAGAGCCTGGAAAAAATTATGAAAAATATTGTAAACTTTTATAATATCAAACTAACAAAGAAAGAAAAAGAGTCACAGTGAGAGAGGAAGCTAGCATATGGCTTCTAAATTTAAAATTCTGAAATGGTATTCATCTTCATAAATATTTATTATTCACGAGTCTAGATTTACCTTGTTGTGGAAGACAATCATTGAATATATGTGATTTATATATCTTGAAAAATCAGTTCTTGAATGCACTCATCATGCATAGCTTATAAAATTGGTTGAAAATAAGATCCATGCACCACAAAAAAAGCCATATTTACCATGTTTCAGTGAAGAAATGCCATATGTCATTCACTAACTGAATATTTTGTTCAATATGTCAGGAAAACAAATCCAAAATCAACAAGCAGCAGATCTTTTTTTTTTAATTATTCAAAACACATAATGGTTCTACTCATGGGTGAAAGCAGTAATAACCCAAAGAAAACAACTACACACTATAAAAAGACATTGTAGTTTTTAGTCCAGTAATTTTGCTTTAAAAAATCATCATATTATAATTTTGCAGATTAGTTTTTGAAGATTGCATACAGCTTGGAATTTTAACAAATATGCTTAAGTATAATCAGGAAAAGACAGAGTTACTTGCTACTATAAAAAAAAGTGTTGCTGGTCAGAATATCTCTGAAATGTCTTAAAAGCAATTTTGTTTACATTTAAGAAAGTAGCAAAAAAAAAAAAAGTACAAGAAGATTCTCTCCTCTGGCTATGATAGAACAATGTGCAGTGGGCGATTGCTTCTGCCAAGATAAGTAGAATGCCATAAAAATTAATTTAGAAAAAAGGTTTGGTTCAAAGGCATCATAAAGGTGACAATGCAATCAACACTTTGGGAAAGGGAAACTTGCAAAAAGGGAGACTCAAAGACAAAAGAGGCAGACAATCTGTGAAAGGTAGAAGGTTAATGATCAAGGATAAAGAAAGTTGAAAACAAAAGTTTGGGGGAGTCTTGTGATTCTGAACAGACGTGAGTGGGAGATCAGCAGGTCAAGGAAGAGGAGTCATAGAGAAAATTCTTTTGCTAGTTGCAAAACCTGTAGAAAGCAGGGCAAAAATAGACATGCATGGAGCCTGGCAAAGACTATAAATGTACACTGTATCAGGCAGCCTTTGACGAGATGCAAAGTGATTGCTCTATACAAGCCACAAGAAAGAGGACAGGGAACCTTCTCCAGGAATGGCCTTTGAGATTCTTCCCAAAATCAATCTAAATTACCAACCATACCAAGAAAGAAAGTTAAAAAAAAATAGACAATGGAAACAGTTATGGGTACCATTGATATCATGGATATTGACTATTAAATAGACACTTTGAGATTATTATGCTTAAAAAGTTCAGAAGAATATGTGACAACATGCAAATAATTATAAAGTTGAGTGAAATAAAAATACTTGATTAATCTGTATATCTGGAGTCAAGTAAATGTGATGTTAAAGTCACTGTGCTACATCCAGCCCAACCTATCCTGCCTTCTTATACCACCTTCAAATTTAAAGGTTTCCACAAATTACCCTTTCTCTGGAAAATGAGCTGGAATGACTCAGAACTGAAGAACATGCAATGCAGTCACCAAATTATGATGCCTCAACTTTATGATGGAGCAAAGCCATTTAAATTATACCAACCACACTTGGTATTTTGAATATTTTTTATATTTTTCTGCACTAATGATATGTGGTATATATTCTCTAGTGGTGCTGGACAGTAGCCAGCAGGTATTGCTCCATGTCACCCACACAATCAAGAACTGATATTCTATAGTGTGCTGTGTGGTGAAGCTCTGATGTTTTTCAGGTTAAATTAATTAAATGCATTTTTGACTTGTGATACTTTCAAACTCTTGTAAGTTTATTGTGCTTTAGCATGACTGTAAGTTGAAGAATATCTGTACTCAAATCTCCTAGGACCTATTTGAGCCTAACTTTCATAAATGTCCTTTGGCAAATAATTAATCTGAATCTCTCTCCTCTACTATAATAGTGTAGACTCATGCTGATGGTCTTGGTCAAAGTCTTTCATTACTTTCAATGTTCATACTGCCCAATTTTACTTTGCCAAAAGCAAAACGTATCATGTTTGTTATAAGAAATGTAAGTTGCACATGGATCATCAAAGCAGCAAAAACCTAAAGAAAATATAGGAAACTAAATACAGTGATCTGTTAAGTGAATAATAACTGAAGTCATCTTGCCCTTCTTCCAGAAATGAGAGTTTATCTAGTACTTTGAAAGTTGATTGGTATAAATTTATCTCATTTACAGAATAAAAAAGAAAAGCATTTGTTTTAATTAATATCCGTTCTTGCAAATAAAATTCTATGTAAGAATGAAAAGGAATACATTAATATGATAAAGGACAGGGGAGCGGGCGGCTGGGGGTGGGGATCACATTTCCTCTAGTTTGCATGGACAAAAGCAGAGGCCAGGGTTCAATAGCAAATGGCAGGTAGTTGTAGGGAAACCAGTAGGAATGGGGGAAAGTGATCCAACAGAGCAACTCCACCAAGGGTAGAGTTTTGAGAGGGATACAGCAAAGAGCAATTGAAGCAAAACTCAGTTGGGAACCTGGAATGTTTCAAAACACATTCTTTAAGGAGTATTTAAATAGCATGGTGATTCAGTGAGAAGTTAAAGACTACTTCCTTGGAGTGTTAATTTATTGGCATTTCCAATGCTGCCAAAAAACTGGCCAGCACAACTTTCAGAAAAACAAAAAACAAAATGAATAAAACTTCAGCATTAATGATGTGGATATTCGATACTAGACTTCCTATGGACCACAAAGAGACAGTAATAACTGTGGGGTGAGGGCACAATTTTTGCTGGTTCATTATAAAGTTAGTGGTATCAGCTCCCTTTTCCTGCTACCACACACACACAAAAAACCACCACCACTAACGAAAACAACAATAATAACAAAACAAAAGCTCACTAAAATTTTTCTTCAATATCAGGAGAAAGACATCTGCATTATTGACACTTTTATTCAACACTAAACTAAATGTCTGAATCTTTGGAAAAAAAACAAAAATATAGTAAAATGCAAATTATTCTGGAATAGATCAAGTAAATACTTCTTGCAGATAACATGATTACTTGATCAGAAAATCTTTAAAAATATATGTATTTTAAAAATTAATATTTGATCTTAATTAAGGTCCAGAATATAATGTCATTATTCAAAAATTAGTCCTGTATTGAGACACATTAAATAATTTTGGTGATGAGATTTGAAGCAATGTAAAAATATTAATACAAAGATTATATATATATGCATATACACAAATATATATTTACATATATTTTTGTACTGGGAATTGAACCCAGGGGCCCTTTACCACTGAGCCCATATCCCAAGTCCTTTACTATGTCCTTGCTAAATTGCTGAGACTAGCTTGATTTTCCTGCCTCAGTCTCCAGAGTCACTGGGATTATAGATTTGTACCACCAAGCCCAGCTATCAAGATTGTATTTCATAAAAAGGCATGAAAGACATCTTTAAAAACAACTACAGGGTATACTGAAAGACTTTAAAAGCCAAATAAATAAAACGAATTCAAGATTTTGGGTTTCAAATGCTATAAAATGTTAATTATCTTCAAAGTGATCTTTAGAGTAAGTGCAATCTCAAACAAAACCTAAGCAGCTTGTCTGTAGGTGGTTGTAGAGAGTGGCAAGCTTATTGTGCAGTTTTGTGGAAATGCAATGGGCTAAAAATAGATGGAGAATGTTGGAGATGCACACAGTTGAATGATTTATACTAACAAAAATACTTTGTACAAGTTACATAATTAACATAAAGTACTTTTGTCTAATGAAAAAAGTAATTCTGAGAAAAAATAGAGAAAATCCAGGAATGAACCTACATATATCTGAAAATAGTTTTATGACAAACATGCTTCTTAAGTGGATTTGAAAAATAGTCTTTTTACAAATGATGCTGCATTAACTAAATATTTATGGAAGAAATTTCCATTAACATCTCAAAATTTCCATATGATAGAAAAACGTTGTATCTATTTCAATATGGTAGACATTACCTACATGGGGCTGTATATGATTGTGATGATAAAAATGAATTTTTAACTCAAATGAATTTTATTTTAAGTAAGTTTATGTAATGGAAGCTGCTATATCATGCACCATTGTTTTACTTTGAACCATAAATATGTTTATATTAAGTAGATAGCATACATAAGTGAGGAAGCAGAGCATGGTGCTAATTTTCAGTGCTAAATACAACACAGGAAAATACTGTAATGTACTTGCACAGGCAAAAATCTTTTAAACAGAAGAAAATAATATTAGCCATAGAGAAAACAATGATAAATAAGAATTTAATTAACTTAAGACATTATGTTTATTATAAGACACCAGTAATTTTGAAAATATGTCAGAGTTACAGAAATTATTTCCAAAACATATATCAAATATTGACAATAAAGAAAATATTTAAAAATCTTTATGTAAATATTTAAAAAGAATAATCAAATAAAAATGGGAAAAATATTGAATGAGCAATTTTTATTTCAAAAATTTAATATTAAAGTGCCCAATAAATATGTGCCATTTTCTTTAACTTCATCCAATATCAGAAAAATGCAAAAATCATACCATTGAACTACTATATACATACCAGATGGTTAAAATTTAGAGGAAGCTTTTGTTACTGTTTATAGTGATACAGCACAATTGGAATATTTATATAATTCAGATAGAATTTTAAATTGCACAGATCATCTTGGAATTCTTTGTCTTTTTCTATTAAACGTTCTTCATGGTTAAATTTATATAATCAAACTTTATAAATAGGTAACAAAACACATGCTCTAGAATGTTTATAATTTGATCATATTTCTATTAGTCTCAATTTGAATGCAAATGAAAAAGAAAAAAGCATGTTCTTGATAAACAATAAATAGTACATAGAAATTAGAAAAAATATTACTATCTTCAATTTTCTGTATGAAACTTGTAAAGTAACATTAAACAATTGAAGTCATACATAAAATAGAACAAAATGTAGGATTTATTTTACTGGTGGCTCAAGAATTCATAAACTAATTCATGGTAATAAAAGTCAGGAGAAGATTTATGTTCATATGGGATACTAAGAAGGAACACAAGAGGGATGTTTTTTTTTCAGAGGTTCAAGTGTTTTATCAGAGTGGTATTTCCACTGATATGTTTACTTGTAAAAATGCACTGGATTTTTTTACTTATAATTAGAATAAAATAAGATTCAATTTTACTTAGAAGCCAAAAGCAACAAGGAAACAAAAGAATGAAAGCATATGAAAAATGGAGACCTTGGTATTGAATGATGAACAAATTAATACAGTTAAGAATTAACTTTTCTGGAAAAGAATGATTATTTTCTTTGATCATGGCCTCTGAAAATGGTTACCTCTAACTCTTGAGTTTTAGAATTTGGCCAGTCGATCTTTCATTGATGCCTGTTGAATCTTTGGTTGTTTGAAAGTAAGATTAATTTTTCTTGTACAATAATAGAAAGCATACTGCCTGCTTTGGAATTAAGTTAATTTTTAGTTAAGGTTCACAAGACTGAATGAAGATCCAGTGAAAAGCATAGTACAAATTGCTCAAACATTCAACACATTTTGACTGGTATTAGAAACTAATATTTATGCAACATTTCTAATAGCAAAGAAAGTTTTAGAGAGTCCTGTGGAATACAGTCTTCTGTTTGTTGATTCTCATGTACCTGAGGAAAGTGAACATTTCTGAAGCTCAAAATTCTCCTTTCAGAGTTTCACAGCAGTCTGGATAACATTCAAGTTGTCACCAGAACTGTTTGTGAAATGATTTTAAAATGTCCTTCCACAGACGTGCATTAATATTTCATCATGCGACAAATGATGTGCTGCAAATATCTTTTTCTTTTTGATTGGACATTTATTAATCTTACCAGTGAAAGTTAATATTTCCTTTTCACTAATTATACACACACTATTTATTCCACTATTTATCAAGTAAATATAATGTTCTTTTATGTGGTATATGCTACCCTCTTTATTAGGCATAGAAAAATAAATAAATTGCCACTGCAAAGAACTCATGTGTACTGATGTTCGTAAAGGAAAATGGAGAGTGCAATGGGAAAAGAGGGTGTTTTAACCATCTGGAGGTAAGGAGATGGAGTATAGGAGGATTTTTTTGAGAGAAAGATAAAGATTAGATTGGTTACTGAAAACAATTGGGAAGTGACTGAGCAAGAGTTACCAGGAGATTAATCTGGTTAGATTTCCATTTACTATGCTAACTAAAAAGACAAATTTAAGTGCAATGAGAAAACTACTGGGAAACCATGTAGAATGCAATTGAAAGGGAAGAAATATGAAATAGTCTGAAACCAAGAAATATGGAAGTAATATGCTAAGTGAACAAGCTCATAAAATATTTCTTTATGTGGTTATTTTGGTCAGCTGAATCCCAAATAAGCTTGTCCTTCAGCTGACTTTCCACTGCAAAAAGAGAGTTGGATAACATGTTCATTTTTCTCCAGTCTTTAGAAAAAGGTGTGCTTTTATGATGATTGCCTTAGACAAATTAGGATATTCCCTGAAAAGGAAGAAAATCTCATCTTTGATCTCATCTCTGCCTGATACCTGAACAACACTGAGTCTCTCTATGTGCATAAATGGAGATAAGGGAAGGATGGTTGTTGGATAAATACAGTGTGTGCTACATTACTCTGAAAATAATGGAGTTGATATTTTAAAAATTATATTCTTAAAAAGTTATATTCCTAAATCAAAGCCAAGTTTATCTGAAACTTTGGATCAAATTTAACCATTTCTCACTTAACATCAAACTGTTTATACTTTAACTACTTTGAGTGAATCACAATGAAATTAATACCATACATAGTTTAATGATTTATGCATTTATTAGTGTTTAATATTTTCCAAATTTTAATTTTTTACATTCATTTTTTCCTGTTTTAGACTTCACTTATGGTGTTTTCTAGGTATCAGAAAACTAAATGCCCATTTTTAATTAAGACAACTTTGTATTCTTTATATCAAATTTTTTACTTCTAGAATTCTTAACATATCAAGTAAATAAATTTTTATGCTTTATATCAGATTACACAGTGTCTACCAGCCTAGAACTTCTGATATAGCAGAATTGAAATATTTAACTGGCTTTTCATTTCTTCTCTTCTGTTTTTTTTTGTACCAGGGATGGAATCCAGGGGCCCATAACCACTGAGATACATCCCCGGCTCTGTTTTTATATTTTATTTTGAGACAGGGTTTTATTAAATTGCTTAGGGAGTGTGCCAAATTTCTTAGACTTACTTAGAACTCCGGATCCTCCTGTCTCAGCCTCCTGAGCTGCTGGGATTACAGGCATGACCCACAACACCCTGGGTGTTTCTCCTTGTTCTTAATTGCAGTAGAAGATCACCTTACAGATCCATGCTCATTAATTCATATTTATGCACTTGGTTTTGTTGATTTTCCTTGATGAACATTACATTTGGAAAAATTCCCAATCCACTAAGCTACAAAACTTGCACCTAATGAGAAGTGTATACTTTACAAGACAAAAATAATTTAAAGACCAGGTTTGTGATAAGTATAAAATAAAGTAATAGCATAAATTCAGTTAACCTATGGGACACTTCTGGTACATCAAAAATTTCCCCAAATCCAGTAAACTGAGCTTATTTTACCTAAGAATAATTGGGACACTATCACATATAACACTGGAGAGCTTTGTACAATGTAAGCCACCCTGAAACATCTTGTATTTAAACTTTGACTTTCCTACCTCAAGTATTTCTTCTCCTACTATTATTAATTAAATCAATGAGCTCTCTTTATCCCCATTTACTTGTAATTTACTTTGAAGGTAATTCCTCAAAAATATCAACACTATACTCTATGATCATCAGTTTCTAAATCTGTGAAATATTATGGAGGCAGATAATTGATTGTCAGATTATTTATTAAATGATAAAAATTACATTTGTCACTGAATTATATGTGCTCATGACTGTAGCAAGATCAACATAAAGTATATATGACTTTCTATTACTCTTATTAATTATCAGTATAAATTTTTATTTATTTATTTATTTGTTTGTTCTTTTATTTATTTATTTTTGCAGTGTAAAGTTTAAGTATAAGAATAGACAATTACATATCTTATTGTCTGTTCAGAAAACTGCATTTTTTAACCAAAAACATTTTAAAAGGAGCTGAGCTATTGTTTAAAAATACATTCAGACAAAAAGAGTTAACATAAATTTAAGACATAGTTTTAAAGTTTGCATGTGATTACCTAGTATCTATACAGAAAATACTTATAAACATGCAACTAATTATTAAATTTTCAAACAATAATAAAAGTATGGAATATAAATATTGGTGAAAAGTAAAGTAGGAGAAAGATACAGTATTATATTTTTAAAATATACTTTTCAAAATTATATATGAGTGTATATGTGTGTTTATGTGTGTGTGTATAAATTACAGTATATATATATATATATATATATATATGTAAATTATAGTAAAGTAAAAGACAATACAAAGGGAAAATCCCCCCAAAAAATTCTGAAACCAGCAATTTTATTTATTTTTTGCTACATTTCTTGCCGGATTTCATTATTCATAGTCTTGCTTCTTTATAAATATTTTAAACTTTGACTGTATGGTTTTCTCTGTTCTCATTCCCTGGTATTCTTAACAGTCCTCATAACTGGAGAGAGTGGTCATTCTGTCAGACTCTAGTTTTAATTGAAGTCATATTATGAACCACAATTATTCCTATAGTATTCTTCCAAAAAGATACGTGAGGTTATGACTTAAATCAGATACTTTGTGATTCAATAGTCCTTTTGATACATGCTGTTTCCATTTCTCTCATTCTATCACATTTAATTTCCTTAATAATTATCAGGTTTTGACAACCATGTGACAAATCAATATATTATATTACAGACTATGAATATCTGTATTAAAATAATTATTCAAGATTATCATAGTGTCTCTATATTCATTTTAATCTGCATTCAAGACTTATTAAATATCATTAGAGATATTCTTAGGTACTACCTTGGGAAAACTCATGCTCTTTGACAACACAAAAATGAATATTCTTAGTCTAATAATTTAAAACTTACTGAAAATGGCATCTGATCATTTAGTATTTATGCTCATAATTTACACAGCCTAGGGATAAATCAAGCACTTAAGAGACCATTGTGTTTTTAAACTGTTGAAGATGTTGTTAGTATTTTCAAACATTCAAGCCCCCCACTGTCTCTTTTCTTCAGCCCTCATCCTAGAACTCACAAAGCATGAAACTTTGGGGACAGCGAAATCCCTTCATCCCTGCTGTATCTCTAAGTTTTTCATTTTCTTGTCCATGTTCACTCCGACTTGGATGTGTCCTATCCTGCATCAGTATACTTAATTAGTTCAACATTCAATTTGTGTATATTTTAATATATAAAGAATTGCTTCCTGTTATAATTCTGGTAAATCATCAAATTATAATCATAGTAAATACATAAATAGTCCTCTTTAATATTTTCTAAGAATGAATGCAAGCAAAGGCAAAAATCCAACTTTGTTTATTCTCAGCAGATCATCCATTTTCACAACCACTCAAATGGTTATCAATTTCTCTGGGGAAAAGTGTAATTCTTATGTTTTGTTTTTATACCTGATTTAAATAATAACTTTCAGGGTTTTGTTTGTTTGTATGTTTTGCATTTGTTTGTATGTTTTGCTTTTCAGTATTTCAATAATGCAACTAAGGTTGTGAGAAAATAGTGCTTACCCAGAATCATTTGTCAAAACCAAAACAAAACAAACAAAAAATACCCCAACATATCTTCTTGATCACTATACTTGAAATTTCATAGGTACTCAAAAAGCAGTTTTTCTATCTATACCTTTTGTAAAAAAAATATATCCTTAGTGAATCATATTAGAAATAATGTATGTTTGAAATTCTCCATCAAGCGAATTTAGTAGTTTCGTCCGTAAAAACTACATTGAAGTCTATACTTGGTACTAATTGAGAATTGTAGCTATTCACTTCTTTGTATTCTTGAAATACCATTGCATTTAATTTATAAGAAGTTTTATTTAATTTTAGCCCATGCAAATATTTGAATAATTAGCTTATTAGAATGCTAATTAACAGAAAAGTCTTGTTTGCCTGTGCTTCTGGCAAAATGCCATTCAAAGAAGATGGAGATCAATACAAACAAACATAATATTTCTGTATTTGTACCATTGTGACTAAAAGACAAAAAAATGAACATTTTTGATGCTTTGAGAAAATACATGAGGAACACAAGTGGGAAAGGAAAATAACTGAACAAGGAAAACTAAGTCCTCCAGGATCATAATATATTCTTCTTATGTGTTTTTTAAACCTCATATATAATATATAACAATGTGACAACTAACACACCACTATAAACATTAAAAAAATATTCAGACTATTGAGGAGTCCCTTGGGAAACCTTTTATAGGATTCTTTTGCAATGTTCCAGCACATTAGAATCCTCAGGAAACAATGTTTGAAATACTGTCTGAAGGATGAACAGAAGGTAAGATTGAAAGTTTATTATATATGCAACATTTGGGGGTAGGAATGGTATGGAGAAGAGGTATAAATGTGTCTAAAGAAAGCTCTAAGCTGAGGGATCAATATAGAAAAGGGGGGATTATAAAAGTCCTGTTGGAAAGAAGAAAAGTAGATCTGTTAGAATGTAGAGAAGCATTTTATTAATTGTACTATAAATCCCACACAGATAAAGATAAAGACATTAGTTTTGGGAGCGTCTTGCTCAATGTACAGTATAAAAGTACATTACTGATGTTAAATAAATGATAACTACAATAAAACCTGGATTTTGAGGGAGTTTATATAAATAAACTGCAAAGACAATCTTCATTAGACTTCCCAAGATATCTCAGATGCTCCCTAAATTACTTACAAGTCTCACATACAAATACTATCACAACAGAACTTTAAAGCAAAGAATAAACCTCTTTTATCAAATATGTACACAAAAACTTTAAGAGGAGTTTTCCCCTTTGCCTGAATATGCAGCTGCTTATTCTTTCTCCTTCTTTGTTTCTCATTTGTGCCTCTTCTTAGACTAGTTTTAAGTGGACGGGTCTCTGGTAGGACGCCACCAGAATGGTCCCAATCATATCCACTTATTAACTTTTCATGCCTGTTTGTAATGTCATCTACTTATATGAAGCTGGCCTTATTTGTCAGTTTTTGAAAAAATATATATAAATATATAGCATAAGTGATGGAACATAACTTCTGAGATTCATTTATGAATTGATAATGGTTGTAGCCTTGAAGGTCTCATTTTCTCTTAAATTGTTCACCCTGGCAAAATTCTGGTAAAATGTTATGAATTAGACCTTTAAAGAATACAAGGCAAGTAACAGAGGCCAGAAAAAAAGTGTAGCACTAAATTTAAAAAGAGCTCCTCTCAGTCCCAGGTGACACTGAACACTCACTGAACTGTCCACTGACACTTCACCTCCAGCCAAAGGCACCCCGTGAAGCTGTGTCCAGGCTTCTAACCCACCTGCACCATGATACAATGTTTGTTGGTTTATGACATCTTTTAATACCACTAGGTAATTTTTAATACCACTAGGTAATTCTTTAGATGTAGAAATAGAAAACAAATACAGATTTTATATCAATAATGAGGTGCCATCCTAATTGAAATTGAAATATAGTGTGTCTTTTGAACTTGAGAGTAGACACAAGGACTGTATAAGTTAAAAACAAGTATATTGAAAAATATCTTATGACAAGCTTCAAGGTCTTTCTTAAGGTAGTCAGTGGGAAATTATAAGAGAGTAAGTAAGATCTCAGCCAGCAGAGGAAGAGTATCATTGTTATGTATGGGGACAGTTCAGCAGAATTCTTGCATGCAGGAATAGGTAAAGTGGAAAATGTTCCTAACAGTGAGATATACATAAGAGTTTTCCCAGAAAAAAATATTAGTGACAATGCCTAGATTATTCTTGTTGCATCTAGAGGCATTTTGGTGAGAGAGACTTTGAGATATGCACTGTTGAAAGAAAGGAACCAAGACTTGATGCTTTTAAAAATTCTCTACACATGACAAATGATTCTGAATATAACAAATTGTTTCCAAACAAGTATCAAATCCAGAGCAATCCTTGAAAAAAAAATGGTATAAAGGTAAAATGATGGTATGACTAGAAGCCCTTTGTTAAAAACTCCGATAACAAATAGTCTTCAGTGCACTGGGGCACAAAAAAAATAAGCACTTTATAAAGGGTCCAAGGGTATACTTCATGGATCTCTCTGTTTAACAATATTGTTTCAAAGATACTTAAGGGTGCTGACCTCTGCTAAATCAGAAGAAGCAAAACTTAGAGAATCGTGGATGTGGGTTTCTCTAATGAGGTGAACACCAGCAAGATTCCCAGAATATCTAAGACAATTTTAAAGGAATTCTATCAGCAGAAACACTGCCAGCTTGAACTGAATTGTACAGATAGAATTCAAAAGAAAAGATACTGCCCAGTATTCCACCAGCAGGTGAGAAAGTTAACCCAGCTACACACATGTGCCATTTTTCAATGGGAAAAAAATGCAAATAAGAAATAAGGAAGGAAGTTGAACTAATTCCATGGAGAGTAACCCTAGTTTGGAGGAGTATTCAGTTCTAATCATTGAGTATCTAACATTTATCAAGCTGGATTTCAAATATACTATGAATGAATGTTTTTTGATTGCCTCCTGCTTGTGTTCCCTATTTGAAAAAAGGAACATGGCTGGTGAGTCTTTTCACTGTTTGGTATGTATGTTGTCTATTTCATTCATATATCTATGGAATGAACTGAGCAACTGCATCAAAGAGGCTACATTTTACCTAGACCTGATTTAGATGACCAGGTTAGGGAATAGTAAGCTGAAGTTGTAATGGGATCTGTCATTTGTGGGACTTGGAAGTAATGACTGGGAAGTGTCCTTGAGAGGCAGAAAATGAATGATGGCATTTAGTCTCTGGTATTGTTTCCAATGATTCCTATTTCTTGATATTTGTACCCTTTCTATTCCTCTACTACATCACCCCATGGTTTCTCTGAGACTCTGGTAGGATATGGCAGTTATGATGGTTATGTCACTTTTGAAATTAGAGTAGAAAAGTCATTTGGACTATACTTTGCTCTTCTTCTTTTTTCAGATTATGCATTTACTGGGAACCCACTTGTTGTATAAGCAGCCCTGTACTAAATCCACAAGGTAAGGAACTGCAGACTGTTGTCAATAGCCTTATAAGTGGCTGGAAGGGGTTCCTTAAGACCCTTTGGATGACTGCAGTCTTGCTTACAGCTCATGGGACATCTTAGGCTCAGTTAAGTTAATTGCAGGGATTCCCAACTTTCAGAAACTGTGTGAGATACTAAATTTAATGGCTTACAGTTAAAAAGTTTTGGAGTAACTTATTACACAGCAATAGATAACTATCACAGATACTAATATGACCTTCATGGGAGAGGCAGAGCAGAATTGTCTTGACAGCTATATAAACTGTGCTTACATATTCAACCTCCTTACCTTTTCTTCTTTATGCCTCCCTCCCTCTAACTTTCTCCCCTCCCTCCTATCTCCCCCATATCTTTATGTCTTCCTTCTATCCCCTTCTTTCTCTTTATCATTCCTTCCCCATTCCTCTATTCCTCCTTTTCTTTTTCTTTCCCTTTCTCCCTCCCCCCCTTTTTTCTCCATCTGTCATTTTTTTTTTATTTTTTAATTTTGGAAAACATTTTTGAATTTTTTCATATGTCAGAAGCAGGAAATTTAAAAAAATCAGAGGTGTTTTACATTGCTTTGATTCATTAGTGGTGCACAAAAAATTATGTTTTTTTTCCTAGTAAAGGAAATAGACAATAAAATACATAGAATAGTAAATAATGTGAATTTTAAAAGAAATAAGTATTAGAAAATCAACATGATATTAAATATTTTTGTCTTGGGAAATCTAGAGAGGAAATTTTAGGCAACTTAGAAATATCCATTTTAGAGAAATAGCAAATTAATCCATACTTGAATAATGCAAAGAAGGCAGATATGACAACCTAGGGAAACAGCATTCCAGGCAGAGGAAAGAGCATGTTTAAAATCTATGATTTTAACTGTCCATTTTTTGTTACAATAGTCATAAGTAATGTGTAGTCCTTCCTTCTGCAAACATTATTAGGGCAGCAATGAAAATATGACTTAGTCTAAATGACTTGTAATCTGTCTTCTCTTGGGTAAGAAAGCACATTGCCTCATTTGTTGCTAGCATCATGGCAGCATCTTGATAGGAAAAATCCAGCATTGTGGAAAGGCAATCCATGTCATACTGAAAAGCAGAAGAGGAGTCATCATGGTAATATACCTGAGAACTGCATAATATGGAACCTTCTATTTGTGATATTCAATTTCATTATAAGACTTATATGTAGCATGTTTCTGTACTATGATCAAAATTATGGAAAAATGTGGATGTGTAACCTATGTGATTCTGCAATCTGTATTTGGGGTAAAATTGGGAGTTCATAACCATCTTGAATCTGATGTATGAAATATGATATGTCAAGAACTTTATAATGTTTTGAACAACAATAAAAAATAAAAAATAAAAATAAAAAATAAATAAAAATGTAAAATCAGATACTATACTAACTAGCATATATGTATGTATATATATTATAAAGCATCCTATTCTCATTTAAAAAAAACATCTGTATCTGATTCATCTTTGGTTCATTTATTCCACTTTTAAAAATTCATTACATTAACACAATTAAATATTGAATTATATATGATTCTCTCTTTCTCTCTGTATAATATTCTGTATATATATAGGATATATACAGAACATTAAAGAAATTTTTAAATAATTAAATAGGTGAGATAAAGAAAACTACAAAACCATTTATGAATGTTCAAAATGTAAATGGTGGTATTTGGTTTGTTTTAATTATTTTGTCAGATACTGTTTAACTCATGAGGCTGAGGTGAAGGACTCCAAATTCAAAGTCAGGCTCAGCAATTTAGCCAGGACCTAAGTAATTGAGACAATGTGGTTTAATGGTTAAACCCCTCTGAGTTCAAAAACAAACAAATAAAAATGTCATGAAAGGATGTAGACGACTATGATCTAATCCTAAAAAGTAAAAAGGATTTTAAGCACTATAAAAGATAGAATCTAAGAGGCTGGGATTGTGGCTCAGAGGTAGAGCGCTTGCCTTAACATGGGTGAGGCCCAGGTTCAATCCTCAGCAACACATAAAAAAAATTAAGGCATTGTGTTGTGTCCATCTACACCTAAAAAATGAATATTAAAAAATAATCTTACACAAAATAGATAAAAAGATAGAATCATACACAAAACCTCAGTCAAGCACAGAAACATATAAATCAGTAATGAAGAAAAATATTGAAAAGTAATACAAAGAATCATTTATTAAGAAGAATCACAGAATTCCAACTAATCACAGATTCCAACTAATTCCTATACTTAGTAAACTTCCCATGCATCACACTTTTTCAGTTAGCTCATAGAATTTTTTAATCAGAAAAAAATCAATATTATACACTGAGAATACTCCATTCATTAAACCTAGAATAAAGTTAATTTATTAATTAATTTATTAATTTTTCAATTTAATTGCAAGTAAAAAGGGTGTCTTCATAATGGTAACAAGTCAGATCTTTACTAAAGCTCTTGAAGTAAAAGTGAAATAACTATGAATTCCAACACAAATGAATTGTTTCACATCACAATTCACCCTTTAATTCACTAATTTAATTAGTTTGAGCAGGACATGATAGCTCACACTGTAATTTCAGCACTTCAGAGGCTGAGGCATGAGGATCAGGATGAGACTCTGTCAACTTAGCTAAACCTTTTCAGGGTACTGTGAAGCACTCATGTAGCCCCAGAAACTCAGGACTGAGGCACCGAAGGATGGCAAGTCTCAGGTTAGGTTCTGCAACTTAGTGAGGCCCTGAGCAAATTAGTAAGACATTGTCTCAAATTAGAAAAATGAAAAAAAGAGCTGGGAATGTATCTCAGTGGTAAAAGTGACTGTAGGTTCCAATTTCTAGTAGAGGAAAAAAAATGTGATCACTTTGTATTTCATCATGAAAAACATAGTGAGACTTATATAACTATATTCAACAATGAAACAAGAGAAGAGAAAAACAAAGATGGTGGGTGGAATTTTCAAGGTTAACATAAAAATATTAACATAAAATAGTTTACATAAAAATATAAATTATATCCAATTGTCTTGGAGGACACCTATAAGCCCAGTGACTCCAGAGACAGAGGCCAGATGATTATAATTTTGAGTCCAGCCTGATCAACTTAAGTGAGATTCTATCTCATGCTAAATATTTAAAATTAAAAGGGCTCAATGGTAAAGCAACCCTGGATTTAATTCCAAGTACTGAAAAACATAAAAATCATAAGAGATTTTAATAAGCTAAGACAAAATGAATCAGCACATTTCTGAATATTATGCGTATGTTTAGAATTTTCATCATTTTGGCTAATATTAAATTATGACTATTAATGATTTAATTGTCTGAAAATTCCTTCTGGGACGTTTTTGTCCTAGTTTTCTAAAATGAATTTGAAATATAAATTTATAATTATATATAGTTTTGCATATTTCATGGCTGTAAAAGTAAACTATATCAGAAGCTTAAAGTTAAAAAGATGAACAAAGTAAAGTTGAAAGATTAAGATGTTAATTATCCTTGAAGAAATGTACAAAGACTTTTAAAAATATCTGTAACATTTACATTTCTGTAGGATAATTATTGACCCCCAAAGAGAATGATTTGGTAGAACATCATGAATTTAAAGTCATTGCCTCCCTCAAATAACCTTTATATATTGTTCCCTTTACTCTCTTTGTTCATGTAAAATTTCACCTAATCTGAGTCTGAGTCTCTCTCTCTCTCTCTCTCTCTCTCTCTCTCACCATTTATAAAGAAAGGTAGTAACAACCATAAAGTTGTTTTTGTCACATGAAATGACAAATAAATATGTAAAGCATAAATAATTCACAGATCAAGAATGATTGAAATAAAATGCTACTGTTTGGGAATATGACAAAAATTTTAATTTTAGTATTTTGATCAATGTATTTGATTTTATAAATTCATACATTTTAATAACACTGAGATTCTTGCATTGGAGCATCTTTTCTACCACAGTTAAGTTTGGGGTAATACAGTCAGAAAGATGGTAAAGCTCAAAAATTTTACCTGCTAACACTGAAGATTGAACATGGGGCCCAGAACAGCAAAGTTTTTGGAAGATGTTCAATCTTCAGTGTTAGCATATCATATGCTGGTAGCCCTCTAGTTCATCCATACAAAATGTGGGGAAGTATTCCCAAAATGGGAAAACATTACCTCTAGAACCCAATCTGGGCTCTGGCAACTAAACTTTCTTTTTAAGTGAAGGATAAATGATGCATTCACTTGTTTCATACTTTTAAGGAAATATCAAACATGCCTCACATCACCAAACCCCTAAAAATTTTAGTACTATAATCATCCCTGAATGTTCCACATGTTTATCTCTTACCTTTACAAACATGTATACAAACTTATGGTATAATTGCCAATTCTTGTTCTCTGGTTAATTAATAAGTCAGTGAGATGCTTTATGAATTGTCTATTTTAGTACACATCCCTTGGGATGTTTTATAACATTTTCCTAGACCTAGACTTGAAATTAACTCCATTGTCTATCACATGTCAATGTGAATTTCTTTTTTTCTCCCTCTTGCTAGGAGTGGAAAAGATTGCATTTGCCAGTTCAATTTCAACATATTGTTTGTCTAAGAATAGGTTAAACTACTCTTAAAAAATTACTATTTTCCTTACAGTAAATGCAAGTAGGACCACTGTTTAAACTGTTTATTTAAATTTTAGTAGTCCATGTCATATGCCATAATTCAGTCAGTTTATAGCAGTTATCATTGATGAATAAATATAACAGGGCCACCCATTCTGGATTCTTTAAATTTTTAAGAATGACATTGATATTTGCTATTTCCCACAAGTTGTAGCATTATTATTATTTTTTTTACTGTCTTAGGTTTAATGAGATAATAGTAAGGATGAGAGGCTTTGATGTGCCCTTCTTTGCTAAAGTAGATCTTACTTAATAGGCCAGGAAATTAATTTAAGGTTATACCAAAAACCAGGTGTACTCTTTATTGCTTATGTATAATGATTGAGGAAATGACAAGAAGTTATGTCTATAGACCTAGTGAGCTCATTGTGATGTGGACTTGGCATACATCAGGCTCCCACATGTTTATACATAAATATGACTGTAACAGAAAAGTAAAATGGCACTGTAAGTCTAGGTAAAAATTTCAGTTATTTCACATGATTATCTATACCAAGTAATTCCTAAGATCTGGCTATTCTCATTATCCCAATTCATAGTTTCTGAGTAAATTTCCATAGACCCCTTTGTGGAATGACAAAGATAGTGACTTCTTCATGTACTTATGATAGTAGTTCAAGATTGTTCCTCAATAGGATTTTATCTTTTATTCAGTGCAAAAGGTACTATGTCAGAAATTATTCTGATAGAAAAACATGGCAGAAGACAGTGGTTTTCTCAGGATTCCTCATTTTCCTGAGCATATAATAATTTTCTTTTTTGTTTTTTTCCCCCGCAGTTTTATTAACATACAAAAATGGTATGCAGATTGATGATTTGATGTATATGTATAAATTGTAAGACAATTATCACAATCCACCTAATTACTATGACCATGGTATTCTAGATTTGTTTAGATTGTATAAAGTAAACAATACCTTTGTGAGGTGCCCATTGATCTTGCCTCTGGAGATTGTCATTTGCTTTAACTCTCTCTATGGCTTTCTACACAGTAACCCTGCTGGCTATACATGTATTTTTTCTGCTTTTTCTAATATTTACACAGTCTTTGATTCTGATAAATAAGTGCCACCATCTGGCCTCTGTCATTTAAGGTATTATCATACCATTGTTATCACAAAATTTTATTTTATGACATCACATTATGATTTCAGTCATGGCCTACAAAGTGTAATCAAAACAGAGTTTTTCAATGAGTTTTGTGTCTCACGACTGTTGCATTTCATATAACTTTGATAAATGCATGCTCTTATAGTTTTCTTATCCATCTGAGTCATCTGGTAGTTTTAGTGAACTTAATAATGATATCCATGTGGGAATACTTATTTCTCTGAGCCTTTTGATTCCTTTCTCCACCATTTACTGCAGCATTTCTGATACTTCTTCTTTACTCATTGATATATTCATTTTATGAACTTGAAAACACTATTTCCCAGATTGTTTCCAAGGCATAAAAACCTGTTTTGTGAAAAATGATCTCACAATAGACTCTCTTTTATACAACCTTTCACCCACTTTCTCTTTGACACTGCACCTTCATGCTCTAGTCCCATATACAATTTCCCTTTTACTACCAGTACATGTTAACAAGAGTCTGCAGCTTTCTCACAGAACTGAAAATACAGCTTCTCTTAACAGTTTCAGCACAGATAGAGAAGTTTAAGTATTTAGACCTTGTTACTCTTCCTTTTGCTGGAGTTGAGGAAGTTACCAGGAGAAGTAGAAGTAGGCACCAGGAAGTTAACAAATATTTTTTAATTAATTAATTAATTAATTTCTTACATGACAATAGTGGAATGCATTACTTTTATAATTAATTCATAATTCACAGCACCATTTTTTGTAACTCTGTATATAAAGTATGTTTACCCAAATTATGCCATTATACATGAGCTCTCTCTTTTTTTATTTTCTTGTATCACTCCTCTGCACAAATTATAAGCATTGTCTTTTAAGAAGGAAGAGTAAATTATATCTGGAGTCTCCTATATTCCCAGGGATATTTTGAGTTCAAGGTTCTCTGTTGAATCTTCCCAGATGTCTACATTCCAAGTCTAAGAGTTTATTCCTTCCTTATTAGATCCTTATGTCAATATCAGAGACCTGTAATTACAAAAATGATAAATCATATTCTCCAATGTTCTGTTTCTTTTTTTTTTTAAATTATTATCCTAGTCTGACTCCCTGAAGGAGACTGGGCTTCTTTAATACTGCCAAAGAGGCCCTTTGGCTTTCACTGTTTTCCTTGAGTTGTTGCTAATCTCCTAATACTGGTAATTTTCCTTTCTTCATTGCACCGCAACAGTCACCAAAGTTAACTTCCCTTATAGTTAACATTTCCTTCATGGATGTGAAAAAACTAATAATATTCCAGTACCCTGTACATTCCCTCACACTAGTTTATCAATTGCTAGGTCTTAGTCTTCTTCCTCCTACCATCAAGATAGCAAAATGACTAGCTATTGATCTTCAAACTCATTTTAGATTTTGTTTCTTGGCACCACTCCTGCTCCAAATGACATTGATTAGTTTCCCTGAAACAGACTCAGCCTGAAAATTGAGCACAGATAGTTCATTGAAGAGTGTTCTTGGAAATCCTTTGTGTAGAAAATGAGGTAGGCAGGAAAAAATTGTGACAGATGCTGCAGTCAGTCCTCTCTTGAAAGATATTTTGGAGTTGTCTAAATTGAGACAAGGCCTGAGTTTTGTTTGCTTGGTTTAGTCAAATGTTTGGAACAACAGTTTCATGGTAGGAAGCACAAACTGAAAGAGGGCAGCTTTCAGTATTTGAGGGTAATTCATGGAAAATTTTCTGTCAGTTGTTAGAAGACACTGCATGAGTTTGTTGCATAATGAAAATGATTATAACAGAAATTATCTACTATGTTTAAAGGAGTTTGAGAAAATAAGGGAAAGATTAAATTCTTAGCAAAGTTATAATAAAATTAATCTGAGAAATAAAATTTTTTTAGATCAATCATTATAGAGGAATTAATTAAGGAAGATGATTGTTTTAGTCCAGCTGTTTTGCTGCTGTGACTAAAGGACCCAACCAGCACAACTGTAGAGGAGGAAAAGTTTGAGAGCTCACAGTTTCAGAGGCCTTAGTCAATAGAAGTCTGGCACCATTTCTTGAGGCTCCAGGTAAGGCTGGATTATCATGGCAGAAGAGTATGACAGAAGGAAGCAACTCACATCATGTTGACCAGCAAATAGTGAGAGAAACTCCACTCTCCTGATACAAATATCTACCCAAAGCCATGCCCCAATTTCCACCTCCTCCAGCCCACACCCTACAGCTTCAGTCACCACTCAGTTAACCCCATCACAGATTAATCAACTAATTAGGTTAAGACTCTCACAACCCAATCACTCCTCCTCTCAACCTTCTGGTATTGTTTCACATGTGAGCTTTTGGGGAACACCTCACATCCAAACCATAACAATAATTAAACTTCTACCTTCGAAACAGAGTAAAATAGATAGTCTAAGAGCTGTGTTTATAAATACTTTTAAAATTATTTTTATTAAAAATTTGTGATTAAAGAAGAGCCACCAATAAAGTAAGAAATAGAAGGGCTGTGAAGGAAACTATTTAATTAATACTGCATTTTTTGTAAAACAGTTGAATAGGTAGCACATAAGTAGAACAATTGGAAAATAAGAAATCTATCTCAGAAAATGTGAAAGGTACCCACACACAGTGGTATTTCAATTTATAGGAAAAATGAGAATTTGAAATAATTTGTGCTGACATATTGATTACCCATAGTAGAAGAAAATGAACATATGGCCAAGTGTGGTGGCACATGCTTGTAATCCCAGCAGCTTAGGAAACTGAGGCAGGAGGATCACTAGTTCAAAGACAGCCTCAGCAAAAGTGAAGCACTAAGCAACTCAGAAAGCTCTAAATAAAATACAAAATAGGGCTAGATTATGGCTCAGTGGTCAATTTCCCCTGAGTTAAATCTCCAGTACCCTCACCAGAAAGAAAATTAACACATATACTTATTTATACCATACAAGAAGATAAAATCTATGTGCATTAAATAATAAATATATACAATATAAAGAGAAAAATATATAAAATAACTAATTATTTCAAGAAAATTTAGGATGTAACATTTGAAGAAGTTCTCTTAAGTTTTGGAACCAAGTCTATGCTGTTGAAAGTATCCATATGTGACTTTGTAAAGTTTTAAAAAACCTTTTCATGTCTAAATACATACTAAGCAAAATTGAAAGACCTGTTAATATCATAAATTGCTAATGTTCAATGCAAATGTCATATAGTAGAATTAATATCTTTAATATACAAAACTGAAAACATATTTAAGGAAAATTAAGAAAAATAAAATACAAAGGATATTTATAGCTCACAGAAGTACAAGTTTAAAAAGGACATACTCAATTCATATTCATTAGACAATGCGTTTATTTTTTTTCTATTTTTATTCTTTCCCTTTAAGCTCTTTGAGCTGTGTAAAACTGACAATTTTTTCTCACTCCTTTTATCTCAACCTTGACCTTCAATTTCTTAATAAAATTTAATACACTTGTCTAAACTCTAGTATTTTTGCCACTTATACATTTATTTTAAAATTCATACATTATTATATATCAACCAATTAGTTAATATTTTCCAATGGTTTTCTACCATAGAAAAATGCACAGACCATTTTGAATGAAGTAAATTGTGTTCTAAATGACCTGACTCTGTTTACCTTCACAGTATCAGATCTATCTCACCAGGCCCCATATAGAAGCCAACCAAACTGGAGGCTGTGTTGAGGTTTCTCTTCCCTACAACCACCATGGGTTTGTTGTTACTGCCTCACATTCAGGAAGCACCTGTGTCCTTTCTAGCCCTTTGAGACACTTCATCATCTGATCAGTCTTTCCTCTCTGAGGACATCAGATATTCATCTACCCATAGTCATTCCACTCCATCTACATTTCTGTAGGAACATGCAACAAATCTCCTGCTACTTTGCAGCATTTGCTTGTCTGTTTTCTGTGTTAGTCTTGAAATTTTTATTATTTTTTTATCTTTGTTTATTTGTATATAGCACACTATGCAGCATTTGGTAGGTGCTCAATAATATTTTGAATACATGGGTGAAGGGAAGATAAAACCTATAAATTATTAAATGTATACCTTTGAACTATCCATTCATCTTAGGAATTGTGTTATATATTTCGTATGCCTTTACAGAATAAACAGGAATAGCATTTTAAAATGATAATTATTAAGGATAAGGTCTGCATTGTATTAATGTCAAATTCATTTTTCCTCTTTTATACCCTAAGTGTTCTTATTTACATTTTAGAGAATAATAAAATGAAATTCTGTGATATTGAACACTTGGCATTATGCCAGTCATGTGCCACGCATTGAGAGGAAGTAAACTACTTCCTCACAGCCATGCAGCTTATTTCAAATAGAACAAGCTTTCTTTAAATTTGAATCTACAATGCTGTGCATATTGTGGCCAATGTAGCAAATGTATTTTGTTTGAAAGACAAATGGGAAGAAAATTATAAGCAGAGTTATGAGTTAAACACATTTGATATTAATATAACATCAATTAGTTTGGGTACAAATTGGAAATGCTTAACAATCAAAAAAGATGGCTTATTTTTTGTACATATGGCCCATCTCTGGCATTTCCATGTGATATGTGAACTAAGGAATATTCTCTAGGCTGCATCATTAATAGGCAAATAATAAAGGGAATTATTTTTCTATTTTTTTACACCACTGGAAACTGAACCATGACACTCTGCTACTAAGATATATCTACAACTCATTGTCTGTTTTCTTTTTATATTTTATTTTGAGATAAGATCTTGCAAAATTGCTGAGACTGGCCTTGAAGAATTGCATTCTTCCTACTCTGACCTCCTGGGTAGCTGGGATTATAAGCATGTGTTGCAATGCCAGGCTAGTCTCTATTTATAAGAGACACATACTAATAATTGTTTACATATTTGGATGCATGCATGTAATATGAAGTAAACACACACATGTGTGCACACAACATACACACAGAGGTACATATACTTGTCAGCATACAAAATTATCCAAATAATTCAAAGATCCAGAGCATTGTAGGTTTATCTGGAGCAGATTACTTGTACTAAATGAAAATCTCTCTCCTTTCAATACCCACTCTCTGAACTTTATCAATTCTTCAATTTCAACTATATTGCAAAATAAATGTCCTAATTATTCAACTGACAACTAGATAGAAAATAAACTTGATTTTTTTTGTAATTTTCTTTCTAAGGGACATTAAATATGCTTTTTCAGAAGCTTTGAATCTAAGAGGAAACAATTTTTAAAAATTATCAAGTATTAGAAATAAAAAAAATTAATTTAAACATTTGGAAAAAAAACATATTCTAGGATTAAAATAACATGTTTTTTCTGAACATTTTATTTTGTTGTATAATATAAATCTATGTATTAAGCATGAATAAAATGCTTCTCTATTTCAAGAAACTATACTATTAATAATTTTATTATTTTATTATTATTTTGAACTAGCTATCCTTTGTTGACTCAGTCTTTATTTTCTTATATAGAAGTAGATCACACAGGGGTAAAACTCTGAGGTTTATTTTCCTTAAGTCTTCACAATATTTAGTTTTTTTTTTTTACATAGATATCTCATCTGCACATGATTATTATACAGAATTAGAAAATTTAACTAGTATTTAAATGCAAAAAGTGGATGGTTTCCAATCTAGGAAATCTTTAGAACCAACTCCAGAAAAGAAGTGCATAGATCAATAAGCAATTTTTTATTATCTGTTTTCTGAACATAATTATATAGAAATTTTCATGGTTATTAAGCAGTTGAATTCCAGAACATTATTCCAAAAATCAATACAGAATATATTTAAGTATATAAAATATTTATTAAGTTAACCATGATACATTAAACAACTGGAGCATATTATATATTATTTTGGTCATTAAGTGACATTGACATTAAAGTATCAAATAAATTTCCCTTCTGCCCTAACACTCATCACCATTCTCTTTGCAGATACAGTATGTGCTAGGGTTGTCACAAATCCCAAATATTTAGATAATCAGCCTTCTAATTCTCCTGGGATGATTCACTACTATTTTTCTAATACATGTTGTAAACATATAGCTAATATTTTGATTGCAGTAATAATGTAGCTATTTTCCTGAGTGTTTATTAGTTATCTGTACATTACATAAAACTTTTAGATAGTTCATGATATGTTGGGTGGAAATCTGCTTTCATATCAGTCTAACAAGAATTTCTCATTATGTTTCATAGTAGTGATGGAGCAGCCACTACTGCTGTATGCACTATAGCAAATAAAATGTGAATAGATACTTTGTGTTCTTCCTGCCTCCTTTCCTTCTTTACTTCTTTCAAAGTTTAGCTTCTACTGGGTAAATAATTTTTGTACCATGAAAAAGTTGAAAAATCTTAATTGAATCATCAAATCATCATAAGTCAGAAACATTTCCTTCTTTCCTTCCTTCTTTTCTTCCTTCCTTCTTTACTTCATTGCCGCAGTCTCTGGCTGGGCACAAATCACGAGTCTCCACACAGCTTGTAGATTCAAACAGCAATTCTTTATTCCCGAACTCACACCGGCCGTCTACAAACACGCTCTGGGGGAATCCACGTTCTCTGCCCAAATCCACTCTCTCCCAAATCCACTCCACATGGGCTTCTGTCTCCCAAAATATACTGTCTGACCCTAAGCACTCAAGAGGAACTCAGCAGCAGGATACGCCCTATTCCAAAAGAGGAACACCCTAATCTCCTATTACTAAACCGCCCTATTCTAAAGGGGAAACACCCTACTCTCCTATTATGCTAAACTGCCCTATTCTAAAGGGGGAACACCCTAAACACGGATCCTGCCCTGGTCCTTGAGCAAGGTCACCTTTCAGAAGTCCTTCCACTAGACAGCATGGGAGTAAGCTGGCAAGGAATTTGTCATACCTACTTGGCTGATGGCTCCCAGCACTTCATCTCCTCTTCTTCCTCCTTTCTCTCTCCTTCTCTCCCTCCTTCCTTCCCTCCTTCCTTCCTTTCTTTCTTCCTTCCTTCCTTTCTTTCTTTCTTTCTTTCTTTCTTTCTTTCTTTTTCTTTCTTTCTTTCTTCCTTTCCTTTCCTTTCCTTTCCTTTCCTTTCCTTTCCTTTCCTTTCCTTTTCCCTTCCCTTCCCTTCCCTTCCCTTCCCTTCCCTTCCCTTCCCTTTCCTTTCCTTTCCTTTTTTTCTTTCTTTCTCACTAGGGATCCAACCCTGGAATGCTCAACTACAGAGCTAGTACAGCCCCTTTAAGAAAAAATGAGACTAGGACTTGCTGACTTGCTAGGCTAGCTTTGAACTTGCAATCCTCCTGCCTCAGTCTCCTGGGTTGAAGAGATTACAGGCATACTCCACCTCTCCCAGTCTCTTTCTATTTTTAAGATTCATTGATATTATGTGTTGCTATGGTTTTTCATCAAGAATGGTACACAGCATTCAACAGTGTGATTATAACAGTATTTATTTATCTCTGAAGGACATTCGCATTTTCTCAAAGTTGGGGCTATAATGAATATCATGTTTATAAATGTCGTTTTGTCATTTGGCGCCTTTTTGTTAGTTATATATCTAGGAGTAGAATTTCTGCACTATAGAGTTTTCACTCAGATTTTTTTATGTGTATACACTGTTCTCCACCCCCCACCAAAAAGAAAATGTTTGAACACTTTTTACTCCCTAAGCAATGCAAGCAGACACGGTTGCCTCTATGTCATCTCAACTTGGTAAATCTTTGTCTTTTAGTAGGATTTCCACAACGAGTAATCAAATTTAGCTTTCCACCTGAGGATATGCTATTTTACAAAATACCTTTCTGAGCAATTGTCTATTGTTCTGTTGGGATGCCTATTTTGTTTCCAGCTGATTCTATAGAGGTCTTTATATGTTCAGGGTAGAGTCCTTTTTCAAATGAATTGGTCCAAACTCATCTCCTATTCTATATCTTCCTTTTTCATTTTCTTAATGGTGTCTTTTGACAGTTCAATTTGTTATTTTTTGAATTTTGTAGGCAGTATTTTTGTGTCTTATAAAATGTCTTGCCTGCCTTATGATCATGAAAATTTCCTCCTGTCTTTTCTTTTTTGAAGTCTTATTATTTTAATTTTTACTGTGAGACCTGAAATCTATTTTAAATCACTTTATATTTAAGATATAAGGTAGGAATCAAGCTTTTTTCTTGTTTGTTTGTTCCTCATGTGAAACAATACACTAGTTGTTCCACTTGTCCCAGGGCTTTTCCCACTTAACATCAGTCCATTCCCTGTCTAATACATGGTAACTTCTGGCATAAATCCCATAATTCCACTCTAACTCAATTTATATTGAACACTGAGGCGACCCATATGCCATTGCAGATACTTGAGAGGAAAGATGTAAAGATAAAATGTTAATCACAGTGAGGACCAGTCATATTAAGTACAAATGTTTGTGACTTATGATGATTTGATGGTTCAGTTAAGATTTTTCAACTTTTTCATGGTACAAAACATATTTATCCTGTAGAACCTAAATTGTGGATTTTGAGTTTTTATCTTTTCAAAGGCTAGGGTCATGCAGTAGCATACACTGTGTGCAGTGGTAGTCAGCCATAGCTCCCTGTCAAACAAAACCATGAGGGCAAGCAACCAACAACCTATAAGGTTGCTAAGCTATGATGATCAGTAGCTTAGGTGTATTAAATGCATTTTTGATTCACAATATTTTGAATTTACAAGGTTTTGAGATGTAATCCATCATAAGTTGAGGAGCATCTGTATATTTAATAAATGACAAATAATAAATGCTGATAAATGCTATAACTGAATCATTTAAAAGTGCTAAAGAAACATTGCATTTATTTTTAATAAATAAAAACTATCTTTTTTATAACTATCTGGTTATAAAATAAGTTACCCATGAATCTAAATTTCATTCTACATTGATCAGAATTTCTAAAAGTAGGTAGAAGAATTACTGGAATAGGAAGACTGGATATTATGCTAGTCAGCTCTCCACTGCTGTCACACAATACCCCAAACAAATCAACTTAGAGTAGGAAAGATTTATGTTGGCTCATAGTTTCAGATATTTCCTTTCAAGGCCAACTCGTTCCATTTTTGAGGCCTAAAGCAAACCAAAATATCATAGTGGTGGGTAGGACGGGCATAGGAAGCTACTCACTTCATGACAGCCAGGAAGTAAAAATAGAAAGAAAAGGCTGGTGACAAAATATAACAATCCAGAGTGATCTACATCTTCCAATAAGGCCCTACCTCTTATAGATTACACAATCTCCCAAAAGTCCATTCAACTATGAACACATTAATCTATTAATCACAATAATGTATTAATCCACTGATAAGATCAGAGCATCTTTCATCCAATTAATTCCTAAGTGCCCCAACTCTAAACATTGCTGTATTGGGGACCAAGCCTCTAACACATGAGTCTTTGTGGACATTCCAAAAATGAACCATAAGAGTTACCAATGACAGCAGAGTATAATGACTGCACTGATATGATGCTGAATTTGGGGGTTTATTTCAATAAGTTATCTGAAATGTTATCATTAAAATATTAATTATGTTCTGGGATTATTATTGTGGATAGTAGATTTTTCAAGGAAGATAGTAGAAGCAGAATGATCAGAGAGGAGGTTTGGAGGTTTTTTTTTTTTTTTTTAAACTGATGGAAAGTTGGTTGACCAAACCATAGAAACAAAACATTAAAGAATAGAAAAATTTTAGGAATATTTTAAAGTCTTGAGAGTTTTCCAAGTGGTTAGTTGTGAAAATGAAGTGGCAGAACTTTTGAATGACAAAGAAGTGGATTTAAGTTCATTAGCAGACCATAGGAATAAGGGAAGTGTGGAACCATGAAACAATGCAGATAGGAAGCCAGCAGAAAATCTCAGTGTGACATAGTAGATAAGAAATTCAAATCTGGATGGAAGCCTGGATAGTGGCACAAGTTGAATTCCACATAAGAATTAATTTTGCAAATTGTAATGAGCACACACAGTGAAAAAAAAATATGCACTTAAATTCAATGAAGAACAAGGGCAGAATCTTTAGGAGGCCCATGCTTGTTGCTATGTTCAATGGCTAAATTTTCTAGGGTTTTTTTTTTTTTGCCATACTGGTGTTTGTTCATAGAATAAGAAGGAAAGAAGGAAGGTCAGCAAAGAGGGAGGAAGGGAGGGAGGGAGGGAAGGAGGGGAGAGAGAGAGAGAGAAATAGAGAGAGAGAGAGAGAGAGAGAGAGAGGCACTACCCCAGAGGGAACACATTGAAGATACTGAAGGATAAAAGTCTTTTATGAAGAGTTGAAAAGGGGCAGTTGTGATCTCACAAGTAGAATTCCTAGAATGCTACCTCAGTTATATTTCTGAATGTTTAATCGTTATCTGTATAAAAACACATAAAACTTTGAGATGGGTCTCAATATGTTGAATGGGAATCTGCTGTCATTTCAGTTTAATGGAAATTTCTCATGGTGATTCATAGTAGTGGTGGAGCAGGTGCTGCTGCTATCTGCACATTAATGGATAAAAGCCTTTCTCCAATTTAGTTATGACCTTTTCATTTCCATTACAGAATGCCACTTAATGGGCCTACATTTTTTTCTGCAAGTGGAGAAAATGCAAACTTAATTTAAAAAAAATATCATTTGATCCAATAGCTCTTTGAAGAAATGCTATTTAAAATGGACAGGATAATTATTTAATTCTGCTCATCACTATCCATTTATTTCTCCTTATCACTGCTTTCTGCTCTTAAATCACAAGTGCTTGTCAGTATCACAGGAGTAAACAGAAGTAGAAGTTGAACTTGTGGCTTTCTTAAGAATCTTGAGGTAAAGGTTTGAAGAGATTTAAAAGGAAACCTGGCCATTATCCAAGGAAACCTTAGTTAAATCTGAATCATCTTTGAAACCATAAATTTATGAGGCATTATTCCGATAAATATATTTCTGTGACACAAATTGTTTAACAGAATGGTATTGCTTTAGGTCTATATATAGTTCACTAGTAGTAAGCTGTTTCCCCCCTCATTTTATTCATATCTAATTTTATAACAACATTTAAGATACATGTTTAAATAAAATGTACTATAAAAATATAAATTAGGAGTACTCATTCTTTCTCCTCCTCCCCTTCCCTTCCATTCCCTTCCATTCCCTTCCCACAACTTATCCAAAATATTGAATGGAACCAAATACCACCCTAAGTGTATGGGTGCATGAGGGACAGTGTTAGCCTCCGAGTACAGGCAGGGTTGTGGAGGGAATTTGCAGGTATGGGAGTAAGGAGGAGACACAGGTTATTAGGGGATTCAGAGCACAGGTTCAGCATGCAAGTCTTCCTACAGGAGACAGCATGGTAGGGAGAATCAGAGGCTATACTGTGAACAGACATTCACATAAGATGTCTGCCCAACACAAGCAGGATATAAAGAACCATGGGAGAAGATAGAAACCTGGCCCAGGAGTGGGAGCCTAATATGGGCAATAAGGGGAGATAATATAGGGAAGTAGACCCCACAGGGTATTGGAAATAAGGTGGATGAGAACATTGCATGGAAGGGGAAGCTGGCTTGGCTTGTTGGAGACAGAAAGGGTAAGTGGAGAGGTGAACTGGAGAGGGGAACAGAATAAGTGAGGTGGGAAAGGTGTCTATATGGTAGTTGGGCTGTGTGGGGTAGCATAGTCCAATCAGGGTAGGGAGAGTTTTCATGGAGTGAGAAAACTACCTCGTTATAGGTTTCAGAGTCCAAGCAGAGTGAAGAAAGTTCTCCCACATGGAGAGGGTACCATAAAACATTAAGGATTGTAATGAACATCAGTCAGACAGTCATAGCCCAAATAGTCAGTTGAGTTGGGGTGGTGGAATCAGATCAGGATGAAGTCAAATGGAAATTACAAACGAGGTTCCCAGTTTCAGGGGCTCAAGACTGAGAGGAAAATAAGGATATCTAGACAGTGGTACAGCCAGGTGCAGAAGTCAGAACTCAGTGAGGAAGACTTTCACATGGATTGATTCCACATGAGGGATCACATCACTGGTGTTATGAGGAGGGTATCTGTATAGAAAAGTTGACTGGAGATCCAGGGTGGAGAAGAGTAGGAAAGAGCAAGGCATCTGAGAAAGAGATAGTGGTTGAGATTAGGATACACTGGCTTACCTGAAGGGTTATTGATCAAACAGGTAAATAAATAAAAGATGATATGACTCTTTTTTGCTAGAGAATGAAGTTATAACCAAGGATTTTTTTTTAAAAAAAAGCTAGAATTCTTCTTGTGGTATTAGAATAGAATTTGAGATACTAGAATGAACTTATTTTTTTTTAGATTGGTAGATGGATGCAAGAGTAGATAGATACAAGAGGACAGGAGAGAAGAGAAGAGAAGAGGTAAATAGATCTATATGAAGATTCACAGTTACACAGATGTAGAATTAGATACAGGTGCATCTCCATTCCCTAGACTATATTCTGGGGAATCATGACAATAATAATAACTTAAAGTTAGTGAGGATTCTCATGTTCAGATATTGTTTATAAATACCTTTTCTACTAAATATAACAAGGTCTCCACGGAGAAGAATGGAACCAAAGGAACCTGGCATCTTTTCAAGGAGAAAGTAAAACGGTGCTCCAATAATGCTTGGATTATATCATAAGGAAACACACACCAGTGTGAGAGGGTCATTAATGAAATGTGAAAAATCTGAGTGTAGAATTAATACCAACCATAAGGAATTTTCAATTTTGTGGAACCAATTAGAAAAAACCGGTTTCATGATTTCATGCTGATGTAAACAGATAAGAGAAAAAGTTAAAACTTCATGACAAATAAGATACATTGTTTACCAGTTCCTCTTTTTTTTAAAAAAAATGCCTACTAATTACAAAGGGAAACAGGTGACTTTACAGAAGAGAAAACTAAGAGGAAAAAAGACCAAATTAAATGATCTAAGAGGATAAAAGGAGCAATGGGAAAATTTAACCTGTCCCATCTGAAAGGAAGAAATGAGAATCCCATTCCCACCAAACATGAAAAATATGAATTAACTATGCAGAAACATCAGGAAAACACAAATTCAGGGACATTATAAAAAATAATTGATTTCCAATCTTCAAAAATGTCAAAGCCATTAAAGTCAGGGAAAACCTTTGAAAGTCTTCCATATTAATGTATTATAAATGCAAGTAAATACAACACATGATTCTGGACTGAATTTTTCTATGAAAACATTATTGACAAAACTGGAAATATTTGAGTGGGGTTTTGAGATTAAGTCTTACTAAAGTATCAATAGTAGTTTTCTCAAAGAGGCCTAGCTTTCAGTGTATCTCAACTTCCAACATTCATTTCTGACTAAGCTTAATCATTTATAGCTTTTGATTTAGCATGAAAGATATGTGAATCTTTCTTAAATTTGAACATTTACCAGCCATTGAAAGATTGCCAATTTGTCCAATTTCATTATGATTTTGTCTGAAGGAATAGTTATGCATGAAGGGAAGAAAAGAGAGGGAGGGCGCTATCCAGTGCAGCAGTCAGAAAAATCATATATATTAAGTTTTCCGTATTATATGAGTACAGTTTGTATTGCCCTGAAACAATTACAATAGCAGTATCAAATATAAGTGATGACACATCACCATAAAATCACAGGTAATCATAGTGAAAACGTTTGAAATATTGTGAGAATAAACAAAATGTGACACAGAGACAGAAAGTGTGCATATTAGAAAATGGTATTTATAGACTTTTTCACAAAAGGACACCACAATCACTCAATTTGTAAAGAATTCATTGGCTGTGAAATGAAATGAAGCATAATAAAATGAGACATACTTCTATACATATATCATATATATATGGATTTATAACATGGATATACATAGTATGAATTACATATATCTCCATGCTTTAATACATATAACTCACATTTAATATCACTATTTTTACAGACTGGAAATCCTAAAAGTACATGATTGAAATAACTAGTTCTTCCAGTGAACAGCCCATAATGCATTCCAGAGAAGGGATTGACTGTATTGCCCTGTTAGAAAGTAAAAGTTTTAATGATTCTCAGAACTTCTCAGCTGTAAGCTATGCAGATATACTATAATTTCTGATTTGTAAACAAAGGCGTATTCAGAGTTTTGAATTATATAGTCAAAAATGATATTGACATTTATTCAGGTATATCCTTATCTCTGAGACACATCTTATTTTATGAAAACATGTTTTGCTAATAGCATATTAGTCAATATTTTGAAAATTAAATTCAAGAAGTAAGTTCATTTTGAAAAAAAACTTTTTTGAGTCAATGATAATATCTTAAATTATCTAATGCATAAAGTAAAACCAGGAATTTACATATTGAACTGATATTAAGTGATGCAAGCCAGATGGTTATATTCAAAAAACAAAGCATTTATTTGGGAGACATTAGATAGAGTGAAATAGTATTCAGATTCTTTCTGCTATTACTTTAGAATACAATTACAAATGTGAAAATGAATGATTGAATAAATTCTTTTTTATCAATGTTTTTCATGTAAACAACTGGATAATCTTTTATTATATCCCAATAAAATACTGGACCATAGGGTACATTAAAAATGTTCCTGCCCTCAAAATTTTGGTATGTCCTAGAAAGACAGTCTAGTAAATATGCATTTATGTACACATGCATGCACAAATATATATATATATATTATATATATATATATATATTATATAAAATATATAATATATATATATATAATTAATATGTGTGGCATGAGAGACATGAACCATGCATAATAAGCAAGAGCCATGTATCAAATTCTATCACTGCTGCTCAGTGGAATGCAGATGATACCCAACTTAGAGTGATTTCACTTAAAATTATATTTACTTTACCAGGGTGCAAAAGTGATATGCATTCAGTAAAAACCATACTTGGAATTTTGAATTTTGATCTTTTCCTGGACTGCTATAATGCTTTCTTATGTTTCTGTGCAGCATCAACAAGCCATAGTTTCCATGTTCATGAACACACACAACTGAAAGCACACAACTGAATGCACACTCTTTAGCATATTGTGCTGCCAGAATTTGGGGGATAAAGGTATTCAACAAATTACTTGTAATATTCAGTTCATTCTTACAAATAAAACTGGCTTTGTGTTAAGATATTATTACCCAAATGTGGCCTAGTGTAACTCTTCTGAGTACATGTAAGCTACACTAAGCTATGATGTTCAATAGTTTAGGTCTGTTAAATACATTTCTGACTTATGACATTTTCCATTTGTGATAGGTTTATCAGAATATAATCCTTGATAAATGAAGACGCCTCCAGGGAGAGATGGCAGGAAGTCTCCTTAAAGAAATACTAAGAATCACAGATAAAGGAGAGGGCAGAGTAGGGTGATCAGTGAGAGGCACCATTATGAGCAAAATCACAAAGTTGAAATAGCATCTCATGGCAGGCAATAACAAGCAGTATGTTTTGCTGGATTGCCAAAAGACAGAAGGGATTGAAGGGAGACGAGTCACAAGTATTAGGCAAGACCAACTTGTCACAGTTCTTTTTTGCCACTTTAACAGTAATGGCTATGTAATTTCTTATTTTTAAAAAAATAATCATGAGAGTAGATGGCACAATTAGTGAATGATCAAATAATGTACTTTTATCAGGCTTCTTGTTAGCAAACTAGAAAAAGAATCTGTTAAGAAATTTAGGTATGCTAAATATGAAATCTCCTAAAGGTTCTAATTGGGAATCAAATTTTATATAGGGTTTCTTTTCTACTTTGGTGCAATAATTACTAGAACATTGGATACTATGAACCTGGATTCTGGACCCTTTATAAAGTTGAAGTAATTAAGAAAATAAACTGGGGCAACTTTATATAATCAAATCCTCCAGTAGCTAACAAACTTAATGAAATTGGCCTTCAACTTGAAGAAAGTTAGATGTATGAATGAGTTATGTTGCCTTTCAGGCCTCCAGAGTATTATTGGGGAAATTACTCCACTGAAAAGTTAATGCAGCTTTCAAACTTACTTAAAAGGAATGTTTTGGGTTGTTAGACACTAAGAAAATCTGGCTTCACATCACTGTATCTGATAAATCCTCAGACTCTAGAAATTGAAATCGTAAGAGTGAAATTGTAGAGCCCCTTGGTGTATACTTGAGAGGTCTTATTCTCACTTTATATTTTATTCTGTTTTGCCTGGGTAGCACTGAAAATTCACAAAAGGAAAATCACAAAGTCAGTTCTTCCTAAGTTTCTGCCAGTATCAACTGCCAATGTATTTAGGATTTTATTTTTAAAGGAGAGAATTTGATGGGCACCTTTGCAATGGGGGCTTTATAGTGTTCACATGGGCTATATATGCACTCATGAATCCAGATTTTTACTTTAAACAGTTAAACAGCTGGTGTTATATGGGAAGTCATAGAATTTTGGCATTATTTTTCTGTTTATCCTTTTGACATGTTCATTCTGGTATTTAGATTCAGTTGGTAAATTGATTGCAGTTCTAGTTAGACTCAAGCCCCATCAAAAGATTGAAAAATTTACTAGATGTGTGATCAGCAAGCATTTTATAGACATGCCATATTTTATTTCACATATCAAGAATTGTCAGAATGGAACTTTTTTCAAAGGTCCTATAAGAAGAGTAACAGGTACTGATATAAAATTCTGTTTCCCTAATGCAGGTGTAAAATAATTTGAAGATGTTCCTTCAAATATGTCTTTTTAAAGAAACCTGCAGCTGATAGTTACCAATAGAGACTGTTAAAGGAAGTTGTTGTGAACATAAGAGGGAGATGCGGAAGAAACGTCTGGAGATCTGTGATCCCCAGGAAGCAATGCCACTGACAGCTGCTGGAAACTCTCAAAAGTGACAAAAGGAACTAGTGCAAGGCACCAGGAATAGTCGCAGAGCACAGAGAAGTATTTTCCAGGAGTCAATAAAGGAGCCAATGGAAGCTGCTGGTACTGAAAAGAAAAGCTTAGGTAATCAACTTCTTATGGGGCAATATTATTTAAATATTTCATAGAAACCCCAAAGCTTTGAGGCAACAAACTGTTACTGGAAACAAAAACAAAATAGGATCAACGTATTCCTTAAAGAGCATGAGACCCAGATTAAGGTAAAATGGTGAGTTGCATATGAGCACTATTTTGTCAAAATTATGGTTCAGTTCAGGAAAATTCTCCCATTTTATCCTTGTTCAAACTAATTATGTCTGTGAAATTTTTGCTAATTTATTAGACAATTAGGTACACCAAAGATATTTACAAACGAAAGAAATAAATATTTTATTTAAATGAGGACCATCATTCATTTTTACTTTCCAAATAAATAGCTTCAAGTATACTGGGACTGGGGTTGTGGCTCAGCGGTAGAGCACTAGCCTAGCACGTGCGATACACTGGGTTGGATCCTAGCATCACATACAAATAAATAAATAAAATAAAGGTATTGTGTCTGACTACAACTAAAAAATAACAATAAAAAATAATGATTTCAAGTATATAGGCCATTAAATTTAATTTTAATATAGCAATAATACTTCAGTGTTTCTGATAAAACTACAATTCTAATACCTCTTCTTTATTCATGATTGTTGTACTCACTCTTCTTTTTTTCTTTGGTATTCTTTTTAGGAAATCTGTAACTGGTTAGTTCTTACCATCCTTCATGCAGTTATTGAAATTAAACTTCTTCAATAAAGTTTTCTCACTTTCTCTGACCACTTTTATTTTCTCTGAAAGCACATACCCAATATATATAATTATGCACTTATTTATGTTGTCATTTACTAGATTAATAGTTATATGTGACCAAGTCTATTTTTATATTTTTGGTAAGGTTTACTTAATGCCTGCTGTCAGTATTTGGGACAAACTTGAAACTCAGTAAACATTTATTTATAAGCTTTTCATACATTTACGGAGATGTCACAGAAATTAATAATGTCTCCAGAGTTTTAGAAAATTGTATTTGAATGGGGAGAATACAATAATTCTTATTAAAATTAAATCTCCTAGACTAAAGCCTATGAAACCAATCTTGAACTCCAAGTCCTCAAATGCAAAATTCACTAGCAGACTGACTTCAAAAAACTTGTCTGGACTGAAAGGCAAACACATACTAATGACCAGGTGTACCTTCCAATGAAGATTATTCCTGTTATAACAAGATCTTCAAACAAGTATGAACTGCTTGGGTAATAGCAAACTTTTTCTCACTAAAATCTTAGTCTAGCTGAGAAAGAGTTATTTGGATATACAAGCTTGGAACCTCACTTTTAGTAATCTCCTACAAAACTTCAAAAGGTGGAGAGGCATATTTCAGAAAAAAAAATTGAAATTAAACATTAATTTTCCTAAAATATTTAACACAGAACTGTCTTGGATAAGCTTGTAACAAAACATGATGTGGGCATCACCTGTACCAAAGCATAGAGAATAATGAATCTTTTTTCTGTTGACAGGTGTTTACATTTTCTTATTTTTGTTGGCACACATATTTTCACAGAAGAACTGTGAGATTGAAGATCTGCATTGGATTTGTGAACAGACAGTGAACAACTGAGTTATAACTGAGAAAATATGATTACACTGAAACCTCCAAAACACATAGAAATATATAAAAATGAATCTTTACATGACATATTTGGGACATGCCTGTGCCTGAAACCTGCTTTTGAAACATAGTGGAGGTTAAAAACAAGGGAAAGAATGGCTTTCCATTTTGTATTATTTTCATCCTGAGCTAGAGCTGTTGATTAAGTTGTATGTTGAGACTCATAAAAGTGGGAAAACTTATATAAACTAACCTCATTTTGATTATTCATTCCCCAATTTTTTATTACATCTATTTGATCAAAACCCTAACTTTGTTATCCAAACAAGCTCACTACATTGATAAAAACAAACGAAAATGCATAAACTATATATTCTTAACTAAATAAGATAACAAAATCATAAAGCAAAAGCTCAACCATTTCTAATGATTTCTTCATTCTGCATTTGTCTAATTATAATAATAAAGAGGAGTATATACATAATTCTAAATTATTTTGCATTTATTAATAAGTGTACATGTTCACATAAACAATATTAGGAAGGAGATGCTCATTATACTAAAAATTAGCAAAGGGTATTACATTAACATATACAAAGTGATTTCAGAAACCAATTATGAAAATATAAAAAAAATCATAAACCATCTCATAATATGCAATTATAAATGTAAGGTTGTAGATTTTACATAAATTCCAGATGAGTCACTTAATAATAATCCAGGAGAAAAAGTATATTTACAGCTAGCTACAAGATTCATCTGTGAAGAGTGTAGTATGTTAAACTTTAAGTATACAAAAATATTGCATTAGTAGAAGCAAAATGTTGAGATTATGGGAAATGTAGTTTTTATAATATTACTTACTAGTCAGCATACACATAGAATAGTACGTTTAATTTGAAATTCAAGATCTTTAATATTTATTGTCAATAAAAATGAGAACATTAGGAATTATAAAGGGTTAATATATTTGAAGGGATTCAAAAATTTCTTTGAGAAGAATAAAACTAAGGAGGGATAGTTTTGTTCATATATTTGAAGGATTGTCATATAGAGGTCTCATTATCCATTTTTTCCAAAACATTATCAGAATTGAAATATGAAAATGATTGAGAAGCAAATTTTGATATAAAATAATTAAAAAATTAAATCCTATAATAAATTCTTGACTTTTGGACCACAGAAACATGTCTTAACACATCATTATGTGACTTTAGTACTTGGCATATTGCCCTTCTCATAAAAGTTCTTCAGAAATTAATGTTAAATCAATGAATGCATTATCAAACGTGACTGATCTATAATGAAATAATCAGCAGTCCAAAGAAGTGAGCATTCTTCTATTGAGAGTGTTGAAGCAAAGGCTTCAAATTGGACTGTAATGCAAGCTGTGATTATAAAAATGCCTAGATTTGATCTGTTTCTTCCAAAATTAATCTAAATCTATCATATAGCAAATTATGTTTATAAACATTTTACTAAATAAGAGGTTGCCACATGTGCTTCTATGCACTTAAAATAGGAAGATACCTTCATAAAGACCACAAATGTGGACATGAGGTAAAGGTGGCTTTAAATTTGATAAGCTACATAATGTATATAGTACAAAATGTTTTTAATTTCTGTCTGTAAAGGTTGATTACAATAGTAGAAAATTTATTAGGGATGTTGTGAGGATTAAGTGAGATTTTGAAGTTACAGGCATGGAATAAGTTATAGTGTAATCTATCTCTTATTAATTATTTTTGGATTTATGTGTATTTCAGATTATTCATTTGATGATAATAGGTGCATACTTTTCCTATGTTGTCATTATAAAATTATCCTATTTACCTTTTCAGAAAAGTGCTATATACAAAACAGGTGATTATATGTAAATGGATTAATGGATACTGAATGCTGAGGGTTTTCAAAAATATTTGTAGTAGTACCCATAAGCAAAGAATAAAAAGATGTGTTTATGCTCACTTATTTATTTTTTGTATTCCCACAGGAACCAACATGACCTGAAGACTCTGTGGAGTTCTTAATAACACTAGTAACATTGGATTCCCCTACTTTATCCTTTTGATTGGCCATCATGTGGGGGAGACTTAAAAGATGATAGAGTAAAATAATAAATTTATAAATGAGGAGAGTTTTCTTACAACTGGAATCAGGAGTTAATAACAGACTGAAAGCAAGAGGCAATAGAGTGTCAGGTCAAATGATGACATAGTTTTAGGAAAGTGTCTTAATTGAACGAAGAAGACAAGATAGCTGAGTGGAAAGAGAAAGAGAAATCAAAACAGAAAGGCAAGGACAATAAAAATTAATCAATGAGAGGAAATATTATATTTACCCCAGAAAACTCTGACAGTATTTGACATGTTGTCTAAATCTTTAGGAGGGGATGAAAGTGCTGTACCCATGTGTAATATTGATAACACTGTATTTTAGGAAAGCTGTTAGATTGACTTATAGCAAAGAACATTAGATTCTTCATTACATCATTGAGACAGCTGAAAGTCCCAGGTACATGTCCTCATCATTAGTTCTTTAAACTTGAAAGATTTTGAGCAATAGTATATGTTTGGGGGTATTCTAAACTCATCTATCTGAAAATAATACTTTACTCAACAGCAGAGCAACTAAATTTCCTTTATCATTCAAAATGGCATTTTACTTCATTTTAATAGAAGTCATAAAAAAGTAAATGACTAAATGCCTCTATGGTTTACATCATTAATAACTCTGAGTAAATTTGTGAATGTCTTCCATTAGCTACTGATTGAATTGACTGCTGATTTCCTAGATCCTGACAAGCTAGAATATATGTTTGTATTTAAAAAAAAAACAAATACATAGCCTATGGGTTTAGAGCCTACTTGAACATAATAGTTCCAGATTTCCAAAGAGTTTGGGATATTAATTTTATGTAATTTTAGGAATAGAAATGCTATCTGACCAAAGTCTAGAACAGAGTGGCTCATAGTTGGAGAGCATACAAAGTCATTCCACCATAACATATGTGAAACTTACTTAAAAGAACTAAAATACCAATTAGCACAATAATCTTTAAAAGCACTCAGGTATTAACATAGGGAAGTAAAATGGTTCAAGGGAGTCAAGCATTTAGCTGAAAAAAAAATTCAAGTCTGAGAAAAAGCAGCATTTATCTAAGCAACACCTCTAAGTATGTGCATTGCTGTCCAGAAAGCATTTTAGCTTGCAATATAATTTTAAAGACATAACTCGTTTTATAAAATCATTTTTTCTTTTTATTCTTGCTAATAAATTGATGATTCAAAACAATATGAAATTGAGAAAAAGCCTATGAGAAAATGCAGAGTAACAACCATTCCTTTACCCTTTGGCTACCATTTTGAAACAAATCTAAGAGAATTTAAACTATACAAGTTATTCCATTATAAGATTGCTTTGGTAACAAATAGATTACATCATAGATAATTTAAGCAAAAGAAAACTAGGATAAGTCTAAAATACACTTGGAAATCACCAAGAAATTACATGTAGGTATTATGGTAAAATGAATGCTATAAAGACACAAACTCTCATTATCATATAGAATATAATTATTTAACAATGGAAGGAGATATATATTATATTATATTATATAAATATATATACATAGATACATACATAGAATGTATAATTATATATTTTATATATATATATATATATATATATATATATATATATATATATATTCACACACTTGCTTTTAGCAAATGCATAATAAAGATTCACCATTTTTATACGGACAAAGGGACAAAGCTTTTACATAATATATCAGTTGAAACATTCTTAATGTAAATATAGGAAATATACTAATTTACAGAGCCTTGTGATTGGCACGAGGTCCTGAGGTGATGAAATAGTTTTATTTCATAGTAATGTGGGTAGCCACACAAAACAAAGCACCTGATAAAATTGTACATTATTATACATACTCACACATTCAAGCAATGAAAATGTAGCATATGAAATTTCAATTAGCCCTGGGATGGCTCAAACATTGTTTTTCTAGTTTTAGTATTTTACTGTAGTATTACAACAGCATAACATTGGGGAAAGCTGGGAAAAAAGTACATGGAACTTACATATATATTTTTTTTAATAACTTTTTGTGAATTTTGTGAATCTACAAGTATTTCAAAATGATTATTAAAACAAAACCAAAACAGAGAGACTTGGTTTAATATTTACCACGTCTGAAGACATACATGCTGATATAACCAAATAAACAGCTGGCCATTAACTGTATGACTCATAAACAGTAGAAGACAGTTTTTCATAGTCCTGAAGGCTGGGCAGTCTAAGATGAAGACTGCAGATTCAATTCCTGGTGAAGGTCTACTTCCTGGTTCACTGTTGGCTGTCTTCTGTATTCTCCCATTGAAAGAGCCAGGTAGTTCTATGTGTCTAAGCCAGCCCATATCCCCCCTCACTCCCCCCGCCCACTCCCTTCCTTCCTTCCTTCCTTTCTTATTTCCTTCCTTCCACTGGACTATACCCCTAGACTCTGGATTACATTTTATTTTTTATTGGTTCTTTTTAGTTATATATAACATTAGAATTAATTTTGTACATGATGTGGAGTTATACTGGTCATGTGGTCATATATTCATATATGAACATAGAATACTTTTGTCTAATTCATTCTACTGTCTTTCCTATTCTCATCCTGCCTACCTTCTCTTAATTCCCCTTTATCCAATCTAGGAAACTATTTTTTTTACCCTCCCCCCCATTGTGAGTTAGCATCCACATATCATAAAGAACATTCAGCCTTAGGATTTTTGGGGTTGTCTTCATTCACTTAGCATGATTCTTTTAGGCATGAGAGTACTTTGCAAGCTTCTTTCTCTGAAGAGCCTTAGGTTGGTCAAATATCTAGATATTGATATTTTAAGTTGATGTGTGACCTCTGCTGATCCCAATATCAGCACTATTTTAATAGATGCCACTGTATTCTATTTACTATAATTAATTATTTACAATAATCACTTCAGAGCCAAGACTATTGAAACTCATGAAAAACAAAGACTTGTTGCTATTGTTCTCCATAGTTCCTCAAATATAGATGTAGGTATTCTGACTATGAAAATAGACAGGAAAGCGTTCCCCTGGTGAGCAAACTCCAGGGGGGTAACTAGTGCCCAGATTCTCGTGACTGGAATGCCCATCAGTTTCCTCCTGGAGCTATGCAGTTGTGCTATCTAGTTTCTATGGTGATATCCTTGGACAAAAGGGGCTCTGTGTTTGTATTAATCCATACCTTATCTTAGTTAGGTAGCACGCAGTGTTAAAGAAATACTAAGTTAGGATGTAGTCATGGTGACAGGAGCTATGTAAATTTTGGGTGAAATAAACATGATCATGGGGAGGAGCCGTGGGGAGGAGACACACTTTGTGTGTCTCTCTTCTTTGTGCTTCTTTACAGTTTTTTACAAGAATATTTGTTACCTATAAGTATAAACTTTTAAAGTTCTTGAACAATTTAAATATTAGTTATTAAACATAGTAAAATGACTATAACCTTAAATTAGGGATAAAAAGAGAGGAGATAAGAGTGATTGGACAAAAAAAGGGGGGGAAATAGAGACAGAAAAAAGTGAGCAAGAGAAAAGTTATAAAAGAATAATTCACACAAAGGTAGAAAGAAAAAAATAGATGTATGTTGGATATCAGAAGTAGTAACAGATAATTCAAGAGGTTGAATAGGAGATAAGGGTCAAGTATCAACAAGCTAGGAACATGAAGATAATAAGATTGATTTTGATTAATGCTTCAAACCATCAGATGAAATATACTCTAATCATTTGAAGGTATAATGTGATTATTATCATTTAAGTTAAAGAGTTATTTATATGATTCAAGTTGATGTTACAATTATGTATAGTAAATCATGCCAAGGTGAAGAAAATTCTTCTTGAATATTGGTTTGGATTTCAATGGGGTTTGGACATTTAGCAAATGTTCTTCATTCTTTGGCTATGGATCTCTCCTGAGTTACAGGGGCACAGGAGCCAATTTTCTTATTGCTATGGACTTCCCACCAATCAGTTCTGGCTTATGGGTTCAAGGGTAGCTGATTGCTCGGAGAGTATACTGCTTTGGCTTGGTAATTTTTTATAAGATTTTTCAAAAAGACTTGGTAATTTTTATTGTGTATGGGAGTTCACAATGCAGGCTCTGGAATGTCCCTGTGATTGCTGTTGGTCACTGTATAACTAATCCCCTCTACAGGATCCTTTTTGCAGTGGTAAGATCCTGGTGGCATCCTGTGATCACAGAAACTTTGGTTGTGGGTTTTCCATGGATGTTCTGTGGTGCAGAACTATTCCCCAAGCTGATATCTCTCTCTGGGATACAATAGTGAAAGGCAGCTCAACTGGGCTCTGGTTTTCACTGCTCCCTGGTTATTTATGGTAGGCGTTGATTCACTCTATTTACTATGAGTGATGCAATGTTGAGAGCCACAGCCAAGTCGGGATGGTGCCTAGCATTTTGCCAGAAGAAGTGGTTGAGAGGTGAAGCCAGGGAGCCATTAAGATGATGATAATTAAGTCAAGCTGTGTATAATTGCTGTGACTGAATGATGCTAGATTGAAATAGGCTGTGTATTCAGTTGTATATAGACCCCGGCTGTCCTGCTCTGGCAATAGGCAATAGGGTGGCTCCTGCTGCCTCGGGCTCCCGCTACTTTGGAATTCTCCCGGAGTTCCTGTTAAGTTCTCCAGAACCTGGTGGAGGGTGAGAGAGTTCCCGGGGAGTGTGTGTGGAGTTCCTGTTTGAACCTGCAAGTGGCTCGTGACCTCCCGATTTGGTGCCCAGCCAGACTGCGGCAATGTAAGGTCTAGGCAGTATCCAAATAATGCTCTTTCACCCATAAGTTATAATCATGACTCCGGTTGGGCATAGTTAAGGTGGGAGACAGTCACTTCCTCTTGTTTTGGCTGTGGTAGTTTGCCATTGAACTAATCACCCAATGACTATCTTTGCATATGCCTTCAGCTTATGTTTCCTGGGGTATGTAGGAAACTTATCTTAGCAGCTTTCTGTCAATGGCTGCCAGCATACAGAAACCAGGACTCTGTCACTGGATATTCAGTCAACTTCCCTCTGGTGTAGCCTTGCAATCTCAGAGACCATCTTGAGGCTTGCCATGGTGCCTTTCCTCCAAGTGTCAGTGTACAGGGCGTCCTGAATATGCTTCCTTCTTCTGCGGGTCAAAGTTACATTATTGCTATCTTTTTCTAAGTCCAGCAATGTTGTATAACAATGTTGCACAGGGTTTCAGTGGTCTTTGGCTAGTAGTGGTCTTTATTAAAGTTCTTTGTAGAGAGATTCAAAAGAGGTCTCACTGCTGGAGACTTCTCTCTGGTTTGATTTGCAGCTGCCTGGGCATGGTAAGAGGCCCTGGTGATTTAAGGCAGTGTACTGGTTGGCTAAGAGCTCCACAAGATGCTTGTGGACCATTGGCTCGGTTTTCTTTTCATGACCTGGTTTTAAGCTGTCTGCTCTGTTTTAAGGACCCTTCAGCTACCAGCTCCCCAATCCCATCTCTTTCTCTGTGCCCCTCCCCTCTCTCCATTCCCTGGTCTGGGTTTAGGGTTTCTCTGCACTAATTTTTCACTCTGGTAACCTGTCTTCCAGTTGTTCCAGGTCACAGACTTTGCGATATTGATTTTTATCACATTTATTTGGTCATCTACCACTCAATTCTACTTTTCCTTTGCTGCAGCCTTTCAATGTTCTGAGGAGACTGGTACTCACTGCCAGCTTCCTTCTGCCCTCTTCAGACTCCCCGTACATTTTCCTTTATAATAACTATAATCTTAGTTATGAGGGCCTCATTTTTATAACCTAATAAACTTCAAAAAGTCTCATCTCTTAAAACCATCATATTAATCAAGAATTGCTTCTAAACAAAATTTTGAAATACAAAAACTTTCAGTCTATAATGCACCAGAAGAAATACTTTAATTTTATTTTGAATGAATCTAATACTAGCTGGTTTAAAAAGAGAAAAAAAATAAAATTATATGAATGATACAGCAAGTCATAAATAAGATATTTTCCTAGAATTAAAAGGTATTCAACATTGCAAATATTGGTCAAACAATAAAATAAAATCACCCTAGCCTTTTATATATTTGAAAATTCTCCTAATCTCCCTCAAAAGTTGATAGCGGACTAATTTAAAAAAACACCAATTTTATTCATTCCCACAAATATGTCATTTGAAAGCATAAACTGTGCATTTATTGGGAGAAGTTTGGGAACAATTGGAGGAAAACACAGAACAACTGCTTACTCTGGTTTTTAGCAGCCCCCCTCCCCATTTTTAATATGAACATGGAATTTCTTTTGGATATGACTCATTTGTTTTACTTTGAATGTCGATTATTACCATTTAACTTTTCAACAAAATAATAGCAATTTATTTATTCATTTTTTTAGTAAATGTCGCATATTGGTTATTTGTTCTATAATATGGGCTGTCAGTCTATTTTTTCCTTCTAGGTATGTGTCATTCCTTCATTCTAGTTATGTTTTTATGTATCCAACAAATTCTCATCAGGGATTTTATCAAATGTTTTAACCAAAATAAAACTTAAAATAATTACTTTGTAATAAATTTGGCATTGATTTCTGAAGTTGAACAGATTTGTAAACCTGAGATCAACAATGGAAATTTAAGCAAGTAACTTAGTCCATGTATCTTTAAGCCTAGTGTTGTTCTTTAGAAATTTTGTATGGAATTACATAAGTGTGTTGAAATTTCTAAGGGCTAAAGGAAATATTGCACATAAAATATCTCATTAAGAATATTACTCTAAGGTGTGTGTGTGTGTGTGTGTGTATTTGTGTGCATGCATATACAATTGAGTTTCAAGATAATGAATAGAACAAGCTTTCATCAGTCTTGGATAAAGTTAGTACGTTTGTAAATAGTGAACAGAAATAACTAGTGACCTAAAATATTTAATCATCTTTATGTCATTGAATACTAATGATGGAACTCAATTATTTATATTATTGTCTTTGTTTGAAATATAATAAACAAACAAAAAAATTATGATACTTGGGAGTTCTCAAACAATGCATTCAACAAAAGAAATTGACATAACTAAGATCTTTAAAAAAATAAAAGTAAATTCTGGCCTTTTATTCTATAAAAATGATATATGCAGAAAATAAATAGCTTTAGCAAAGAACTATACCAGGATACATTTTCTGGTACCTAATAAAATTAAACAAACTTAAATCTCTATATGTTGATAGCTTTAGGCTGACCTCACAAATTAAAAATTATATAAAGATATCTATGGAGAAATTACTTTATTCTTCATTCTCTTTTTATAGAAGACAAATATATACTATATTTTCCCTTTGTTTTCTGCTGGTATTGTACCCTATTTGCTTCAGGGAGGATGAAAATAATATTTTTCTAGATGAACTACAATAAAGGACAAGACCTTTTTGCTTTGCTGGTGAAATATATAGCACGAAAATGAACAATGTAAGAAAAGCTACAATAGCTTTAGCAAACTAGTTATAGTCATTACCTTTACCACATAATATTTTTCATTCATGAAGGACTCATCTATTTATCAATACAGCTATAAATTTTGGCTGACATGTGCTATTTTAATATGTAACTGCATTTTAATTCATAAATGTATTTGTCACATTTTATGCAATAAAATTTCTATAATTGATGTTTAATTAGAAAGAAGTGAGCTTACTGTTTAGCAATATTTCTTGCATAGTGGATTATTTTTTTCTGCATATCAAATGATTGTTGAATTGTCAGATAGGATATTTGGTAGATTTGGATAATCATTCAGGGTCTTTTAATTATATTTCTATAAACTTTTATTTTAGTTAGGATATAAGGAGCCTTTATAATATATAAATAGATAGTAATGATCCACTATCTCCATTGTCTTTGGCTAAAATGATTAAGGAAACACATTCACTAGCCTTCTCAGTTCCTTCTTGTGCTCGTTAGATCAACTCTGAATGACTCTGAGAAGCATGCCCCTGTCACCTTCATTATAAATCTTATTTTTAAGTGGACAGACATGATTAATGTCCTTAAAAGTTTCTTTACCAAAGCTATACTGAAAGCACATCTCAAGCCTATTTAGAAAATAAAACTGGGCTGGGGATGTGGCTCAAGTGGTAGTGCACTCGCCTGGCATGTGTGCGGCCCGGGTTCAATCCTCAGCATCACATACAGACAAAGATGTTGTGTCTGCCAAATACTAAAAAAATAAATATTAAAATTCTCTCTCTCTCCCTCTCTCTCATTCTCTCTCACTTTTTCTTTAAAGAAAAAAAGAAAAGAAAACTGACTAGTTCCTCACATACAAAGCAAAAGAAGATTGGTCATAAAATTTTTTAATTGCCAATATGGACCACTTGACCATATTGGTTGTCTACTCTCACCTTTCTCTCATCTCAGTGCAAGGGGTGTGATCCCTAGGTCCCCTGCCTCTCAATGAACCCTAATGCTTACCTATTAATCTGAGTAAATCATAAGGTCTCCAAACATAAGAATTTTAATTTGCCACTTTATCCACCTCTAGATACCACAATTTCCCTTCTCTTTCTAGATAACACTTCTTGGTAGAGGAATCTGTATCTATTCATTCTACTTTTTCAGTTTCTATATCTTACTAATCAATATGAATCTTATGAATGGGCTCATTATACTAATAAATTGTTTTTTTCACCAATGTTTTAAAAAATTCATATTGTTGAAATACTGAGGAAACTGTTATTATTGTACTACTGTGAAAGGATTGATAATTTAATTCTTATAATTCCTTCTGTCGTGCTCCTGTCCTTTATTGCCACTGCTATTATCTTAATTTAAACCTTATTAATATAATTGACCTTAAATAGGAACCCATGCAATATTTATAACCTTTTCTCTTTCATAAACAACTTCTAATCTTTTTTTCTAAACATCAATTATAATTTTACTTTCTTGTTAAAAAAATTAAGTATTTCTCTACACTCTAAAGTGTAAAAAAAAAACAAAATACCATTCCAGATAAAATACTTCATAATCTGAACCACATCTATCATTCTATCTTCATCTCTATTTTAGTTTTCAGAAAATACAAAATTCAAACAACAAAATTATCAAGGATAAAGAAATATATGGTAGGAAATCATGCATTCAATATTTCTAATCAACCACTATAATAAGCAAGGGACTGTTTAGCTATATGTATGATATTTTCAAACAGTTTTTTGAAAATTAATATAGTGAGGTTGGCTGGTTGCTCCTAATGACACTGAATAAAGTGATGTAGGAAAAGAAAGAATTCAGAGATTCTATTTTCTAGCTCAAGCTCAGATAAGTCACAACTTGGTTTATGATTTCAAAGATATCCTTTTCTCTAGTAGCTACAAAGCTGAGTTTCTGAATATCAAATAAAGAATTTTATCCTGTGCTGACTCAACCATAGCACAAGTTGAACTCCCAGCCTTGCCAGGCTTATACAATTAAAGAACAAAATATTGACTGAGAAAAGTAGGGGATATCTAAGTGGCAAAGAGGATCTTTAAGATGACCATGATAAAGCTTGGAACATTGAGCCCTTAATTTTTATGAGTTTTATTTGTCAATGGAAGAATCCGCTCCATTTTCATTAGAAGTGATCTCCCTATCCCAGGATACCACACTTTCCACCTAAAGTGTTATTGGCCTCTCAAAACTCATCACAGAATATTAATACTGAATTCTTGAGTACACTATAATTGTAAGTGTACAGAGATGAGGATGGTGGGAACACTAGATTAAGAGAATAATTCTATAAAATGGGTGTAATATGTTGACCACCACATGCTTTCTTTGTCAAAAGTCAATTTACTTGCAGCCCTTCCTGACCTAAGCAGACAGGATATGTCATATTCCTCAACAAACTACTGTTATCTGTAAGAAAACGTAGGTAAAAAATATTGTTGATAAGAGGAACCCAACTTCCTTTGAAGGGAGAGATTTTAATGACCCTTTTCACAGACCAGATTCTGGAAGATAGGGATAATCCCTTCTTACTATAGAACCTTTAAAAACTATGAAGAATTCAATTAGAACTGGTTAGCATGAGCCAAGATACCCTAGATTTGCCATAGCAATGGGGACTTGAAAGTCTGATGTCATTCTGCTGTCAAAAGTCAAGAGGGGGATCTCAGTGGGATACTCTGGAAAATTCTCTGGGATACCAAGTAAAACTGGAATACAGGAAAGGCGCATTCTTCCTTTCCACTCTGAGAGGATCCACCCTCTCCCTTGAGAGTGTCCCTTTTCCCTTCTCCTATCCCTTCAATAAATTCATGCCTGTTACCCTTGAATGACAAGTCTGAAATCTTTCTGACTTGACTGCAAGTACCAGGGTTTGAGGGCAGGTCTTTAACCTGCCTCAGTATCTTGGAATGTCCCAACTCTCTAACACAATAACCTCCACTGAGGGAGTTACTCTGGAAGACAATATTGTTCCACTCAGACTCTACCCCAATACCACTCTCTGACTCTTGATATATAACTAGACAAGTGCTAGCAGGTTCCTAAAGGTGAGTTACAAAATGTGACCCATGAGAAGGCAGACTTCACTCAAAACACTACTTGAATTTATTAATTTATATAGACATAAAACAAGGGAACATGTGTGGGAAAGATATATATATACATTTTTTTTTCTTTTTCTTTTTTCCTATGGAATAATTGTGAAAGGAACATAGAGTGGGATCAGGTTAAATTTAGTCTTACGAAGCAGAAATTTTGCATTTAATGTTTCAACCTGTGACCCACTTGGAATCTGGCTTAAAAAGGATAAGAAATCAATGGAGTTTTTTTCCCCAAAATGTCTAGTGGGATCCTAAACTCATTTTGTGCTTATTTTTCCAATTCTTGAAGACACAATTTGAAGAAAACATTATTGAAGAAACATAATTCAAATCCCCACATTGGTTCCCTAACCTGGGGTGTGAAAAGACTAATTTTATGTCAATAATACTGCCTCTAAGATAAAAGCAAAACACTACCATGTTCCTGGAAGGATTGCAGATATTAGTGACATCAGCAAGGAGCTAAAAGATACAGGTATGGTCATGTCCACCGCATTCTCATTCAACTCACCTATTTGGCCTGTGCAAAAGATAGATGGATCTTGAGAATGTAGGTGAAGCATCTTAAATTTAACCAAGTGGTGACTTCAATTGTCACTACTGTACTAGATAGGGTTTCATTGCTTGAGCAAATTAATACATCCCCTGATATCAGATAATGCAGACATTAATCTGGAAAATGTCTTTCCTCTACATTTATCAATAAAGACCACCAGAAATAGTAAGGAATTTGGTTTTGGTGGCAAGGTCAGCAATCTAACTTCATTGTTTTACATATGGGACACATCAACTGTCCAGCATTATATCATGATTTAGTTGGCAAATGTCTTGGTCACTTGTGCCTTTCATAAGATATCACATTAGACCATATATTAACGATTACATTATTTTGCTTTTACCTAGTAAAGAAAAAGTAGCAGTTATTCTAGGTTTATGTGTAAAACATTTGCAAGCTCAACAAAAGGTAAACTCTGCAGAGAAGAATTTTAATAATACATGGATAGGATGACCCATCTTGCGGAAAACAGGAAACACCTTTCTCTAGTTGTCCTTGTCATTACCTAGTGGGCTCTTGGACAAAATACTAATGGTGGCAGATAATGTTGGGTGCAGAGCAGGCTGAACTGTGTTGTCTGCAGGGCAGGCTGAACAGATGTTGGCTGCAAGAGAGCCCACGCACTCAAACCCCCCTCTATCTGGTCCTTTATCACCTGTTTGTGTCAAGTCCCACTCAAGGCTGAGCACTCAACCCCCCTTGGGCCAACAAGGCAGCTTGCAGACCCAGAGGCCCTATTAGATTTGGGCTATAAAAACTCCCTCCTGCCAGGCCCCCTTCTCTCTTGCTCTCTCTCTCTCTCTCTTGCTCTCTCCCTCTTGCTCCCTCTCTCTTGCTCTTTCTCTCTTCTCTCTCTCTCTTGCTCTCTCTCTCTCTCTTGCTCTCTCTCTTGCTCCCTCTCTCTTGCTATCTCTCTTGCTTTCTCTGTCTCTCCTGCATGTGCTTCCTCTCTCTCTTTCTCACTCTCTCTCTCTTTCCTTCTTTCTTTTCTCTCTGTTGCACTGCTGCAATAAAGATCTTTTGGTTGCTCCGAGTGTTGTGGTCACTTTCCTTTCAGATAAGAAGGTTATGCATGGCTTAGCAATATGAACTTCCATTCACCAAAATGACCTTGCTATGGACATTTTTGAGTGCCCAATTGATGAGAAACAGATACCAACATTGGTAGCTCCATGTGCTATCATTCTGTAGGGTAATCAGCCTGCTGCCTAGCGGTAGGTCGATTACATTGCACTGATTTCATAATGGAAGAGAAAGTATTTTCTTGTTAAAAGAATGTTTACTCTGGATGTGGATTTAACTTTTCTGCATGTAATTTTTTTGCCAAAATCACCCTACCATAGACTTAACAAAATTCTTTATCTATTTTCATTATATTCTTTAACACATTGCTTTTGATTAAGAAAGTCATATCACTGAAATTCCCCAGTTTAACTGTGCCCACACTTTCCTGAAACTGCTGATTTCATAGAATATTGGAATTGCTTTATTTTAGTTACAATGCTAGCGAGATGGTAAAACCTTCAAAGACTTAGTAAAATCTTTAGAACGCTGCATATAATTTAAATTAGCATCCAGAATATAGTATAGTTTCTCCTATAGCTAGCATTTGTGGATTCAATAATCAAGAGGTATAAATGGGAGTTGCTCCACTAATTATTATCTATAATGACTCATTAGAAACTTTTTGCCTCCTATTATCTCAAATGTTTGCTCTTGTGCCCTAGAGATCTTAGTTTTAGAGGGAAGAATGCTTCCCTTGCAACTTACAATGATTCTTTTGAACTGTAAATTGGGCTCTTTAAGCTCCTAAATAGGTAGGTAAAGAAGAGAATTATTGTTCTGGCTAGGGTGATCCTTTCTTATTGCTAAGGAAAAATTGACTACTACTCTAAAATGGAGGTGAAGTATTTTGGCGATATAGGTGATCTCTTAGAACATTTATTAGTAATAACATACTCTGTTAATTTCAATGGCAAACTAAAACATCTCTTTCTAATCAAAACCATTGCTGGCTCAGACCCTTCAGAAAGAAAGTTTGAATTATCCTACCTGGTCAAGAACCACGATTAGCTCTAACTGAGGTGCTTACTGGAATAGGTAGTGGAAAAAGATAGCTCTTAGTACTAGCTACTGACCATGTAACCATTTACAACAATAATTACTATAATTGTTGAGTGTTTCCTTATTATTTTGCTATAAATTTATATCTGTCAATCTATCATTGTTTTATATCTTCTTATTCTTTGGCCATGTAACAAAAATTGACTTCATAAAAAACACTTAACTATTATTGAGATAGAAAAGAATAGACAATGGAGAATAGGAAAGGGGCAGAAAAGTTCACAAGAGGTTAAACAAGAGAACAGAGGTTTTCATGCCCTGTCATGTTATAGAATCTTTTCAACTTCTCAGAAAGCATGAAAGTTTCTATTTTGCAGAAAGGGATTGTGTAATCCAGCTTGCATCTGTGCAAGACAACTGAGATATCAAGACCCAATCAACAAAGCACACATCCTTAATAACAGTGAAGAACCAATCATGAGGAAGCTATCCACTTCTCTTTGTGTGTCTTTAAAGGAGGGAATGTTCTAAGACTTAAACATCACCCTTGCCCTTCCCAGGAGCTGCACTGAGATGAGAGTTCTGAGCCTTTTCTTCCACTGTGGTGTTTATTCTGTAACTCTGTGGAACACAAACCTGATTCTGACTCCTGCTAGTATCATCCTAGGGACTTGTCCCTGATCCCAGTCCTCACCAAGGTAATTTATTTGCCTTGATATTTTTTGCCTTCACTATCCTTTGGAGGAAAATTGGGCACCTGTCATCATCTACTTAAAAGTGATTAGTGTAGCTGCCAGTCTCAAGTCTCAGGTGATAGGTTTCTCGGTTTCTATAGTTCCCAATCACCTGCCCTGTGAGTCAGGCACAATGGACTCTATGAAGCCATTTTCTACTTTTCTCCAGGTGTGCCTGGAGCAACTAGACAGTGGTTTCCTATCCTGTCCTGCCTTTGGTTACTAGGATTTGGATGAAGTTGGGAGGCAACTGTGAAATCTTGACTGAGTCTACTCTTTGGTGACTGTCAAAGTCCCCTCTTCTGATCCCGTTTTCTGAAAGCTCCTTGGATTTATCCTGTGGTGGTTTGTTGAATAGTGAAGCCAGATTTAAAATTAGGTAGTCAGTGTAGTTAGGTAAATCGGGTCTAATATCATATCAAGTGAAATCTAAAATGGAGGCCATGCTGATAATGATTCCTGAAATGCAGGACAACTCATGGAATGTTAATGAAGTCCCAGAAAAGCCCTAGGCCAAAGTCCACCCCAAAGAAATGATAATGGAACCCAGGAAATAGCCCCCAACAGATTTGGAGATAGCCCATCCCAAAGAAGTGATAATGAAGCCCTTCCTGCCCAGATTACTTGTTTGGCCTACCTGTGTCCCAACCCTTCCCCCTTACATTCCATCACCAAAACTATAAAAAGGGGAGACAACTGCACTTCCAAGGATTCCACCTCTTGGGTCCCCTTCTTCCTCCGGGAGAAGTCTTTTCTGCTTTCCTTTAATAAACTTCTAATTTCTACTCTGACCTTGCCTCCACATGCTCTCTGGTGTTATTCTTCAACATTGCGGAAGCAAGGACTCATCAGCGGTAACAATAGTGCTAAGTAAATGTTGTGCTGGATCAGAATTTCTGAATGAGCCATCCACATCTCTTCCACATTCAGTCTGCCTGAGTTCTTCCCTTGTAGCTACAACTACATCCACAGTATGAAGAATGGTTTGGAGGGATACATTTGAGCTCCTTTTTCTCACATACTAAAGGGCTGCAGACTTGCCAAAGACTCCTTTATTGCTGTTTCTATGCTTCCCATGTGCCTCCTGGATTTCTTTGCCTGTAAGGGAAGGGGAGGCACTCATCCTTTTTATTCTTTAGGGATCTAGGGGACACACATTCTTACATATCTATTCCTCAAATAATCTGAATTCTATTCTTCATGTATCTTCGAGCCCTACTCATAGCTTGTTAAACTTTTTCTCAAAGTTCTCCTAATGGAAGGCATAAGGACCTCTGAGACAGTTTGTCCTCTATTCTTCTAGGACCCCTGAGATTCAGATTGTAGATGAAAAATACCCTTTAAATGGTCCTTTGTCCTTGATGACCCTGGCCTGCTATTCTCCTTAGATATTGCTCATCAATTGTATAGATGTATAAAGCTGAGGAATACATCCTACTCTTGATTGACATTTAATTATTGGCCATCATGACTGGAAGTCCAATAGTGGCCAGGGGAGAACAGTAAGGTCAGCTATGTCTGACTCTCCCTGGGCCTTTGTCATGTGGAAACAAAAAGACCTGCACAACTTATTTGGAAGGCAGTAATACATCCCAACAAGTTATGTAGAGTTAGAGAGTTGAGATTGCTGACCACTGACAAGTTCATTCAGAGAATGGTACCTATGAGAGTGAGCAGTTCTGGTGCAGGCAGCACCTGAATTTTGTTTTCTATTATCTAGATGGGAGCTTCAGCCTCAATGGTGTGGCCAGTCTCACCATTAGCCTGACTCCTGAAAAAAATGGGACAAATTTGGTTCATAGTCACTTAGGAAAAAATGTCTGAGTTTCTCCTCCTCTCAGGCATGGCCTCAATATAAATTTTTTGATAGAGAATTATGGCTACCAGAGGAAAGTATAAACTTTAATACTGTCTTGCAGTTTCGTTTTTTGTATTTTATACTTAAAACATGTTTAAATATAACATCCCCTGTTTCTCCTTTAAAGGCATTCTTCAATAAGGCACCATATGTGTATATGGCCAAAAATGTTGATAGGTCCATAAACTGAAACAGTTCCTAAATTCGAACCTCAATAGTGCTTCTGCCAAAGAATCTCTAATTTTGACTAACAATTCTTCTTGTAGAAACAGGGCCTGGAGTACATAAGTTTTAATAAGAGAAAGTCAATAAGGCTTGGGTTTCTGTGGCTTTCTCCTGTTGTGCATTTTCTACTGTTCTGTGGGCTTTGTGTGGTCTGTCTAGGTGCTTCTTTTTCCTTCTCCCCAAAGAATGAACAGGTCAAGAAAAAGTAAATTTTGTGTTTGCCTGAAACCACAGCTATCTTTTTGTCATTTGATTCTAAGAAATGAATGAAAAAATTCCAGAGTGAAGTCCAAGAGTAAGAGATTTTTCTCTTCTAACAAAATGTCTTACCTTATTTCTTGTGTTTCATTTTTTGGTTAACTTTTAAATAAAAACCACATACAAATAATTATTCTATAACATGAAACACCAACCCCCAAAATAACAATTATATTCCCTACAAGATAATCCAGATAGAATTTTTTATTGATTTTTAACTTTGCTTCACCAGATGTATATAATTTGTAGTGTTTCAAGTGAAATTATTTCATAAAATTTGTCTTGAGAGAATGTCTAGTAAGAAAACTAACTAAAATATACCAGCAAATCTGAAAAAAATCCTATATCTAGAAGTTTCTGCTATGCAGTAAAAGCTGCCAAAATTAAGACCAGGTGGGGAAATGATCTATAAATTTAAAATGGGATTGAACCCACAAGGGCCAATAGCATGTCATTTGACTTTTCAAGTGATTATAAAAATATACGCAAAGTAGATCTGTGTCTCCAAAATCTATAAGAAATCTGTGTTTGTACGTAATATCTGTGCTCTAAATATCCATTGTAGAAAAGCATACACACACACACACACACACACACACACACAGTTTTTGAAGACTCAATCTGCCTTGCCTTTGGGACATATGAAGTGGTGAGGCCTAAAATATTCAGTAAGCTGTTTTATATTCCATGTGAATTAAAATTTAGCAGTAACCAGATTTGTAAGAAATTTGTGAAATGCCTCCTTGGGCAAATTTCAATTAAACAAATATCTAATTTGTTACATAATTATAATCAGTTAAGTAATGTCACTCAACTATCTTGAATAATTTAATCTTCATCCATATGCATTGAACAAAATAAACTGCTTTTCCTTGACTTCTCTCAGTAGCCTCATTTTTTTTTGCCAGCTATGAAAAAATTTCTTGTTTTCAGATTTTAGTTTAGTGAGAACACATGAAGAGAAAATTTTGTTCATAATAAATTCTCTTAGATATTGAGAAATTTTTTCCTTTTCTCATTTTATTCCACCAGTTTTATGTTCTAAAATTGAATGGTCTGATCATTTCCACGAAGCCGATCACCTCAATCACTTAACGGTTGAGATCCAAGCCCTGGATAAGTTTATAAAATGAGCGATTTGATTCACAGGGGTAATCAAACATAACTGGAAGGTAAATGATTGGTCTGGTTATTAGGTCATCCTACCAACCAGATTGGATGACCCAATCAGCAATCAAATTTCTCTGCTCCACCACCCAAGTAATTGGGCAAAACTAATCAAGGATCTCAGTGACCAATTGCATGTGCTTTACAGACAACCATTGTGTTTGTAATCACACAAAGCAGTATCACTTTTATTTCTTCTCCTATTCTTCATTTTTCACATACCCTCTTTTCCACTCTATTTATTGTATTGTACACGAATTATTTTGGTTAAATATGTGAGTACATATTTTAATGAGTACCATTATTTTGTTGTTTTAGTGATTTCTAATAATAGCTATTAATTTCACAACATGCTAAAAAGTTTTTAGCATTCAGAATAACAAAGAATGACACTTTTATTTAGTTGGATGTTATCCACTTGGATGAGAAGCCCAACAAGGCTGATATCAGAACAAATATTCTGCTTGCTTGAGGGAGAGTTCTGATGGTGATGTAGCACACTGGGGGTCTTAGGCAACATGATTTTTTACTTCATTCCCAGAAGCAAACACACTGACAACCTGAAGTGATAAACTGTTACCATCTCCACACTAGGGATTGTTAATGTGATTTATCCTGAAAAGGTTTTGCTTGCTGTAACTTTTGGCATTGGCAAGGAAAATAGAAATGCATATTATGTTCGAACTATTTCCAGTCTGCTGAAAATGTTTCCTTTACACTTTGCTCTTTTATTTTCACGAAATACTGAGAAACATTAATAGTAAAAACGAAAATTAATGTGTATACAATGAATACATATATGTACACAATGAATATATATTCATATTTTATAATAATATAAATTATCAATCATATAAATACATTGTATTTAAACACAATTGTATAAAATATCAGCACATTCATCAATATAAATTAAGTATATTAACATAATAATAGTAATTAATGATTGTAGAAATTATATTAATAATCACAAATAATGCCTAATTATAATTACCAAGATTCATGTAAATATATTAAATATAGGAATATAAAATACTTATATATTTTACACATCATATATTATATTTCCATCGGAAAGTTTTTAAACTCTAATACCTTTTGTGTTCTTAGCACAATTTACTGATCATTGTCTAGATTCATTAACTGATTATATATTTGAGAATTCTTTCTTCAATATGAGATGGAATATTTTGGAAAATTTTCTGTCTGAAATTCTCTGTTGCCCTTAGATAAGTTTCATAAATGCAAATATGATAAATCATTCATTTTTTTCTCATCACTTGTTAGTGTTCAAATAATGAGTTGGTTTTTCAAAATATTTCAAAAAGGGGCAAGTTTTTTTTTTGTTAGTAATAGTATGAATTTATGAATGTCTATTATTTAGTCAGTATAAACTGATTCTATTTGGGTACTCTTAATGAGAGTATGAAGAACAGAAATTAGAACCTGAATAATTATCAAATAAATGTTTCTTTAAAAACTGTAGAATTCAAAGATAATGAAAGAATGCCTTAGATCATTTTGAAGAAGTAGCCAGAATATAATGATAAAAAATTAGGATAACTTTAGATTATTTTTCACAGCAATACTCAGTGCTATGAAACATAAATAACCTTTAAAGAAAGTGACCTAAAACTGAATGTATTTAATCATTCATTTAATATGTCAATAAATACATATACATATTTGAGATGTAGATTTTAAATATGTTCATGAATCCTTTGCTCAATTTAAATTTATTTATTTTGTGTCTTTACTTTTGACTTTTATTTGTTCTTTACAAATTCTTCTAGAAGAAATTATAAAGAACTCAAACAACTAATTCGGCATTTCTGAATTCTGGGAAAGACCCTGGGCTTGGAGAAAATTAATTTAAATAAGACTATTTAATAAGATTAAAATATTAATACACTGTTACATGAAAATAGTTAATTTTACACAGATGATAGGATAATAAACTATTAACTGAAAAATATTACAAAGAGAATGGAAAGTGTGAGACACTATAAGTATGAAGATTTATTCAATATGTAGCTAAAAGTTTTTACTTACATTCTATATCAGTTATATTGAACAAAAGTAAAGTTAAAGATCTGAGAGCCAGAAATAACCAGTTGACATTTTACTTTTGTGAAGAAAAGGAATAAAGACTGTGTGGAGAAGAAAATATGCTAATAGTACCAGTGCTTGTGTAGGAGGAGGTCAATAGATACTATCTAAAGAAAATGGATGAAAGGGTAACATAGAAAATTGGTTTTATAAAGCTAACTAATAGAACAACAAGCAGCACAAATCCAACATCTGATCTGTATAAATATAAACATACACACAAAGGAATAAATGTTTTATGACATATAAAAACTTTCAAAGAAAAGATTACTATATATGGCACAAATAATACATCAAAAAACGTGTGTGATCTGAACTCATATAGTAAAGGGTGAAATTTTTTATATTGCATTTCAAAGCAAACTTTTAATTTTCTTCTGCATGTAAAGTATGTACCAGGATATTTGATAGGACAAACAGGTAAAATTTAATAAAATATAAAGGACATACATGATATAGTTAATGGTGTCAGTTTAATAAAAACATACTGTTTGAACCTTGAGAAAAAAAATCTTTCATTTGATCATAAAACACTAAAAACCCTAAATTTAAAAAAATGAATGCTATTAAGATAGCATTCCTTGATGACAATGTAGAAAAAGTGATGATTTTTTTGCTTAATGTTTACTTTTTAGTTGTAGTTGAACACAACACCTTTGTTTTATTTATTTATTTTTATGTGGTGCTGAGGATGAAACCCAGGGCATCGCACCGCACAATCTAGGTGAGTGCTCTACTGCTGAGCCACAACCTCAGCCTGAAAAAGTGATGATTCTAAAACTAATGGTTATCTATTTCTTTTGTGTTGATACAATATCCTTAGTCCAAGAGATTTTCCTTGTCCTCCCCTCAGGAGGAAGTAAAAGCTTTAGAGATTTATGTATATCCTAGAAATTATGGATCTAAGCCCTGTTTCTAAGGGGCAGAACATCCAGTTTTCCACTTGTTACTGTGGTAAGCATGACCTTCCTGAGATTTCTGCATCCTAAGTGAAGTAAATGTATTAGACACCAATATTTGGTTTGTTTTGCAGAAATACATACAGAAACAAACTCGAAAATAGAGAATAAAGAGTGCCATAATGAACTTGTGTATGTGAACTTGTGTAGTTTTTCTTAGTATAATATTCCTTCTTTTAATATTCATTCATTTTGTAATCATCTTTTGAAGTCAGGATGGACCCACCACTCAAAAGTTAGTACAGGTGTTGAGACTGATGACATTATGCATGAACCAAGAGCACAGTATGAAAAAGGTTATTATTTGTAGAGTGAGGCTTCTGGGGAAAGTGAGATTGGCTTCTAAATAAGTGTATAAATTGTTTGATAGAGCAGGGAATGAAGGCTGGCTTGACTTTTATTTTGTTTAGGAGGTGAGGGTGGTAAGGACTCCATGTACTGGAGTTTGCATAGTTCAAATTTGCTGTCATCAAGGGAGGAAGTGTTTGGGCTTTTTTAAAGTCAGCTTTTCTATATGTGGAAAAAGAGGCTTTGAATAGCTAGTATTTTATATATAAGGTTTTATTTTAACATTTCCTAACTTAAGCCAAACAGCATCTAAATAGCATGACAGGGACCTGAGGGTCTTTAAAAGTTCTTCCAGATACACTGCAAGGACTGGTAATGGTTCATTATGACATCTACCATAAAAGAGAGCATTAATACATTCTTTGTGAGCATTGTAGGAAGATGTGAATTGTACAGATCTTCCTATAGCTATAGCATAACTATAAAATTTTATTAATGTACTCCAATTCAGGGAGTACATGCCAGGATATTTGCAGAAGCTTTAAGCTTATGAAACAGTCTATATGCACAACCATTTAGATTGCTCCCTTAAATTCCGACAATCTATTTCTTCCTCTTAGAGGTGACAGCCCTAAACCACTGCTTGCTGTTCTGACATGATAGAGTTGCATTATTAGTTTTTTAGCTACTTGAAGAGAGACAACAGAGGCATAAGTGGTGACATGCTAGTCCAATGTGTCATAAATGTACCTACTACTTATTCTGTTTATTAAGTCTCATATTATTTTATCACCATATTGCTATGTATGAACCCCAAATCTTGAATTGATGAATTCACTTGCCAATTGCAACCAAAAACATGATTTAAACTTGCCATTTATTTTTTTCAAAGCTGTTATTTATAATAACTGTTTTCATATCACAAAAATTCATATCACAAAAATTAGTCAATCTAGTTTTGTAAGTATAACTTACAAACTAGATTGACTTTAGTATCCCTACACAATTACATCAACTATAGAAGTTATTTTAAGATTAAGTTCATTCATTTCCCAGGTAGGGAGTTGTGATAAGGGGCTCAGAGAATGAGATGGGTAAATGAATGGTGATTGAGTTCCTCTGCCACACAGATACAAAATGTGTATGTGTGTGTGTGTGTGTGTGTGTGTGTGTGTGTATGCTTGTGTTTTCTTGTAGTAATTTTTTCACATTTGAAAATAAATTTAATATAGCATATTTTGTTCAGTGTACCATTTATTGATAACAAACCTTAATATATTTGTACCTTTTTACAACTTTAATACCCTTCAGTCTTGCTTATAAGTATACTCAACTCTACCATTTTGAATTGTAATATGCTTACCAAAGAGTCCATGGAATGAATTAATTTGAACTTATTTTGAATCTCATATAAAAACCAATTTTTAAGATTGTGTAAACAGGTATATTATTTTAAAAGAATAATGTTTATCTTAAGTAAGCAAGGCAGGGTGTAGACACTTCAGTAAATTATATTGTCTTCAGTGAATTCTCAATTTACAAAAAAAATTGATTTTGTTTTCCTGTGGCCTTAATGGACACACATAATTTTGGTTAACATGTGTTTAATGTTAATAAAAAATAGGTTTCTTATTTTGATTTTTGTAATTTTTTGTTATGTCAATGCTCCCCAACTATTGATAAACCTAAAAACTCATTTTATGTCTTCTTCTTTGAGTACTGCTACATATTGTTGAAGATTATCACAAAACTTAATTCATTCTTTCAAAGTAATTTTAGATTTACTGAAAAGAGCCATTACCCCATCAACCCAAAATCTACCAGGAATATTTTTCAGTTTTTTATCTTTAACAGTTGGTCATGCTTCCTATAGCATTTATAATACACTCCCCTCTTTCTTAGTCCCTGATCTTGGTAACTTCTCTTGCCAAAAATGTGAAATTCTGTATAAGTTTGACCCAGTGTGTGTGTGTGTGTGTGTGTGTGTGTGTGTGTGTGTGTTTGCATTTGGACATTTGTGTTCTGAATCAAACATGGTATTGAAAGAGGAATCCCCCTGCCTAAATGATATAAGGTAGTGGAACAGATGATACCCCATGATGAACAGATGAGCTTGAGAGAAGTTTATCATAGTTGTTCAACCCCGGGGGACAAGGGTAGCATGAGCTACTCATTGCCTCAGCGGGTTGCCCTCAGTGTTAGGGTGAACAAGCAGGACAGTGAAGACAGGCTTTGCAGTAAGGAAATTAATTTTCTCCGCCTGTTTTGGGGGGGTTGGGGGTATGATTGGCTTCTTTGAATAATTTCAAGACCTAATAGACAAATAGTACCTATTAGATTGTATGCAGAATTAGGTACAGCTGACCCAAATGATAGAGTCACCTGGGAACAGTCCTTTACACAGATGGGGACAAATCTGCTGAATACAAGAAAACTAGGCATTTGGGGCCTTTTGAGGCTCAAAGATGTCAAGCCAACACAAGCAATTTTAAGCCCTAAAATACAGTGAATGCATGTGTGTCTTCTTTCATTTCTTATTTTAATTTGTGCACAGATAGAGATTTTATTTTCTTTTTAAATCCAAAAACACTTTAATGTTCTTCCCTTTTCATCCTCTACTAAATCCCATGGGGTCATTTGTCATCAAGTATCTCAGATCTCCTGAATCATTAGTCTCTGTAAGATTACGCATATGGCTACATCTTTCTTACAACTCTACTGCTGCTTCCAGAATAGAGGAAAAAGTATAGAATTCACATCTGGGAGACAAACTTTTTATAAAAACAGTTTTATAACTTAGCAGGTTTTGTGACTTTTTCATTCTTTTCTTTCTACTGTATCCAAAATGAACAACAAAAACCTGACAACTCATGATTTAAAACTTATAGAACTATCTTCTCCTAAAAAAAAAAAAAAAAATGTGACATGTGATTGGATGGAGATCTTTTCCAATTTGTGGTTTAGGAGGTCTATACTCCACTTATTTATAACTTCAATTTTAACATGTATTGTCTAGCTGAAATAAAAGAGAAGAATGAAAAAAAAAGAAAAATACTATTTAAAAAACTGTTTCTTCCATAGTTACTCATATGGTTAGTTGTTACATTACACATACATAGAGTTGCACTTTGTGTTCATTTGCCCAAAATAAATAGATAAAAGATCCCAGGCATATTGGAGTGTAGGTTAGTATGGGGGAAGCAGGCAATAGTTGCAAAACAGTACAACTGCATTGATTTCTAAAGAAAATGCAACTTCAGTCTTTATCTCATCCATGCATATATTGAATTTTTATTTGATTTTAATCAAGTCATATTTTCCATAACATAAAAGAAAGTATAACAATGCATGAGATTTGTAGAATTCTCCCAAAGGACTAAACCTGCATTGTTTTCACCCAAGTAACTACATTCAGAATTATGTTGTCTGGAAAAGTCTTCCTTCCCAAGAACATTTTGCATAATGTTATCAGTAATAATGGAAAACAAATGCTTTTTAGGGGAAGAACCAATGATTATTATGTTGATACTTGATTGTATTCCTTGACCTACAAATCACATGTTGAATCATTTTATTGAGTAGGATTAGTTTAAATGCTGTGTATTGTAAAGAAAGATAGAATGATTGCCCTTCACATAAATTTTTTGATTGTCTGGAAATTCCAAGGAAAACCTTTTATCACAATGTTAGAAAAGCAAGGGCACATTCACATAATGGAACTGCTTTCCATTACAAGCAAAAGATCATTACATTTCTTCCTTCTTGCTGAGAAAGCTTTGTTCCTCAAACGGATTTCAGAGTTATTCATTCATCAATTTTCTTTAATTTACCACTGGGTCAAACATTGTGAGCGTAAAATATAGATATTTGAAACTGTTCCCTTTTCATTGTGGTTTGGACAAAAATAGAGCCTCAGGGGGCACATAAAAATTCAACTGAATCTTGTACTTAAATACAACTCATCCTCACACAATATCTACAAACATTTTCTAAAATAACCTAATATAAATAAAGACCTCCTGTCAGTTGCTCAATCGTACATGCTGTTCCTAAGTGGCCAAATGCAATTAAGTTCCCCAAAGCATCAGAGTTTTGGCTCACCATTGAATGAATAAAACATAACTTTTAGTGAAGTCATTCTTTTGATGAAACTGAAAAATTTTCTAAACCTAAATTGTGTCTCTGGGTCAATTCTTGCATACATGTTGTATCACTCAATTGTGACACTCATTGCATTTTCCAGACTAATTGCTATTCCTTAAGCAAATCATTAACAGGTGAGATTTAAAAAAAAATATATATATATATTATAAATTTATACTATTTATATATTAAAATATTATATTATTTATATATTAAATATATATTTATATATTTTAATATATTGTATAAATATTATATACATATATATAATATAGTTATATACATATATGTGTGTATAATTCCTTACAATATATGAATTATTTTGCTCAAAAAACATTTAATTTCATTTGCCTTGAAATACAGACTTTAAAATATATGTCCTGCAACTTGCATACATAATTGTGAATTTCCATTTTTAAATACAATCTGATGAGTTGTTAATCTTTGTTGATTAAAACTTTCCAATCAATTAATCTGGACTTGTGATGATTCAAAAACATCTATCAGAGCCAGTAACTACAGTTTTAATATAATCCAATTTGACTCTTCTGAAACCTAAGCTTACTTGGTTTAGTGTGTTATAGTATTGACTTACCAGTGTTCTCCAGAAATATACTAAGTGTCTTTATTCAAAGTTACATAGAGACTTGGCAAAATATTTGGTTTACCAAATTTGTTTAGTAAACATTTCATGCATATAAAGTTTCCAAGACACCTTGCAAGAAAATGGAAATTTAAGATAACTGTGGCTCATGCACAGTTTCCTGAATTTTAATGTGAGACACACTTAAAAACAAATAATTGCCCTGCAATATCACGGTTTTGTCATTGTTAGCACTTTCAATTGTCTCAAAAACATGAGTTTTTACCCACATTTCAGAAATAAGTTACTTAATTGGGAGATATTAAACAGCCTTCTAGTCTCTGTCCATTTCATGTTGCTATAATAAAATAATTGAGAACAGGTAATAAATAGAGAATAGAAGTAAGTTTATTTGACTTCTGGGTCTGGATATAGGAAATCCAAGAGCATGGCATTAGCCTCTTCTTGGCAACTGGTAACGACCTTGTTGTTGCATCATATATCAAAGCATGGTGAAAGAAAGCAAAGTCCCTCTCCTTAATAAAGCCATTAATATCATAAGGGGGCAATACCCAATATGAAATCTAATACTAATTATCTCCCAAAGGCTTCACTTTCAAATAAGAATTATGAAAGAATTTGGATACTTAAGGATTCAACCTGAACCTTTGGAGAACATATTCAAATCATTGTACTTCCCAAGATTGCACGGCTAGTTAAGTTGCTGGTTAAGTATTCACATTCCTCCTATGGAATTATAAAACACTCATACTTTCAACCTGTGATTCATTTGGGGGATAAGAAAATTTTGCTGTAACTTGCAAATCCATTAACTCTTTTGTTATTTAATACTTCTAGCAATCTTTAGAAAGGTGGTCATTCATGCTTCCTTTAACTCTGGAGCTGTTCCATCTTCTGTAACTGAGGAAAAGCTACCAAATGCTACAGAGGTCAATAATTATCATATTCATGATGTCCCTGTAATATAATCAAAATTTTCTTCCAGTCTTAGCACTTATTTCTAAATTTAGGACACATTACTTCTGGAATCTTAGGAAAAACTTAAAATGGAAAGCCTCCATGCATCATCTTTGATAAACTCTGCAGTTTCCCTTGCTTGTATTCCTTCAGTCTTGCTGTCTTGTATTCTGAAGCCTGGTCCAATCTTGCCGCTTTATTCCATTGACTCTCTTAATACATTTCATTCTTCACAATACCATTGCTCTAACTGCTTGGACTAAATGTAGCAATCCTCCAAACTACTGCTATTCTTACAGCTCTGGAAAAGCAAATCATTTTCCTAAAAGCCCAATTCACCAATTTTACATACAATTCAAAAAACATTAGCATATTCTTAAATATTATAAATAATTAAAAACAAGTAATGAAACTAAATATGATAAATTTATTTTGGGATGATGTTTATTTTTTTAAATCTTTTTCTTTATTCTTAAAAATTTTAAGAATTCTGTACATTTTCATGGAATTCAAAGACATTAAATAAAATTATTCAAATTCCAATGATTACTTCTCTGAATTTAACTCCTATTTCTTGCTTCCTCTATTTTTAGTTTGTCTGCTGTTCAGTTTGCTGATTCTTTTAATTAACCATATATGGTGATTTTCAAAAAAAAAAATTCCAATGCTTTTTTAAGTGTTAAAAGATAATTATTTGTTTTCACAAGTACTTTAATTAAAGTATTCATCTATTTGCTGAAACATCTTCCTGTTAAGATTATTGCGAATATAGAATGACTGAATATATAGTAAAAAATGTGGTTATCACAGAGACCAACATTACATCCTAAAAATTTTTGTCTATTATAAAAATCATGAGTGAAAATAAATCACTTAAGGATCAAACTCAGTGTTGCAGAGAAAGAATTCCAACTCAGCTCTATTTTTTCAAAGTCCTAGTACTTATCACTAATTCACAAATATTTACAGTTAATAGTGAATACAATTCCAAAGTCACAACAACTTGAAATTGTGCTTTTGTCTATTAGTTATGATTTATCTGTCCACAAATTATACAAATAAGAGAGTAGCAATTACCTGACTGATTTGTTTAATGTCAATGTCACGGAAGAGCATATGGGTGATGTTTCCATAAACAGTCAAGGTGACCTCATTGCTCTACTTTTCATACTTCATGTTAATATCTTCGCTTCCTTTTTATTTTTAGGCAATAGAATTATCACTAGCCAAACTGATCACATTTGAAATAATTTTATTTTGCTTTTTCAAAATGATGACAATAATTACACAGGTAAATGCAATAAAGTGATGTTTTAAATCAATCCTCCCCACTACCTTCCTAATTCATTCAAATAAAGAGTATTCCTAGCAGTATACTCTATTAGCCCTTCCTTCTTAAAGATATGATTCATTACATTTGCAAAAATAAACAAGGTCCCTGCTCTAGGAATGTCAATTTTTATTTATTTCCATAAATGCTTTTATTTTAGTTATAGATCATCCACCAAGTGTTAATTTTAATGTAAATATACACTAAAAATTAAAATATAGGACATTTTTGTTTTAACATTGATTGTTGCCTTTCTTTGTACATGGATACCTCATTCACAGTCATCAGTGTTAATCCAGTCTCTCAGTCAGTCACAGCCCCACTCCCTATTCTCAAGAATAAGTATTTTTGTGGACACTATCAATTTAGCCTTGCTAATAGATATCCGATTTTTGTGGAACACTGTTCTTCAGTCCTTTTAGGACATCAATATACTATTTCAGTTTTCTCTTATCATGAAACATCTTTGATTATTCCAAAATTAGAGCATTACTTTTTAACCTTGTTTGATATTTAAAAAAAGTTCCTCTGGAGGTGAATGATTAGCAGATGGCTTTCCAGATACAGTTGAACACTTGTCTGTCTTCCTGGAATCCAAATGATGCAGTTCTTTGGCTTATCATTGTAACACTATATAATAATTTAGATCATGTCTTGTTGAAAAAATAATGTGGGGACGTTAATTTGGAAGGGCTCTAATTTTGATTGTGTTGACAATACTTTAAATGTATTAGTTTCTATGGAATTAATTTTATCCTAAAGAAAATGACTAATTTATGAATATTTGTGCCACACCTGATTTTTAAAATAATAGCAAATACTTACTGAACACTTATTTTATGTCTGACTTCAATTTTCACTGATTTTTAAAATAATATCCCCATGTGATTGATAGTGTCATTCTTTCTATTTGAAGATTAAACATTTGAAAGTTAAACAGGTTAATTGTCTCAACCAATGTCACAAAACGAAAATGTTTGAATTTCAGATAACTAGACAGGCAGTCTAACTTCATAGTTTTTTCTCTTAGTCATTTTGTTATGTGGCTAAAACTTACCAAATGGCATATAGCTGTATTCCAAAACATGAGAAAGATGGTGTAATGGGTTAAACAATAAGGTTTTACATTCTGTCGTTGAAGTTCAATTTTATTGTATAAAAAAGTCAATACACCTATCACAAGATAGGAACTATATGTGTCTTATTATGATAAAAAAATTTCATAAAAATATATTGGTAAAAATAAAGTTTCATAAGAGAGCCTGGTATTGGAAAAAGGAGAATAAGGAAAAGGACACTCTGCCCTTTCACTCAATAAGGTCAGGAGTTGAGATGATATTACCTCATCTGTGGCAGGGTTTGCCATGATAGTATGAATAAAATGGAATAGTGTTGAATTAGAGTTTTGGATGGTCCAAATGGTAGATGTCAGGAAGTACATTTTTTGTGTATTCAAATAATAAGGACAATGAAATAATCTCTTATTAATTATTTATAACTACAAAGGTTAGATTTTATATGAAATTAAAGCAAATAAGTGACTACACAAATGTCTAGTTTTGATCATCATACTAGGTTATAAATATTTGCTGGATCTCATTTTAACACCACAGTTCCTACATTAAAAATACAAAAATTGTTTGGGCTCTGTGGCACATGTTTATAATCCCAGAAGCTCAGAAGCCTGAAGCAAGTAGATTGCAAGTTCAAAGCCACCCACAGCAAATTAGTGAGACCCTAAGAAATTTAGTAAGACCCTGTCTCAAAATAAGAAATAATAGTGGCTCAGTGATTAAGTGCCCATGGGTTTAATCCCTGGTACAGAGATAGAGAGATGTTAAATTTCATATTAAATTTTATCCCTTTTTTTCCATTTTTCTAAAGGTCTTCAAATCATCTGGTTATACTGTAATAAAATATATTTTTTATACAAGCTACATCAATTGACCAAAGTAAGCCATCTATTTTGGTAAATGATTTTCCATTTGTGAATTTAGTTTGGAATTATGCTGTAACTGAAAGCTTCATTTAGTATAAAGTTAAAAAGCTAAAATTATATCAAAAGGAAGCTTGCAAAAAATGCATTTCAAAAACTAGTGAAAAAAATATTTGAACCTGAGGAATGCTTTCTAGACCATTGAAAATTTACAGTAGCATAGAGAAATGTAACACATGTAATGGTTATTAAGTGTCTCAACTCAATTCAATTTAAAATATTTTTAGAACATGTCTATGTGTCAGACATTGGAAATTCAAAGAAGAAAGTGCTCTGTAAATCAGGCAATGTCTACAAGAAGAGCGAATAATGGGAAAGAAAACAGTACAAATAAGCTAAAACTTTGGTTTCTATTCTGAAAAGTGAATGAGTAGTATCTCTGTTATCAACAGTATAACAGAGGACAACATAGGTTTGCTAGGGAGAAATAAAGAGAGTTCAAGTTTTGGAATATTGAATCTATGATGCCTTTTGAAATAGATATGCATTAGGTATGTTTGAAACTGAAAAATAGAGACGGATCATAAAAGTTTGATTCTGGAATCATCAAACTGGAATTAGAAGAGTAAAAGAGAAATTGAGTTTTAGAAATGAGAGGGGGAAAATGTATAAACACTAATTTTGAGGAGAAAGCATTCAAAACAAAAATGGTGGGAAAAAATAGGAAAGATTTGCAGAGAATTGTGTTACTAAAGTCAGAAGAAATAATCTTAGAAAGGATAGGCCAGGTATTCAAATTGAGAAAGACCAAAAAGGAAAAAAAAAATATTTGTCTATTGCAATTATCAATTAGTTATTAGACTGTAAGTTCAAATTTGGAATCATAGAAAGGCTATATGTGCTATAGTAACCCCAACACAGGATGTTTAATTATAACTGCTGTTTTCTGTACAAAGAAGACCAGTGTGTTTCTGTGTCCAAAATGGAAAATAAAATGTTCTGTATCGAAAACAAAACAGAAAACATTTTCCAATCATGCTGTAGCACTGAAGGATAACATTTGGAACCACATGAAGTGTTTTGATGATGGCAATATCTGGAATAAGGGTTTGATTTGTTTCATTTATCATCATTGTTTTTAACTATCAAGCAGTTATGATATCTGCTCTTTTTTAAAAAAGTTTCGAGGAATTCTTAATATGTGCCATTTGCAAGAATGGATTGCAAAAGACAAAATAATTTGAGATATTTGTGGGTAAAACCAGGAGTGATCATTTAAGGAGAGAGTAAAAGGATTTTATACCAATAGACAAGTAAAAGTTGACAGTTGACATGAGCACAATGTCTGAGAAAAAATATATAGCAAATGAAGTATTCATTCATAGAATAGATAATAGAAATGTTGAATTTGTTGCTTGAGGAAGTATTTTGTCCTACTATGAACCATTGTCCATTTTAGGCACTATTGCCTGGTGTCTTGCATAAAGTCTGACACAAGGCCAATGGTTAACTAGTATTTGTCAAATGAAAAGAGAGATATACTTAGTTATGGAAGAGGGTTCAGCAACACCTTCTGTTTTTTGGCAATCAGAATTAATCTCTTTATGCTTTTTTACCCCTAGTTACAGAAATTTCCATAAGAAGCCTAAGACTTCCAGGTTATTCCTCAATCCTTATACTCTTATTCCATTAGAACTAAATTTATTTATTTACTTAGATTCAACTCCTACCTCTACCAAGAAACCATAGTACTATCATTCTTCCACCCCATTTGTAACTCAGGACAATTTTCAGCAAAGTATTATCAGTTCACTCAAACTCTTCCCTGAAGTTTTCCATTGTTCCATTACTCTAACTGAACCATGGCTATCCTTCAAGAACATGCCTGCATATGCTCCCCTCTCAAGAAACGTACATTTTAATTTTCATACAATTTATTTTACTGAATCTCATTTTCAATTCTAGAGTCTAAAATCTAGAACACTCTGTCTTTTCTTCCTGAAATGTCTCAGGTTTTAATCACATGTCTTCAGACCACACCACACCTACCCACTAGCATGATGATTAGTCATCTATCCTTAACTTGGCCATTTCTCCTCATCTGTAGCTCATTCTCTCTTTCTCTAACACTCTCTATCCTATTCTTCCTACTTATAGTCATTGATTAGACCTGCACCACCTAGTATATTTGTCAATAGCTGTATGGGAATTTTAAAATTTAAAGTAGTAAAAATAAGTTAATTTCTTTGACACATTGGTCACTATTAGATGCCTGCAGCCAAATGGGCTGGTGATTGGCATGTCTATGTATACATTCCCATTGTCTCTTAAATTCTTTTTTATTGGATAGCACTTTCTTAAATCTTCCTATTTCTAGTCACCATATCACTTCCATACTATCAAATTCAAATGTCCAGCTCTCCATGTATTAATGTATTTCTATCTTATCTCCATTTATTAATTTATTTTCATCTGCAAGGGTTGTAACTTTTATGACATGTAACTCATTGATAACACACATTATTTTCTCATTTCCTTGTAAAACCATAGTTTGTCATTATAATCACACTGTAGCCAGAATCATCAAATCACTTACTCTTCTCTGTCATGGCCAAACAGAGTTGACAACATTTCAAAGACCAGTGCAGGTACCTTACAGGATTATGCAGCTGAGTATGGTTGGCATAGGCTAGCAAACAATACCATGCTGAGTGGTTTTACATTATAATTATGATAATTATGACAATTAACTCTAAATAGGTCCATGGTATTTCTGTTATATTTTCCAAATCCTTTCAGTCTGGCAGTTACTGAAAGGAAAATGACATATCTTACTTCTGTCATCCCTCCCCCCTCCTTATTTGAGGGAATGTTTATGTTACCAAATGAAGGCACCACAATACTTAAACACTATTTCATCTCAATTAATCATCGCTTCACTACATCTCATCACTCTTTGCAGAATAACAAATATTTCCATTATTATACAAAACTATAATAAATATTCAGCCACTCTAAAACAAAAAAAGCATTGGAACAAAACATTTGTCTACTTAATTTCTCTGTTTTTTAAAAAACTTAATATTCTGAAAATGTTAAGTCTTGTTTTCTAGTTTTTACCCTTTCATTTCTTCCAGGAGTGTAATTCTGCTTAGTGACTAATAGGTGCTCAGTAAATGTCATTAAATAATAATAAAAAATGTATTTGCAGTGGGGTAAACACATGGTAAGGGAAAGTAGAAACTGCTCTTCTTACACCTGCTCATCACATTGCTAAATACAATGATTAATTTAATTTTCTAATGTTTCTTAGCCAATAATAGCTTTGAAACAGTTCATCAACTGAAAGACTTCCATTATTTGATTCTGGATTAAAATAATCCACCATTCTCTTCCTACCTCACTTATTCTCTTTCTTATTCTCATCTTGCAGTCCTCAGAAGTTTGTATTGCTCCAGTGTTCGGTCTTTGAAACACCCTTTATCTTTATCTTCACTATTTTCCCACATGTTAATGTTAATACATAGGATGATGACTTTAAGTGTCAGTTATATGCTGAGAAGTCTTATATTTTATAGCCTACTGACATCTCTTCTTGCAAGAGTAATGAGTGTGTCAAACTTAGAATGTTCCAGAATGAATTCCTGATAACCTTGCTTCTTACCCTGTCCCCTTAATCTATAAACAACATAGGGGTCAGGATAATTCTGCTGAATAAGTTAAACCTTGTTGCTGCTCCTCCTTTGCACACTCTAGTGAGTATTTGTTTGATTCTCAATTCTTTGCTGATATTGTCTTCTTTTGGTCTCTGAATTTAACTTTATTTGTTAAGTGACATATGAATATCATATATATTGATGGGTGTCATGCAATTAAATTTCTTTTTATTGAGAAGACTTAAAATCCTTTATTTTAGCAATTATGAGATATTTATTAGCTAAAAGATATATGAAAAGATCAACATTTCTAATTATCAAAGAATTGCAAGTTAAATTCAGAATGAGTTATCCCCTCAGATCATTAAGACTGGCTGTAATTAAAAAAAAAAAAAAGATGAACATTTACAAGTCTTGGGAATGACGTGGAGAAATGGGAATCCTCATAAACTGCTTTGTATTATTGTAAATAAATACACCCATTTAGAAAAACAGTATGAAGATTTCTCAAATAAATAAATAAATAAACTAATAATTAAAAAACTCTTTAGCTCTTTAATTTCTATTATTTACAATCTTTCTCTTTCTCCAGCAATGTAGACCTATTGTTAACTTGAACATACCAGAATACCTCTGCTTGAGAGCCGTTAACCCTATTGGGTATCTCCTCAGAATCTGCTGTACCTCTACTTAGAAAGTACCATTCCCAGAAATCTCTGGTATTTTATGGACTGACTACTCCTCATTTTAACTTTGCTAAAATGCTATCTTGTCAGGATGTATGCTTTTAACACCTCATTTCAAATATAAACTCTTCTATTTTCTGCCTCATCTCCATATTCTATTAGTTTTCACCATATTATTTTTTATTATTCTCTGACACAATATATTTCATTAATTTATTCATGTAGATCTTCCTGAAGTCCAGAATATAAGATTTAATGGTGCAATTCTTTTTTATTTCTTTAATGCCCTTCATATAAAATTTTGCCTAGTATTAGATGTTTAATAAATGTTTATAAATAATAACCAAATTTGTTATTGCAGTGGGGTAAACACATAGGGTATTAGAAGTCACAATATCTGGAATATTTGAAATTGAATGTGAAAGCCTCATGGGAGTAACCACACTTTCCAACTTTATCCCTGGCTTTTCTGTCTCCACAGTTCTAACCTATGTCCACATATGAAAACAAAACTTATCCCCAAAACATGATTAATGATGAATAAATTTGCATGCAATAAAACATGATTTAACTGGCTTCTCTTCACTTTCACAGCCTCATTGGGTGAGTTTTAGGTTCCATTTCAACCAAAGGTAAGTGTTTTTGAAATTATGTACAAATGTTTGCTGAAAAAATTTCCTTTCTTTACTTTTTACCTTCTATTTTCACATAAATAAATAGATAAATCAGCATTGATCTTACTGGGCACTAGTTTTAGACATGCTTAATAAATAAGGACAATATACAATGAATGCTAATACGATATCTTTTTATTTAGTATATTGATAATGTGCTTAATTTTTCTACCTTTAATGAGGTATCTTTGACAAACATTCTAGATATTTGAGGTAAAATGTATGTTGTACTGATATTCATAACTATGTAAAACAATGCTTTATTCAAGTTACTTAACTCATCTCATAATATTTACTCTTTTGTTGGTGAGAACACTTAATATCTATTTTATTAGCAAATTTCAAGTATGAAATACATTATGATTAAAAATGAATATCATAGGAATAATAACTTTAATATATTGATATTTTGTTTAATCCAAACAGAATGAGAATGCACATATAAACACCACAAACACACACATGCACATATACACATATATAAATATGCATGTATGTATTATATATGAAAACAATGTAAAAATTCTGCCAGCATTTTTTTCTACATTAGAACATACAGGTCAAAAGTTTTATTTTTGTGGTATTCTTTTCAATTTTCACATGTACAAATTCCAAATGCAAAATCCTGCTTTCTAATGATTTTATTGTATTGATTTTATTGTACTGATTAACATGAGTTATACGGTTTAAACTATTTCAGAAAATGCCTATGACTTTTGAAGCTTTATCTCTTCTTAAAATTTTTTAACAGCTAAACTTTGCTTTTGAAGCATTACTGATGCCATAAGTAGGAGTAAAACTAAAAAATAAAATCTTCATCCATGTGACTATATAATTATAAATATTCACACATACAAGTATATCTCACATGTTGCCACTGGAAGTGAGTTTTGTCAACCAACATGGTAGATGCATGATTTATCAAAGAAAAAAAAATGTGCTTTTTATTAAAGGTCATTCTCTTCAGTCATTTTATCAGTCACAAGTATCTGTGTTAGTATCTAGCAGAACCAATTCCCCAAAGTCATTAATATTTAAAAGGTGTGGATATGAATTTCTCTGTTGTAAAAGTTACTATACTCAACATCTGAGGTGACTTCATAATAAATATGCTTTCTAAAGTTCAATAAATATAAGAAATTAGATATCTTTTATATATAGCAAAATAATATATGGAAAAAAAAAGGATAAATGGGAACATGACAATGAGTAATACCAACAGAATATTTCAGGCAAAGAAAAGCCAGTTGAAAAGTTTCAAGAAAGAATATAGTACCTGAGAAATCAATTGTAAATGAGAGTGTTTTGGGAAACTTTACTGGTAGTTAAAGTGAAACACTAGCAGCTTTCTGTTCTTATAACGAAATATCTGAGATAATCAGCTTCAAGGAGGAAAGGTTCGTTTTTAGCTCAGAGTTTTGAAAGTTTCAATCCATGCTTGGCTGGCTTTGTTGCTTTCAGGCCTGTGGTAAGACCTATGTTGTGGCCCCAATTGTGACAACAGAGAGCACAGGCAACCCAGGCAACCTGGAAGCAAGAAGTTGAGTAGAAGGAAAGGTCTCTCACAATGCCCTACAAGATCACACCTCTAGTGACCTAAAACCTCCCACTAAGCTTCTCTTCTTAAAACCCCACAGCCTCCCATTTATCTAGGAACAAGTTTTTAACGTGTAGGCCTTTTAAGGGAGCAGTCTAGTTGCAAACTTTTGCAGTTAATGAAAGTGAAAATGGGATAAAATAAGCCAAGTCAAGATGTTTTATTTAATGTAAATGAAAGAGGAAATGTTAGAATGACTCTGAAAGTTCTACTTTAGAAATTTAGTGATATCAATTAAAGAATAAAGAAAAATTTTGAGAACATTTTAATAGTTGCCATTTTGCATTTAGATATTCTGTAAAGTATCCTGTTGAAAATATACACTTTGATACTATGAGTACAGTATTTAAAGGCAAGATGCAACTGCTGAAAGAACAAAGCCAGGACTCATTCCTGAACACCAGAAATGAGTATACTATTGCTTGCTGGACATTTCCAATTTGGATGTTTCATAGATATCTGAAACTTGATATTCCAAATATTGAACTATATTTGCAATCCAATCCTTTTTAAAATATTCCTTAACTTGGACATAGCACCATAATCTCTTAAGCACTTTAAAATAAAAATATTAGGACCCATTCTACAGCCCATTCTCAAACCTCCTCACTAAAGCATGTTTTTTCCCCAAATTTTATCTATTTATTATCTGTTTAACCTTTAAGTTATCTGCACTTCATATTTCATGGTCTTTGTCCTGTCCACTGTTATCTGTATTATTGAATATTATCCTATACTATTGATTAATATTTTCGTTTTCATTCTTGTTTACTTAGTCAGCTTTCTACTTCATGAAATGTAGTAAAATATTCTTTCTAAAGTTGAGTGAGAAATCATGACAATCACCTGCTTAAAGGCTTCCAATTACTATTTAGCATAAAGTCAAACATTTAGCATGTACCTATTCGCTTTTTCAGTTTCATCTTCCAAAGCATAGCTACTCAAACATGAAGTGCCAGCCATTTTTTAAATCTACCTTATCATCTTTCTTTTTCAGATTTTACATCTCAGCAACTGACACTCTTCCTTACCATCATGCAATTATATGCTTACTTTCTTTCTTTTTTTCTTTCTTTGTCTTAGCCTCTTCTCTTTTTCTCATTTTCCTCTCCTTTCTTTCTCATGATACATTTTTTTCTGCAGGAAAATGTAAAAATTTTCTCCTTTAGAATTTTTACTCCACCAAATAGAATCAGTACTCATGCTAAAGGTTATTGTGGTAGCATGCTATATAAACTCAGTGCAAAACACCACTGTACTGCAAATGAAGAACATAGAATTGGGTACGGCTACATGTTCAATAATTACTGAATGGATAAGTAAAGGAGCTTATGAGTCAGACTGATGATACAACTTTTTATAATCTTAACTTTTTCTTTAAATAATTTTAGACTCACATAAAGTTTCAAAAATGTCATCAAGTGTTCCCATATATCCTTCACCTTAAGGTCACAGATATATACACCACCAGTGAAATTCCACATCACGTACCATCACAAGAATGGGATCCTAATTAGCATAAGTCATATCACATATATGTATAATATGTCAAAATACAATCTACTATCATGTATATATAAAATATCTAAAAAGAACAAGTTAAAAAGGAAAATAAATTAGAAAAACATAGACTACAAACCACAGATTGAGTATTTTTTTAAAGAATAAGAAAAGATAACTTCAAATAATGCCTATAGGTTAGTAAGTAGCACTGTATTGATGATACAGCTTTGAAGCTAGTGGTTTTACTTATGAGGAGTTATTGGTTTCCTCAAAACACAAATTTATAAACAAATGTCTGGGAATGAGAACTTGGAAGCGTGTATATTATAAAAGCACTTGGAGAATACAAGAATCATGAAGCATGAATTAAAAATAAAGTGACAAGACAAAAATTGTGAGAGAATAATAGAAGTAAAGTAATATGATATAAAGAAGAGAAAATGTTTGTCAAATGATTAAAAAGAAAATACAAGTTTTAGACAGACCCAATATGGCTGCCGGCAAGGAGGCAGCACTTTCAATGCCTCCGCAGTAACGGGAGCAGAGAGGACCATTAATTCACCTGCATGCGGCCTGCTGAGGGACTTCTAGCAAAATTCCGCTGAAAGGAGACCTTCCGGGAATTAGTAAGTCTATTAGAGGGGTCACTTTGTCCCAGACGAGTGAATCTCAGCGAGTGAAACTCAGCAGGAACTCACGGCCAACGCCGAACTCCAGCTGCTGCCCACACTTTGCAGCATACTTACAAACGGCCACAGCCTGCTTGGGCCCCAGCCGGCCTAGCGCAGAGGCGGTTTGGCGCTGCAAACGACCACCCCCTCCGACCACCCCCTCCCCCCCCCGCCGGCTCGGCGCTGTGAACAACGACCCCCACCCCCCCACCCCTGCCCCGCCGCGCTCCTGTGAACAGCTCCCGCGGGGGCGCAGTCCCGCCGGCTCAGCCGAAAAACCGCTGCTCACACATTGCAGCGAGCATACGGAAGGCTGGGTCCTGCCTTCCCAGCTCTGTGAGCCGCCTTTGGCGGTTTGGCACTGGAAACAACCACCCCAACCCCCAACCCCGCGCTCGTGTGGACAGTCCCCGCCTGCCGGGCGCTGCTAAAGGCCCCGCCCGCCCGGCTCTTGCACGGGGGAATCAGGAGTGGCGCGGGACCCGCGGCGCGGAATTCCGGCTACCGCTATCACCAGTGCTGACAACTGAGGTCTCTTGCACCAGCTTCCAGGGGCGTGGCTACCAGAGGGCAAGCAAATTCGCTGGGGGTTCTCAGCCCCAAGCTCTACAAACTTAGGGTCCAAGGGAATGGCAAACAGGGAGAATGTGCCCAGGCGTTCTTGAAAACAGGGCTCACAGGAACAGCAGACTTGGTGTGTAGCCAATATTGTGGTGAGCATCACCGGTGCACTCAGGATTAGAGACCCGCCCAGTCCAGAAGGAAGAGCTGCTGCACAGCGATTGGCTCCCGCCTACTGAGAGGAGAAGCATGGCCCGGTGGGCACAGCTCCACCTACTGGAAGAATAGTGAATCGAACTCTAAGACTGCATGTATTTTTTTTTTTTTTCTTTTCTCTGGTCACCTGTTTTATTCACACTATGGATGATCTCTCTCATACCAGAATTGTAGTTAACAATCTGAATTGATGAGTCTAAAAGACTGCATGTATTAAAAATTTTTTCTTTTTTTTTTCTTTTTATTGGTTTTGTTTTGTTTTTGTTGTTGTTTTCCCCCAATTTTTTTTAATTCACTTTATTTTATTTTTTAATACTAATTTTCATTTTTATTATTGCGATTATGATTTCTTTTTAATTCTTTTTAATTTTCTGTTTCCTTTCTCTCTCTCTTCTTTTCTTCTGTCTTTGCATTTATTTTCAATTCTCATATTCCCCCTTCCTTGAATTCTGCCTGCTTACTCTCATTCTCTTTGGTGACTTATTCCCTCCCCCTATAATACCTTTCCTCCCAAGCAGCAAATAAATTTATAGGAGTAATCAACAACTCAGTAGTCAAACAGAACAAGAAGCAATATGAAAAAGCAAGGAAGGAAAGGAGTACAAACAATGCAGGAAGGCCTAAATATCCAGGAGAATATAGATTCATCAGAAAAATGGTCATATAAAGACCTCAAGGAATACCTTAGACAGATGGAATGGAACCTTAAAGAGGATACGAGACAGCAAATTCAAGCATCAAAAGAACACATTGAGAACGAATTACAAAAACAGATAAAAGAAGAAGTTAAGCATCTTTATCAGGAGATAGAGATTATAAAAAAGAATCAGACAATAATCTTAGAAATGAAGGAACTTATAAACCAAATTAAAAACTCAAATGAGAGTATCACTAACAGAGTGGAGCAAGTAGAAGCCAGAACGTCAGATAATGAAGACAAAATATATCATCTTGAAAAGAGTCTAGCCAACTCTGATAGGCTGGTTAAAAATCACAAGAGAAGCATCCAAGAGATATGTGATAACATTAAAAAACCAAATTTAAGAGTGATCGGGATAGAGGAAGGCACAGAGATTCAAACCAAGGGAATGTGTAATCTACTACATGAAATAATTACAGAAAACTTTCCAGAAATAAAAAAGGAAACAGATATACAAATTGTAGATGCATACAGAACACTGAGCATACAAAATCAAAGTAGACCAATGCCAAGACACATTGTTAAGAAGATATCCAATATACAGAATAAAGAGAAAATATTAAAAGCTACAAGAGAAAGGAGGCAGATTACATTCAGGGGTAAGCCAATAAGGTTAACAGCGGATTTTTCATCAGAGACACTGAAAGCGAGAAGATCCTGGAAAAACGTATTTCAAACACTGAAAGACAATGGATGCCAACCAAGAATTCTGTATCCAGCAAAATTAAGCTTCAGGTACGACAATGAAATAAAAATCTTTCATGATAAACAAAAGCTAAAAGAATTTGCAGCCAGAAAACCAGCATTGCAAAATATCTTGAGCAAAACACTACACGAGGAAGAAATGAGAAACAATAACCAAAGCCAACAGTGGGAAGTGCCCCAGTAAAGACTGACGGAGGGGGGAAAGCTAATCATGGAGAAATAAACTAAATTAAAAAAAAAAAAAAAAAGAGAGAGACAAATAATCAAACATGGATGGAAGTACAAACCATATAGCAATAGTAACTCTAAACATCAATGGTTTAAACTCTCCAATAAAGCGACATAGACTGGTAACATGGATTAAAAAAACAAATCCAACAATATGCTGCCTCCAGGAGACACATCTGACAGGAAAAGACATACACAGGCTGAAGGTGAAAGGTTGGGAAAAAATATACCATGCACACGGTCCTCGCCAACAAGCAGGTGTGGCCATCCTCATATCGAACAAAATCGACTTCAAGACTAAGTTAATCCAAAGGGATAAGGGAGGCCATTATATACTGTTAAAAGGAACCATTCACCAACAAGACATAACAATTATCAATATTTATGCACCAAATAATGGTGCTGCGACGTTCATAAAACAAATTCTCCTCAAGTTCAAGAATCAAATAGACCACAATACAATAATTATGGGTGACTTCAACACACCTCTCTCACCATTGGACAGATCCTCCAAACAAAAGTTGAATAAAGAAACTATAGATCTAAATAACACAATCAATAACCTAGACTTAACTGACGTATATAGAATATATCAACCATCATCAAGTGGATATACTTTTTTCTCAGCAGCACATGGATCCTTCTCAAAAATAGACCATATATTATGCCATAGGGCAAACCTCAGTAAATATAAAGGGGTGGAGATAATACCATGCATTTTATCTGATCATAATGGAATGAAACTGGAAATCAATGATAAAAGAAGGATGGGAAAATCCTATATCACATGGAAAATGAACAATATGTTACTGAATGATCAATGGGTTACAGAAGACATAAAGGAGGAAATCAAAAAATTCTTAGAGATAAATGAAAATACAGACACAACTTATCGGAATCTATGGGACACAATGAAAGCAGTTTTAAGAGGGAAATTCATCGCCTGGAGGTCATTCCTCAAAAAAAAGAAAAACCAACAAATAAATGAGCTCACACTTCATCTCAAAGCCCTAGAAAAGGAAGAACAAAACAACAGCAAATGCAGCAGAAGGCAAGAAATAATTAAAATCAGAGCGGAAATCAACGAAATTGAAACAAAAGAAACTATTGAAAAAATCAACAAAACTAAAAGTTGGTTCTTCGAAAAAATAAACAAGATTGACAGACCCTTAGCCATGCTAACGAAGAGAAGAAGAGAGAGAACTCAAATTACTAACATACGGGATGAAAAAGGCAATATCACAACAGATGCTACAGAAATACAGAAAACAATTAGAAAGTATTTTGAAAACCTATATTCCAATAAAATAGAAGATAGTGAAGACATCGATAAATTTCTTAAGACATATGATTTGCCCAGACTGAGTCAGGAGGATACACACAATTTGAACAGACCAATATCAATGGAGGAAATTGAAGAAGCAATCAAGAGACTACCAACCAAGAAAAGCCCAGGACCGGATGGGTATACAGCGGAGTTTTACAAAACTTTTAAAGAAGAATTAATACCAATACTTTTCAAGTTATTTCAGGAAATAGAAAAAGAGAGAGCTCTTCCAAATTCATTCTATGAGGCCAACATCACGTTGATTCCGAAACCAGACAAAGACACCTCAAAGAAAGAAAACTACAGACCAATATCCCTGATGAACCTAGATGCAAAAATCCTCAATAAAATTCTGGCGAATCGGATACAAAGGCACATCAAAAAAATTGTGCACCATGATCAAGTAGGATTCATCCCTGGGATGCAAGGATGGTTCAATATACGGAAATCAATAAATGTTATTCACCACATCAATAGACTTAAAGATAAGAACCATATGATCATCTCGATAGACGCAGAAAAAGCATTCGACAAAATACAGCATCCCTTTATGTTCAAAACATTAGAAAAACTAGGGATAACAGGAAATTACCTTGACATTGTAAAAGCTATCTATGCTAAGCCTCAGGCTAGCATCATTCTGAATGGAGAAAAATTGAAGGCATTCCCTCTAAAATCTGGAACAAGACAGGGATGCCCTCTATCACCACTTCTATTCAATATAGTTCTCGAAACACTGGCCAGAGCAATTAGACAGACAAAAGAAATTAAAGGCATAAAAATTGGAAAAGAAGAACTTAAATTATCACTATTTGCGGATGACATGATTTTATACCTAGAAGACCCAAAAGGGTCTACAAAAAAACTACTAGAACTAATAAATGAATTCAGCAAAGTAGCAGGATATAAAATCAACACGCATAAATCAAAGGCATTCCTGTATATCAGCAACAAAACTTCTGAAATGGAAATGAGGAAAACCACTCCATTCACAATATCTTCAAAAAAAATAAAATACTTGGGAATCAACCTAACAAAAGAGGTGAAAGATTTGTACAATGAAAACTACAGAACCCTAAAGAGAGAAGTAGAAGAAGATCTTAGAAGATGGAAAAATATACCCTGTTCATGGATAGGCAGAACTAACATCATCAAAATGGCGATATTACCAAAAGTTCTATATAGGTTTAATGCAATGCCAATCAAAATACCAAAGGCATTGCTTGTAGAAATAGATAAAGCAATCATGAAATTCATATGGAAAAATAAAAGACCCAGAATAGCAAAAGCAATTCTAAGCAGGAAGTGCGAATCAGGCGGTATAGCGATACCAGATTTCAAACTATATTACAGAGCAATAGTAACAAAGACAGCATGGTACTGGTACCAAAACAGGCGGGTGGACCAATGGTACAGAATAGAGGACACAGAGACCAATCCACAAAGTTACAACTATCTTATATTTGATAAAGGGGCTAAAAACATGCAATGGAGGAAGGATAGCATCTTCAACAAATGGTGTTGGGAAAACTGGAAATCCATATGCAACAAAATGAAACTGAACCCCCTCCTCTCACCATGCACAAAAGTTAACTCAAAATGGATCAAAGACCTTGATATCAAATCAGAGACTCTGCGTCTGATAGAAGAAAGAGTTGGCTACGATCTACATATAGTGGGGTCGGGCTCGAAATTCCTTAATAGGACACCCATAGCACAAGAGTTAATAACAAGAATCAACAAATGGGACTTACTTAAACTAAAAAGTTTTTTCACAGCAAGAGAAACAATAAGAGAAGTAAATAGGGAGCCTACATCATGGGAACAAATATTTACTCCTCACACATCAGATAGAGCCCTAATATCCAGAATATACAAAGAACTCAAAAAATTAGACAATAAGATAACAAATAACCCAATCAACAAATGGGCCAAGGACCTGAACAGACACTTCTCAGAGGAGGACATACAATCAATCAACAAGTACATGAAAAAATGCTCATCATCTCTAGCAGTCAGAGAAATGCAAATCAAAACCACCCTAAGATACCATCTCACTCCAGTAAGATTGGCAGCCATTATGAAATCAAACAACAACAAGTGCTGGCGAGGATGTGGGGAAAAGGGTTCTCTTGTACATTGCTGGTGGGGCTGCAAATTGGTGCAGCCAATATGGAAAGCAGTATGGAGATTCCTGGGAAAGCTGGGAATGGAACCACCATTTGACCCAGCTATTGCCCTTCTCGGACTATTCCCTGAAGACCTCAAAAGAGCGTACTACAGGGATACTGCCACATCGATGTTCATAGCAGCACAATTTACAATAGCTAGATTGTGGAACCAACCCAGATGCCCTTCAATGGATGAATGGATTAAAAAAATGTGGCATCTATACACCATGGAGTATTACGCAGCACTAAAAAATGACAAAATCTTGGAATTTGCAGGGAAATGGATGGCACTAGAGCAGATTATGCTTAGTGAAGCTAGCCAATCCCTAAAAAACAAATACCAAATGTCATCTTTGATATAATGAGAGCAACTAAGAATAAAGCAGGGAGGAAGAGCAGGAAGAAAAGATTAACATTAAACAGAGACATGAGGTGGGAGGGAAAGGGAGAGAAAAGGGGAATTGCATGGAAACGGAGGGAGACCCTCATTGTTATACTAAATTACATATAAGAGGTTGTAAGTGGAATGGGAAAATAAACAAGGTGAGAAATGAATTACAGTAGAAGGGGTAGAGAGAGAAGATGGGAGGGGAGGGGAGGGGGGATAGTAGAGGATAGGAAAGGTAGCAGAATACAACAGTTACTATTATGGTATTATGTAAAAATGTGGATGTGTAACCCATGTGATTCTGCAATCTGTACTTGGGGTAAAAAAGGGAGTTCATAACTCACTTGAAGCTAATGTATGCTAATGTATGAAATATGATATGTCAAGAGCTTTGTAGGGTTTTGAACAACCAATAAAAAAAAAAAAAAACAAAATACAAGTTTTAAAATTTTAAAAAATGACCTAAATTTTCGGTAATTTTAATCAGCTTAATCAGAGTATAATTGTGTAGAAAATGTCAGAATGTAATGAGTTATATGAAGATGAATTAAAACTATTCTATTAGGAATCTATATATATCAGGTCATTTTACTTAACACAATAATCTTCAAATCTACCCATTCACTGGCAAAGGTTATAACGTCATTATTCTTTATGGCTAAGTAATATTCCCCCGAAAAACATATTCTGTGTGTGTATGTGTGTGTGTGTGTGTGTGTGTGTGTGTGTGTGTGTGTGCAAAAATTTTCTTATATATTCATCTGTTGAAGGGCACATAGGTTGGTTCCATAGCTTAACTACAAGTTAATTGAGCTGCTGTAATTATTGATGTGGCTCTGTTACTGTAGGGTGCTGATTTAAAAAACTTTGGATATACACCAATGAGTGGGATAACTAGGCTGAATGGTGATTCTATTCCTAGTTTTTTGAGGAATTTTCATAGTGCTTTTAAGAGTGGCTGCACTATTTTTCAGCCTTACCAACAATGTATCAGATACCATTTTTCCCACTTTCTCACCAAAAATTATTGCTGTTTATATTCTTGATAATTGCTATTCTGACTGGAGTGAGAGGAAATTTCAGTGTAGTTCTAATCTGCATTTCTCTAATTGCTAGAGGTGTTGAACAATTTTTTATATATTTGTTCATCATTTCAATATAAGCTAATCCCCAAAAACCAAAGGTCAAATTTTCATTGATATGTGGAAGCTAAAACACAATGACGGATTTGGGGGAAGAACAGAAGGTTAGTAGATTAGACAAAAGGCAATGAAGGGAAGGTGGGGAGGGTGGGAGCAAACAAAACTGTGAAATGAGTCTCATATAATTTTCCTACATATATTTATGAAAATACTTAAGTGAATCCAACCATCATCTACATCTACATGAATGGAGTCCTAATTAGAATATGATATAATCAATACTTGTATAATTGCAAGAAAATGGATTCCATTGTCATGTATAACTAAAAAAAACCCAATAAAAATAAAATTTAAAATTAACAATATGGAGAAGGAATAAAAGAATAGAAAATTGTGACAAATTGGAGAAAATTTTGTCAAATAAAGAAGCTGATTTGATGAAGGAATGTGTGGTCAGTTTCTGCAACCCATTTATCTTCAAATGACTTATGCTTTTGATAACAAGGATGGAAAGGATGCAGAATGGGAATTTGTGACAACATTTCAGGTTTGGAAAAGCCTTAAATTATTCATAAAGGCCAACTGACATCAAGGTTAAAATACGATTTCATGAAATTATGATATACTTAATAACTTACTCTATATGAACATTTATTCTACCTTATAAATATCTTTTTTAAGGAACCTAGTGTTACTTTTGTCTATGAGCTAGCACTTTCTTTAACAGGTATTTTCCTGACTTATTCACTATTGAATCCTTAATGCTTAACATAGTGTGCCAAGAAATGTCTTGTGAATAAAAATGTAATGTGGATGGACTTCCTCAATGTGTCTTACAAATGTTTTTGGCTTTATGCTATCACCTAGTAAAATAAAATTCAGGGTATGCTCAGTGACTACAACTTTCTTGATTTGATATTCCATTATAATTACAAAGCATTGCTCCTTGGTCTACACTTTAGTTATTGTAGTTATTATTCTTTTATCTAGACAATCTTATTTATTCCTTTAGCACAAGCTTACCTTTGTCTATATCCTTTTAACACACATATCTATCCTGTCTGAAAAACAGACTTCCATCTTCTCCATCTACAGTAATGCTAGTGTCTCTTTTCTTTTTGATATAAATTTCTATGGCTTTTTCAACCTAAGTTTTCTACTCATTTGGCCACTTAATTATTTTCATAATGCCTTGCATCAATACTTACATTATGATTACCTTACAGATGTAGTCCTGACTCAATTAATACTTTTGGAATATCTTCTATTTGTTTTTAAAATACACTTATCCAAAAATTGGCTCATTAAAAACTAAGATACTGAGTCACAAGTGCAATAACCCTGGTTTCCTCTTTCAGGATATACCTCACTTTATAGAAAGAAATAAATTAAACCTTCAGTATCTCAGATCAGTTTGCCAATATGGAACCTCAAAGCAATGGTGGCCAAAGAGAGAAGTGGCAGCAGCGCCTTAAGTAAATGATAATATGCTGCAAGGGACTACAATGACCCCAGATACTGTTAAATACAACAACTGTACTCCACAGGTTTAGACCTGCCTGGCAGAACATAGAGTAGCTGACTTCAATTAATTCAAAGTGTTTATTAGATTATACTTAGTGGATTCATATAACTTTTCAGAATTTCAAAAGCAATTCATTGGGGTGAAAGATGGTGAATCAGTTTTATTATCACTGATGGCTACTACCATAGTGGGAATATCAATGAAAATGGGTAATATTTACATCATTCATAGATAAATATGGATGAGGAATCCAGTTTTCTTAAATACTTCTATTTTAGAGGTATATCTTAATATAAGCTAGATGCAAAGCAGATATTTTAACCTAGATATTGTATTCAATAAAAGTTGCTATATTATTAAGTAATTTCAGGAAAAAATACATAGTTTATTATTATTTTAATGTACCACAATTTATTATTATTTTAAGGCCTAGATACAATGAGCTTATATATAACACATGGATTATAACATTCCTATAGTGAAACTGGGCTCTAAACCATAAGTGCAATATAATAGATCATTTTTAAAGCAAATACTAGCTTCATTTACTTTAGAGATACTCAATTCAAGACTGGAAAGAGCCCAATCTGTGAAAATCTGTATTTCAAAAATTCCTTGCAGATGTTGATGCTAAGGAATCACAAAGTTCAGGAAATAGTGTTGTATAGGCAAAAGAAAAAATCACTTTATTTGACTTGATTTAATTGCTCTGTAAGGGATATTCAATCATAATTTTTCATTTAATCTATATATTTCTACAATCTCACCACTCCAAAAAATTTTATTTGTCTTTTCTAAACTCACATTCTTTATCAGCAAGATTTCATTCACTTGCTTGGATTCAGTATTCATCAATATCAGTTTCCTTTGGATATTGTTTATTTCTTTATTTTAACTACATTTTACAATTGATCAGGTCCAAACTCAAGTAGAGATTTTTGATTCTTTTCCATCTTCTCTCATTTTTATTCCCTACATCTGATAAAGAATTTAGATGATTTTCCTCTCTTTTTATTTTAATATGAATTTTATATTTGTTCAGAACTAGGATATGCAGAAGACATTACAAAATATTTAATATTCACCACTAAAATTAAAAAAAAATACTAAGAATTAAACAGAAAATGTACATAAGGTGAAGTGGAAATTATAATTGTAAAATAGAATTAGCTTTAACAAAACATTCTTAACAAGTCATATGACATTTCTGTCACCACCGGGAACTCTCTTGCCCCTTCCAGTCAGTCACACACCTGGAGACTGCTTATGATCAGATGTTTAATTTTTCATACCAAATTACTGTTGCCCCCTTTGGAATTATCATAAAACTAGAATCATCCAGTATGGACTCTTTTTGCTTCTGAAATAAATACCTACTATTCATGTATTTGTAATATTTTCCTTTTGATCTCTAACCGCATTTATTATTTGAATATCATACCCACACACCATATCAAAAACTACAGACAACTTCAAACTTTTACTATTGTTTAATTTTCCTTTCTTATGAGGGTTTGTTCAGTAATTGCTTCCTTCAAGTACTCTCTTTGCCCAGTAATATACTGTGAAAGCCATCATGACATAGTGGTTAAATTAATTAATCAAGAATAGGAATAACTGAATTTGAACTGATTCTCCAATTCAATTGCATCTATGGTCTTAGACAAATAATACAAGCTATCTGTCTCAGACTTCTTAACATTAAAATGGATATAATAATAGCATCTTATTGAGTTATTTAAAAGGTGGAAAAATTAAAAACACAAAAGAGCATGGATCATATATATTTGACTCAAAATATTAGCTATATTATTTTATTAAATGAACTATTTACTTATCTATGTCACTGTTCATATGGGCAGAGACTGTTGTTTTTGTATAACTTGTTTTGACAGGCACTGACACATATTTGTTTGGAAATGAACTGAATGTAAAGGACAATAGAACAGAAAATATGGCTGCTCAGCATTTATTGCTCATTTTACACTGCTGAGAACGAAATTTATCTAACTTATTGGGATGAATACTGCAGTGGCTCTTGAGACCCATCCTACCATTCTTTGCTGTGGTTACATAATTCTTTGAGGTTTTTGGCATAACTATCCATCCAACACTGTACCTTTTTATTTATCTTCCAACAGTTAAAAGACAAAGTAATTATCAATGGAGTTTGATAGAATTAACAATTACAATGTCTGTATTCTGTCTTTCTTAAAAGATTCCCTGACTTATACTTCTACTTTTTTCAGTCTCCTATAATCTGGAATGCAGAAGGGATCCTTGTCAACTACTTTAGCCAACAAATAAGGTTAGTACCTTATGTTAGGGTATAGCAGTAGCGAGAAAGGGAACTGGAAACTTATAGCAGATTTTTTTTTTTTTTTTGCAGTAAGTATTATTTACAAACCTCTGGATTTTTATGAGAAATTTCAGAAGAAGGTCTAACTTAAATGAATCATCATAATTTATTTCATTTCTAGTGAACTACTTTAAAAATACACTGTTTCAATAACAAATAAAAATAGCCAAAATAGTCACCAGGAACCTTCGATAACTATATTATAAATTTAGTTATCAAGATAAACTCTGAAAAGAATACTAAGGAATTGGGCCACCAGAAAATTAGAATATTCAGAAAACATAATAATTTTAATTAACAATCAGAAAATTAGCTGTGAAAGAAAAGTTGCTGGTATAGCTTCTAGCTTTACATTCATGAGTGGATCTAAAGCTGCAATCAGGAACGTTCATGATTAGAAGGCTCTTACTAGAGGAAGTTGGCAATGGGAATTTAGATGTCTTCACATTGGACTACCAACAGAAACTGAGTAATTAGCAGAATCATGGCTTCTGGCTCACTCTAAATCTCACTTGAATACCCCTGATGGACACTTAACTATCCATAAATGCTGATGGAAAGACGTCTGCAGAATTTTTATTGGTATTTTCAGTCTCTAAACTCTTGACACAAAAAGGAATTTAAAAAGAATGTTGAGCACCAATGCACTTGATTACATGCTGAGTGTGAGTATTGATTTCACAACTTTCAAACTATTACCATGAGAAGTTTACTGAACTCTCTTGGTCTCAATGATAACTGTTTAAAGTAATAACAGCACCAATGTTGTGAGTGATAATTGCATATGGGAAGGAATGAATGAACAAAATGACAATGATGGACAAGAGGGAAGAATTAGGAATATTTTGCAAGAAAGGTATGCTAGAAAACATTTATGCCTAAATAAATTAAGTGCCAATAAATACCATATCATTGCATCCATTAATATCAGAGTATATACTCAATGTGATGCTAAGTCTTGTAAATTTATTATTATTTTATGTAACAACTTGTATTTTATTTCCATGAATACTCTTGTTTCACTATAAAATAGGTTCTTGCTTTACTACCTTTAACTGGGGCAATACTTCTTCTATGCCTTCAGACTGGAATTGAAACATCAGGTTTTCTTGTGTCCCAAGCCTGCTATGCTTCAAACTAGAACCACATCAGTGCTTTTTGGGGTCTTTAATTTGCTCACTCACCCTGCAGAACGTGGGGCTTATCAACTTCCACAATAATATGATCCAATTCTTTATAATAAATCTCTTTCTATACACACACATGCACACACACACACACACACACACACATATACACATATATACATATATTTTTTCCTAGAGAAATATATCTTTTGAATTCATTTGAATTATTATTTTTTTATCTGAACTATAGAAACATATTTGAGCACTGAAGATATCAGAAACTCTATCATTGATAGAAATTATAGAAGAGATGACATAAGCTTGTTTAATTTTTTAAATTAAAATGCACTATTCTGTTAGTAAATTGAAAACAAATCACATCATAGATTATACATAGAGTCACTTAATATTGTTACACTTCATATCAGTATTAACCATGTTTATTAACTAAATAATTTATTTAAACTCCTTTTACAGGATACAATAATACCTTTTTTCTTTAAGCACAGTTTCATGCTAAGCATTGACATATTATGTTCATCAAATATTTATTGGTTGTTCAAAACATTACAAAGCTCATGATATATCATCTTTCATACATTTGACTCAATTGGGTTATGAACTCCCATTTTTACCCCAAATATAAATTGCAGAATCACATCGGTTACACACTCACATTTTTACATAATGGCATATTAGTGACTGTTGTATTCTGCTACCTTTCCTATCCCCTACTATCCCCCCACCCCTCCCCTCCCATCTTCCCTCTCTACCTCATCTGCTGTTGTTCAATTCTCTCCCTTGTTTCCCCCCCCCCATTCCCCTCACAACCTGTTATATGTAATTTTGTGTAACATTGAGGGTCTCCTACCATTTCCATATGCTTTCCCTTCTCTCTCCCCCCATTTGTCTTTGTTTAATGTTAATCTTTTCCTCATGCTCTTCCTCCCTGTTCTGTTCTTAGTTGCTCTCTTTATATCAAAGAAGACATTTGGCATTTGTTTTTAAGGATTGGCTAGCTTTGCTTAGCATAATCTGTTCTAATGCCATCCATTTCCCTGCAAATTCTATGATTTTGTCATTTTTTAGTGCTCAGTAATACTCCATTGTATATAGATGCCACATTTTTTTATCCATTTATCTATTGAAGGGCATCTAGGTTGGTTCCACAGCCTAGCTATTGTGAATTGTGCCGCAATGATCATTGATGTGGCAGTATCCCTATAGTATGCTCTTTTAAGATCCTCAGGGAATAGTCCGAGAAGGGTGATAGCTGGGTCAAATGGTGGATCCATTCATTTGAATTATTTAAGAAATGTTTTAAATTTTAGGTATCTGTATTATTGTACAATAGGATAGATATCCTATCCATTATTTTATGACTTGTTTATTTTATATTTTGCTTTAGGGTTCACAATACATCTGGTAAATTTCATTTAGATTGTTAAAAAATTAGATTTTTCTTTCTTAATTTCTACACCCTCTTCCCCCAGTTTCAGTCACATCTTCCCAATTTTCACATTGTCCCCAGATTTCTAGATCATGTAGAATATTAGTTAATCTTGCCTTTCTGCCTTTAAGGAAATAAGCCTTGTCATTCCAGGAGCATATAGGGTCATTATACCCAGCTGAGAAAATATCTCCTTCTTCTCCTAGAACTTCGCTCTCAAGATAGTTTCCTAAGCTCTAGGAAGTTATTTGAAATTTTGTCTATTCAATTTTTACTGTTTTGTATGTGTGTGGGTTTGTGAATTTTTTTTAATTTTTTATTGTTTCTTCTAGTTATACATGTCAATAGATCCATTTTGATATTATCATATAAGCATGGAATGTATCTTATTCTAATTAGAGCCCCATTCTTGTGGATTTACATAATGGTGGGATTCACTGTGGTGCTTTCATATACGTACATAGAAAAATTATGTCAGTTTCATTCCACTGTCTTTCCTTTTCCTATGCTCCCATCCCTTCCCTCCATTCCCATTGTATAATCTACCAAACTGCTATCTCTCCCCCCTCTTTTTGTGGGTTAGCTTCCACATACCAGAGTAAACACTCAACTGTCTTTGTGGGGCCTGGGTCATTTCCCTTATCATGATATTGTCCAGATGCATCCACTTCCTAGCAAATGTCATAGAGTCATTCTTCTCTATTCATGTATACTTGCTTTTACTTCTGTTACCTTTGCATTGAACTCTAATTTTAAAGCAAGACATTTGTACCTCTGTATCTTTCTAGATGTGTTTGCTATAACATTGACGAGGTTGTGATTTTTGAAAACAAAATTAATTTCAATAACTGCTTCACAGTACTTAAAATCTGCTTAACACAAATGTTCAGTAGATTTCTGCTAGAATGTGTCATTTTCAAATAACATGTCAAATGTCATCACAAGGACCTTGAAACAATTTACAATGGACTATCATTCATAAAATTTAAATTACTTACACACAGGCTTTTATGGTGGTTAAATTAACTTTTACTGCATTATTCTTTCCACTTAACGTGAGATGTCTCTGCTCACTTTTTTGCCTACTAATAGTAACTGAGCATGTCTCTTGAGTAAACTCTCCATTTCATGCTTTTACATATCACTTTCCACTGCCATCCGTCCTATCCCTATCTTAATATGCTTTGTATTCACATGAAGTAAGAAGGAATGCCATGATCGTATACTTGAGAAAGTCCTGAACTAAGCCAAAGACTTCTTCATTCACTGCTATTTTATCTCTTGCAAGGACAGTTCCCTCACAAGCGCACTTTATTTCTGTGTCAGCCACATGACCTGCTACTCTTTCTGTAGAATTTCATCTTCTAAATCTGTCCTGTACAATGTAGCCAGGATAATCTTCCAGAGTTTCAGAGCTAATCACATCATTTTCCTCCTCTGTCTATAATTGTCTAAAACATGTTTGCTTGTTAAATAAAATTCTAACTTCTGGTTTTGACATTGAAGAAAGTGGGCTATCTTGCCCTGACTTCACTGTGCAATATATTTTCCCTATCAAAGTAAGCCCCCTCCTTAAGGATCTATCCTTGGAAGATTTCTTTTGTTTATAGTTTTCCTTTTGGCTGGATTGCATTACCAATGTTTCTATATGTAGAAAGCTCTTTCCACTTCTTTTTTTTTAGGTAAAGTATCTGCCTGGTTTAAAATATAATCTGGAAATTATTATTTTTTTAAAAAATTGCTTTTTGAAAAAAAATTGAACATTTAAAAATAGAAATGAAATGATTAAAAGAAGCAATTTATTATTTCATGCATTTGAACAATGACAGTAAAGTTTTCTTTAGCAGCATCAGACTCAAGATTCTCAAATAATATTAATAGATGAAACCTCTCTCTGTGCTTTTCTCATTGTTCTTTTTTCCTAAATTGTTCTCACTCTCAAAAGAGCTCTGTCAATGTGATGAATTTTGGAAGTTGCAAGCTAATGATCTGAGTAGTGGCAGGGTGCTTGTTTTACCAAGAAACAGAATGGGTCTCATGGTTTGAGTTGGGTCATGTATGTATTTTAAAACAATGAATCTGCCCAGAGAGATGAATACTATTGATTTGTTTGGCCTTGATCCTGAGTTTATTCCTAGAGCCAGAAAGCCATATAAAGGAAAGGTAAGTGAATCTTCTAAGACCGTATGGACTGAAAGTTGATAGGAAGTAATTGCTCAAAAGACAGAGTACAATTACTAGGAGGGACAACAGACCAAGGAAAATGGCAAAGTCCATTACAGATAACTTTTTGTATCACTCAGAAGAAATAATCCCATCATATTCCTTAGGACTGTAATCACCCAGATAATATATCCCTTACTTCTGCTGCTTTAATATTTAAATGTGTTTTCTCCTAGGATTAAGTTCTTTTTGGACTAGTGGCTTTTTAAAAAATGATTCCCAGTACTTACTATAATATCTTAATCAGGCATTTAGTATATATTTATATACTGTATAGTATTTCATTCATTAAATTTTCTCTAAAGCTTTGGTTTATTAAGTGAAGAGTGTTAACTCATTATTATTATAAAATTTATTCAAATTACTATTATAAAGATGGAAAATATTGAAAGGTTTCATATATTTTGGATTAAAGAGTCTAGGGTATCCTTGAATTTCTTCTTTTCCTACAACAAAAATGATTTTGAAAGTCTTAAGAAGAACCAGCAATAATTGCATGTTGACTTAGAGTTATTGACCTCACCATGAAGGGTATGTGTTTCATGACGAATTTTATTTGATACTTGAGCTGTTAGAAAAGTAATGATTCAAGAAAATGTTCAGAATCCAGGGAATAATATGCTGAAATACTACTTGGCATGGGACATAGTGAAAAAAATGAGTGATAATAGCTCATTTGTTTGTAGGAAAAAGTGTGGGTTAACAGTAGGATCTCTCCTAGTGTTCATTGTTAGTCTTTGTGTAACAACTCACAGTCCTTGTAACTCTCAGAAATCTCTGGTTGTCAACGACAAATTATAGTCAGTCTATCTAAACAAAACCTTGAATCAACAAGTCACATGGAACCTTCTGTACCAGTATGGCTCTATCTCTATAAAAAATGAGATTATATTTTATTATTAACTGTAGTCACCATGGTTTATGTTATATCTTCAGGAAACTTCTTGAACTATATTTGACCCTAAGAAGCCACTATGAGACAATTCTTGTGTAGGAATCCTGAGAATATTTTCAAAACTATCTTTTCATTTAGTTGTTTCTGAGCACTATTTATCAGGCTATATAATTGCCATTAATATTTAAATATTTTAAATCATTCTTTATATTTGCTGATCAAAATACATTTTCAAACAAACAAAAAGAATGACTTCCAGGTATGGGGGTGCATGCCTGCAACCCTAAACCTTAGCAACACTGGCAGGAGGATTACAAGTTTGAGTACAGCCTCAGAAAATTAGTGAGACTCTCAGCAATTTAGTGAGATACTGCTTTAACGTAAAACAAACAGGACTGGTGATGTAGTTCAGTGACAACATGCCACTTGTAGATTCAATCCACATTACAAAAATAAAAATCTACCTCCATAAAAATAAAACATACAATTTATAATTTGTGAGTATTTTTTTCAATTATCAAGTGAAATTGTTGGTCTGTATATTGCTGTAAGTGTGTCCTTAAAATCCACTTGTAAACTTTATTCCCCAGCTTTAGTGAGGTATAATTGGCCAATAAAAACTGTGTATAATTTAGGTGTACAATGTAATGATTTGATATATGTATATTTTGTGTAATGGTTTCCACTATCAAGCTTATTTCATACCTATCATTGCACAAAATTACCTTTCTGAGTGTGTGAGTAGTGAGAAAATTACTATCTAATATCTTAGTAAATTTCAAATATATATTACATTATTATTAACTGTAGTCACCACGGTTTATGTTACATCTCCAATACCTACTCATCCTATAACTGAAAGGTGTATCCTTTGGCCACTCTATCCTTGGCATTTCCCCTGCCACTCCACCCTGGACAACCAACATTCTGCTTAGCCTTTACTTCTATGAGTTTGACTTTTTTAGAATTCAATCCACATATGTTTGCAAGTTTTAAGAGAAATAGATGGATGGAAGACTTTTTTTTTCTTATGTGATTAGATGGACTAAAATGTTAATGGGGCTATGACTGTAGACATTTAAGGCATTTTAAATTATGAGTTTATTTCCTTTCAAGGAGAAAGAACAAAGAGAATGCCTCAGAGTCATTGATAACAGAATTGTATGCACTGTGATTATCTTTCCAAGTGTCTACCTGAAGTGAAAGAATTCTTCTATTTTCAAAGTATTCAGAATAAAAATAGAACCACAATATTATTTAAACATCCTATCATAGGAATGTGAAATGTGAAATGTGAAATCTCCATGTGAATCATATTTTGGGGAGTTGGGTTGCTGGAGATCTAACCCAGAATCTTGCTCTTGATAGGCGTTGCTCAATCCTTGAGGTTTTATTTAAGCCTGAATTACTCAGACCTTGAAGCAAAAAGTAATGTTGGACTCTATGCAGTAGAAGTCATAAATCCAAAAAACATCCCTGAAGTGGAATAAAAAATTTTCTGGAAAGTGCTCTTTTATTCCTAATTATTCTGTAAAATCTCCTATAAGGGGCTAAGAAAGCTGGTTTTAAACTTAGTGAGAAAAACACTCTCTCTGCTTAGAACGTGGAAACAATTGGTAGTGGCAAAGAGAGGTAAGAGTTGTGTCCTTGGCTTTGAATGAGTATTCCATGACCCTAGGACTCGGGGAAATATCAAGCGTGAACAAAAAGTGAATTAAAAAGTCGATAAATTATGGTAATTTTCATTTGATGTAAAAAAATCTTTTTTTCTAATCACAAATAACAAAATAAGCAAATAATCTAAGTTTTCAAAGTGAGATTGGTATATGTTCGGATTTGGGAATGTTAGTCTTACTCTGATATTTCTGGAAATATGCTTTCTTATATAGTGTTCAATGATATTAAAAACTAGCTAAAAATGGGAGTGTATAACAAAAGTGAAGCTCTTTCATCTCATTCAGAAGATCAGTGGAAAGCCAGTGCATGGGGCTTTCCCATTGGAAGGATAAAGGGGGAACTCCTGCTGCTGAGCTTCAAGCCTCCCTCTCTGAGCAACTGAAAGGAACTCTCTGTCACCACTGGGCTATTGCAAGAAATTCTCTATGGGAGCTTCAGAAGGACACCATTTAGCCCAGGATTTGGAACAGCTTTATACATAGTTAGAGAAAAACAGGTATTTGAAGATTAAGAGAGCATTGAAAAAAGCAAACTTAACATCTGACATGAAAATTTTTAGGAGATTGCAGGGATTCTGTTTCTTCTATGTATGGTTTTCAGCGACATTTTCTTGCCTATTTTATTGACATTTACACATAGGCCCTGTATTCCGTGCTTGGGTACAAAATGCTAAAAAAAATTTGTTTATAATGTTTGGCATGTAATATTGTAATAGTCTATTGCTCGGAACACTTGCTGGGGACCCTCAGCTATTAATAATGAAATAATAAAGTACCAAAGCACTGTGAAAATATAATCTGAAAGCTTAAAATTTTGATAGATGATTTTTTTTTCTTGGCTATAATACACATTGAACCCACAGGCACTCTAACCATTGATCTATATTACTAGCTGCCCTCCTTCTCCTCCTCTTTAATCCTCTCAATCTTCCTCTTCCTGTCCTTTTTCTTATCTTTTTTTCATCTTCTTTTCTAATTAAGACAGGATCTTTCTTAATTGTCCAGGCTAGCCTCAAATTTACTATCTTCCTTCCTCAGCCTTCTGAATATCTGTAATTATGATAGGTTAATATTTATAACTATGAAATATTTCTATTTAGAAACTACAATATGACAAAAGTAAGGAATATGACATTCAGTAAGGATAGATTTATTCTAAATAATGACAGTCGCACTCAGAAATTCTCTTATAATCTGTCTCTTGACTTTCCTCTCGAGTCTTGACTTATCTCTCAAGGTTTAGAGGTAAAATGATTGGATTATGAGAGCCTTAACCCAATGAGTGAATTAATGCCCTGATAGAATAAGCTGAGTGGTAATCATAGACAGGTAGGATATGGTTGGAGGAAGTGGGTTCCTGGAGTCATGCCTTTAGGAAATATGTTTTTCCTTGTTGAGAGGCATTCTCTCTCTCCTTCCTGGTGTAATATGTTCAGCTATTTTCCTCCACCGCACTCTTCCACCATAATGTTCTGCCTCACCTCCAGCCCTGAGCAATGGAGCCAACCATCTCTACACTGAGGCCTCTGAAATCGTGAGCCTCCAAATAAACTTTTCCTCCTATAATTGTTCCTGTAAGGGCATTTGTTTGCAGCAGTAAATGCAATATAATAATATCCTGTATATGGAAATCTGTAGACCTGTAAGACTCTTACCATACAAAGAAAGAAGAGGGGGGGTAATTATGCAAGGTGATGGATATGTGAATTAGCTTTTTGGTGGTAAACAATTTTAAAATGTTTGTGTATATCAAAACATCAGGTTGTACACTTTGAATATACACCTTTTTTTCCCCAATAATATCTCAATAAAGCTGACAAAAAATCCCCGGGACATTTATTTAAGGTCTTTGAATAAATTATGTTGCTTTTTTTCTTTTTTTTAATATTTTCTTTTAAAGATTTTTCATTTTTTTCTTTACCCCAGCTTCAGCTGGTTATATTTGAAATCATTCTTTAGGTCTTTGAATATTTTTCTAGGAAACCTGTAACCACTATATATAGAGTGTTCCTTCTCTGTGCTTTTAATTTCAATATACTACCTGTAACACTATACTCATTATTGAACTCATTCATTCATTCTACACCTAATTATATACTGCCTATTTTATGTCAAAGTGAAAAATATAAAAACCCTATTCTGAGTTTGCTTTTTCTGAATAAGAAAATATTAACCTTAAATAAATAAAAAAAGTAAATAAATGAGACTGGGTTGAAAGCACTAATTACAGTTATTAAATAAGAGAATTAGTGTGACTCCTCTGAATATAGTAACCACAGTTAGTGGTTATTAATTGTTTGTGGGGGCAGAGAATGACAACAATGGTGTAATTTAGCTTTGATGGTCAAAGGAAAACATCCTTAAGAGCTGAAAACTGAATGAAGACAATTTTCCAACCACAGCAGAATATGAAGGAAAGCATTTCATATAGATGCAGCATTTGTATTTCTATATGCATTGATGAAATTATGAATGGTAAGATAAATATTTTGTGCTTGATGTAGTGGCCCACATCTGTAATCCTAGCAGCTTCAGAAGCTGAGGTAGGAGGATCTCAAGTTCAAAGCCAGCCTCAAAAACTAATGAAGCTCTTAGGAACTTAGCAATACTCTGTTTCGAAATAAAATAAAATAAAATGGTCTGGAGATATGACTAAGTGATTAATTTTTGGTACCAAAAGAAGTATAAATATTTTGCATCATTTTAGATGTTTTGTTTTCCTAGTACATTTTACTGCTTCCTATAGATAGAGGATAAATGTCCCATTATTAGAGGGGTCATGTTAGAAACAGAGTACTTTCAATGTGTATGCCCTTGTGTTTTCAGAATACAGTTGGCTTTCCACATTCCTAGGTTCAACATCCATGGAAACAATCCAACTACCCAAACATAAAAAAAATGTTTATAAATAATTGGTACCAAACATATAAAGACTTTTTTTCATGGTCATTATTCCCTAAATAATATACTGTAACAACTATGTGCATTTATATTGTATTGTTATTATAAGTAATATAAAGATGCATTAAAGTGCATGAAGGAATTTGAAAATAGGTTATATGCAGATATTATAACATTTTACAAAAGAGAATTGAGCATCTACACATTTTGCTATCCATAGGGAGTCTTGGAATTTAACCACTATAAACTGAGGGACAATGTGTTTCATTTCTTACCTGTAGATTAAAGAAAAATATTAAAGAAAGTTAAAATAGTTTTCTTATTATTTTATATTTTCATGGGAATAATCATTTTTTCAGGCCTGTACCCTCTAATCAGTTTTAAAACAAATTTCTTAGATATTTAAACAACCTAAGAATACTTTTGTTAGAATTATTCTCTATATCTAATCTTTTACACATGATAAACTCTTCTTCTCTTTATATTTACATTATGTTTTAGGGACTCCAAAGGCACAAAAGGGGCATCATGATTTAAAAGTAGACATTGTCCAAAAGTTTAGTGGACTTTTTAGATCTTAATGTAGCAAGCTCAATTTAGGAATTTCTGTCTGGATGAATCTGGAGCTTACATAACCTACCCCACTTTTAAAATCATGGTCACTGGAGACTGTTTAACACCTAAAAAATGAACTGAAATAAGTGAGTTTCAGTTCCTTCACAATTCAGAATTGATTATGTTACCCAGGCAATTTATAACCTTAGAATTAAAAACTTTATATTATAAAAATAATTAAATTATTTCTAGAATAACACTAAATACACAGCATTCAAAGTTCCTCCCTGAAAAGTCATGCAAAATCTTCAGTTTCCAGATAGCCTGTTACCTGTTTAAATGTTTAACCTATCCCATTAAAATGTCATTTTTCCCCACATTTTACCTCTGTTATAAAGAAAGCTTCATTTGGAGTTATTAAAAACCCTAATTTTGTTATTAAAGATGGATAGAAGAAAAAAAAATACTCTGTCTGAAAATAGCTGTTTGCCCTGACTTTTATTTATTTTCACAGCTGGAGAATAGTCCTTCTCTGAGACACAGCTGATACTGTCATCACACTGGGGACACTGGCAAAGTAGAAGTTTCTTTTTGCACATCTTAGATGATACTCATGCTTTGTTTTCCTCATTATCAGTTTCAAGTCTTTCACACTGAAACCTATGACTTACCTCTCTTTGTTTTCTCCTACACAGTCCCATAAGACTTCTGCACTCTTTGAGTGACTATAAGAGCTTCTGTTTTGGCCAGAGGCTCCTGGGTTTCCATGTCTGAGTAGAAACCACTAAGGATATTATTGACATTTTCCAATTGCTGCTAGGGACACTGCACTGTCACTGCAAAGGTGTCCTTTTTGTCACAGACTCTGAAACACATTGCTAAAATTTCAGTACAGTAGTCATCTACTTTTGTCCACAACTGGATATTTGCATTCCAGGCAGAAAGCAGAAACCATTTTTGGAAGCACATCTTCCCTCTTCCTACTGACGAGAGACTTTGAAACTTTATTTTCAAACTATCAGGATTGTTTCTTTTGATCATAATAAGAGTATACTTTAGTCATGAAGAGCATCAGTAAGTAAGTACATTGTTATTCATTTTGATATGTAAAATCATAGAGAAATAAAACAGTGCTTGCCTGGAGAGAGAAAGTCCAACACTCTGTTTTTATAGATAAGGAGAGTAAGGCCAGTTTGATCCTGTTAATAAGTTATTTCCACTAGTGTGTTGCCTTTCCTCTGCAAAGTGGGCCTTCAAGGATTCCACTATATATTTAAGAAAGAAATGGAATATTTGAACATCTTTAATGATGAGAATTCAAATGAGCCTAGCTGGGATCCCTAAAAATTATTGAAAAATTTAAGATTGTTTCATAATAGAAACAGGATGGTTATGAAGAATAGAAATAGTGTTATACTGTTTTGTGTGTTTTCTTAAAAATTTTTAAACCTCTAATATGTGAAAAGAAGTATGCTAAATAATATCTACTAACTTAAAATTGAAATTCCAATTGACTTACCTCAAAGTTATTGAGCAATTTCTAAAAAGCTTACTTATTTCCAGGGAATAAAGATACTAAAAGGAAACACATACACACGCACTCATGTATGTATATACATGCATGCTTTAAAAATAATCAAACAACTAACTTAATTGTCATTTTTATAAGATTAAAAATTCTGCATTGATACTTTTCTCTAACATTTCAAACACTATAAACTATATAGGTAAGGAAGGTTCCAAAAGTTTTCTACATAATGAATCTAAGCCAATAAAGGGTAGAAAGCCTCTATAATCAATCAAATAATATTCAATATGCTATCGTCTGAAATTGTATTTTCTTGAGCCTTAACAAAGGCATGAATTATCAATACATAGAAAATAAATATTAAAATATTAAAACAAAATTTCTAAAAATAATTAAATGCAGAAAACCAGTAGATAAAAACAAACCAAACCGGTATATATAACTTTAAAATACGTAGTTTATATCCTTTTAGAATAATAAAATTAAATGTAAAGATGTAGTGGATAAGTGATACGGGTAGGTGAAATGGAATGGGCCCAGTCAGTGTGAGCATAGGCATTTTAGACTGAAGACTTCATGGTATCGCTGAGTTGTAAATATAATTTGATATCTGATAATGAAAGATATTCAGTAGATCACAAAACTTGGAGTTAGCATTCTTGGTGAAATGTGATTTTCAAAGACTAAGATGAACAAACACATTTTATGAGGAAAAATTTTAAAAAGCTGGCATGGATGTAGCATTGAGAGCTACTAGGGTTTGGATGAATATCCCCTCCAAATTCATGTTGAAATTTAATTAACATAGGAACAGTGTTGAGAACTGGGGCCTTTAACAGGTGACTTGGCCATGATGGTTCTCTTCTTATGCTTCAATTAATTGTGGTAATCACAGGACCAGGTTTGTTATCAAGAGAGTGGGTTCTTTATAAGAGGATGAGGCAGGTGGCTTTTTTCTGTTTCTCTTTTGCCTTCTCTTTGCTCTTCCTCTGTGGGTTGATGCCACAAGAACTTCCTCAGATGAGCCCCTCAATATTGGGATTCTCAACATACACTCTGAGCAATAAGATTTAGTTCTTTATAAATTCCCCAGTCTTAGTCATTTTGTTATAACAGCGCAATACGTACTCAGAAAACAGCCATTGGAAGGTGACTTGAGATGGATTTGGACAATTTCATAAAAAACAATATTCAGGAGGTAGAAGATCATAGCATAATGTTAGCCTCTATATACAATGGAAAGGGAGAGCAGATGTCAAGCAGAGTCTGATTATTTGGGACATGTTTTTTAAAAAATTATTCTGGTTGAAATATGATAGATTTTACTTTCTTAAGATAAAAACTGCAAATATTGTTCAATGAACAGTAATTTTCCTCTTCATTTAGATCTCTCTCATATTTTTAAAGAGAGAGGAGAGAGGGAGAAAGAGAGAGACAGAGAGAGAATTTTTTCAATATTTATTTTTCAGTGGACACAACATCTTTATTTTATTTTTATGTGGTGCTGAGGATAAAACCCAGCGCCCCCCTGCATTCCAGGAAAGCACATTACCGCTTGAGCCACATCCCCAGCCCCCAAGATCTCTCTCATTTTTGGTGTGTGTTTCATTTCTTGAGTAATCTTTGGAAATAATACTATCTGGCAGACCTACAAGAGATTGAGGCAATGATATTAAATTCATTTTCATGGTATAAAATAGGCCATAGAAAAATAAAATATTACAAAAAGTTCATTCAGTTTGGCTTAAAAGACACCAGTGGAATTCAGCGAGGGGAAAATGGCATTTGTTGATAAATACTGTAGGAGCTGAGCCCCTCAGTGTTGGGCTTCTCGATATACAGCTAGATTCAGATGAAGGTTCAGTGAAGAATTGTCATCAAGAATTGTTAACAAGAGACCTCTGAAGAAACAGAATCACTATCCTGTACATATCACACACCAAAAATTATTAAAGAATGATAAATAATAAACCTGAATATGAAATTTAAAAAAAAAACAAGCTTTTGGATTAAATAGTAGGAAATTACCTTGTCCTGATGTAGGCAGTTTTAAATTGAATTTTTTTTAAAGCAAGATTCAAAAAGAACAGAATTAAATATATGTCATTCACTTTCAATAAAATTTATAACATCCATATACAGATAAGTGAAATGAATAGATAAATGATAGGTTCAGCAAATGACTTAAATCCAGAATACAGATTTCCTTGAAATCAGGAAAAAAAATGCAGATTTTGAAAAAAATATTCTAGTGGTCAGAAAATATCATAAAATGTGATACCACCATTGCTCCTTAGTGAAATGCAAAGTAATTCCACAATGAAATAATTTTCACTTACGTAATGACTAACAACAAAAAGACTAATGTTGGAGAACAAGTGAAGCAATTGAACTATCATATATGTATTCATCCCTTCTGCACACAAATACTCAGAGACACTGCTGTTTAAATGTTAATTGTGTTAGAATTTTAGAACACAATTTGGTATTATTTACTCAATTTAAATGGTTATGACAATTTCACTCTTAAATTTATAATCATGTAAAAACAAAAAATATATGCTTAGTAAAAGACAAATGAATAACTATTTATTATTGATTTACACTTGAGACAGAAACTGGAAAAAGTTCAAATTTCCCTCAGAAGGACAGGGAATAAATAAAAGAGGGAATTTTTTAAATAGAATTTCTCATATAAGTAAGATGAGATTAATCTGATAAACACTGCAACATGGTATCTCACTGGCATTATTTAGAGCAAGTGAAGCTAAACAATTATCAGTATGGTTTTAAGTATTTCAAGTTTAAGGTCAGAATATTAATTAATGAGAGTAGAATTCAGAATATAATTACCTTTGGGCAAATACTGATTGGCAGTGACAAGCAGAGCCTTTTTGAAGGTGAATATTCTTTATGATGATATAGCTAGAGGTTATATTCGTGAATGCATGTGTTATATTTTATTAAGCTTATGCAATTATGATCAGTGCTCTTTTCTTCGTGAATCTAATGTATCAACATAAAGTAAACAAACAAATTTATTTAAATTTTTCCTTCTCAAAATGCAAATTAACTGATATTTTAAATAACCTTTTTGGATTTCAATAAAATAAGCTAATGGCTGAAAAACAAAATGTAGCTATATCAATTCAGCTTGAAATCCAGTAAATTTCAATTTATTTTTATGTAAGAAAGCAAAACAAAATAACAACAATGAAGAAAGCAAATGCAGGAGAGAGAGAGAAAAAAAAAAGGAAAAGAAAAGAAGCATTGCAAAGTCTGTGTGGAGGGACCAGTGTGATACCAGAACTAATAATTCTGTTTTTTTTTCCTTGAAAAGTGAAAATGAATTTCAATATCCAGAGATGTTAACCACTGGCTTATTAAGCAGTATGTGGTTGGAAGAATAGCCAACTTCGGGGAAAGGAGAGGGCAGAAAATCTATTTTTTTAAAAGGAATCCAGGGAAGATGAAGAACAGCACAGAAATATCCAAGATTACTCAACATCACAGGTTAATATAGGCAGAAAACATTAAATTTTTCATATGAATCTCTTCTGGTTTGTTTACTTTATATTCTATGTGTCAAAATAGGAATCATCCAATTTTTAAAGCAGATGCTACCATAAAGTCTATATTTCATACTCTTTGTTTTCTCTGTCTTATCTCTGAAAGTTCACAGTATTTTCTTCAGAAATCTTGGATACATACCATATGGTCCTGGTGATTTATTGGACTTGAATTACTCTACTCGCTGTATAACTTTCCATTTTAGACGTCAATCTTTGTCAAGGGCACCATCTGATGCTCTATGAAAACTGCCTTAGGAATAGAAATTTTTCCAAAGTTCTCTGAGTGTTCTAGTGCAAAAACTACTTTGTTTTTCCTCCATTCAATTACCAACTCTTATAATTCTTCTGAAGACTTAGAATTCTTGTTGTAGTTCCTTTCTTTTTTTTTGTGAACAAATATACATGCTTTACAGATTCTCTTGTATATTTTATATTTTTCGTTATAATTTATTAGCTAGGGCTAAAATTCTGATGAGCTTCAAAATATTATTTGATTTAATTAACATCTGTACAAAGCTTCACCTGATCCTTAACAAATTTTAAATGGAATTCAAATAATAAAGTAATAATAATTAGAGTAACAGTTCACATTCTATAATTTGAACTAATTATCACTTTAAGGCAAATTTTCTGTATTCCTAAATATCTTCAAGTATGTTTTCAAAGCTTAGGCAAATTATTAGTTACAATATGAAGAAAAATAAATAAAAATCAGAACTCATGTTATCTAAATTAGGTTAGGAAGATATTTTACTCCAATAAGTACATTTTATACACTGGATTCCAAAATTTGCATATAATTCTGTAAGAATAAGATTCTTCATTTGTGTACAAAAGAAAATAGCTTCTGTTTATTAATCTTTCTTGTATATAACATTGATATTTGCATTCATATCATTCACAATTATTAAGCATCAGCAAAAAGATTAATATATTACCTTATATTACCTCCTTTAAGATTATTTACATTTGTCAAATATAGCTTTTTTTTTTGTATTGGGGATTGAACTCAGGGTCACTTGTCCACTGAGTCACATCTCCAGCCCTATTGTTTGTTAGTTTGTATTTTTTTTAATTTTATTTTATTTAGAGACAGAGTCTCACTGAGTTGCTTAGCGCCTCACCATCGCTGAGGCTAACTTTGAACTTGCTATTCTCCTGTATCAGGTTCCCAAACTACTGGATTACAGGTGTGCACCACTGCACCTGGCTTCAAATATACCTTTTAAAGTTAAAAATCATGTCCCTATTTATTTTTTGCCCCATAAGTGCATGAATGTTTCCATAGTACAGGAGAATATATATGTGTGTATATGTACAATCATACATACATACATACATACATACATACATACATACATATGTCATAGTGTTTTAAAAAACATGGGTTTATTCTGACTTAGATAATAATTTTTAGGAAAATATGAATGGAATTCATAAATAGATTTTACCTTTTTTGAAACCAAAGAGTACAAGCCATAAATTTGTCCTGAACTCTTAAACAATTCACCCCCCCTTTTTTTTCCTGTCTCTCTCTTAATCGACAGCTCTAAAGGAGAATTACTAGTTTTTGTAATAGCTATATTCCTTGCCATGATCTCTTCCAAATTCCAAGGGGGAAATACTTTGGAATGGGCAGTGTGGCAATGACCTGGCTTGCACACACAGAGTAGTCCCTCCTCATTCCTTGAGAAGCTGTTTTCTCTGCAGAAGTGAGCTTATTGATGAGACCCACTTTCTGTTGGCCACCAGAGTCCAGTCACAGAAGGACAAATACTGCCTGATTCCATTCAGACAATCTATATAACACTGCTAAATCTCTAAAAGCAGAGATGGGTGGAAGTTGCAAGGGCTAGGGGGAAGAGGAAATGTGAGTTACTGTTCAATGTGTATCAAGATTTAGTTATGAGAAATAAATTTCAGAGATCTGTTGTACAGTTCTGTGCCTATCATTAACAAGAATGCATGGTATAAAAAAGGTTTTAAATGGGTAGACATTATATTAAGTGTTTTTATCACAATAAAATTTAAATTTAATTTTTTAAAAATCTCCCAAAAGATCATTCTGACTTTGACTGACATAACACTGACATATTTGTGAATGGAAGCACAAAGTTATGTTGTGCGAGATGGAGGAATATATTTTGAGATTTTAAAATTCTGGGCCACAGGAAATAATGTGTTATAAATCGAAGTATGGTTCCTACTCTGTATTATTGTGATGACATTCAAGTTCTTTAGTATAGCTTGCAATAATACAGTCTTTGTAATGATTGGCTCATTGAGTTGCTACTTATGGCAACTTTAGGTATTTACATATAACTCTGTTGACCTCAGTTTCTTATAAGCATAATGGAAATAATAGAATATAATTCACAAATTTGTGATGAAATTAGACAGTTTCATATATGGGAAGGACTTGGTACATCCTATCATGAGGTAAAAATATGATCAATGTTAGATACTTTTATTACTAGTGATTCCCTAGCCCTGCAGGATTATACCTTTACCTGTCATGCTAGCCATACTGTACACTATTCATTCTTTTTCTGTACTGTCTTATTTTTAATTCTTGAAAATATCACAAGTATTTACATTTAAATATATTAAGATCTCCTTGGAGTGAATAATCCTTTCCCCTTACCCCTGCCAACCCACTCTTTAGGTCCCTAGCAGAGTCTCTTCCTTCCATTCCTTCACTCACACATTTGTCAGTTTTCTATAACTACAACAAAATACCTGCATCTGAGTACTTTGTAGAGAAAAAAAGTTTATATAGCTCACAGTTTGGGAAGTTCAACAGCACTGGCATCTGCTTGACTCTGGTGAAGTCCCTCTTGGTTGCATCCCATGGTAGATAACATCATAGTGGGAATATGTAACATAGGGAGAGATTATGTGGCATACTAGGAAACCAGGAAATAGACAGGGGCCAATATTGCTCTTTTATAATAATTCTCTTGCAAGAACTAGCCAGTGTCTCTAGGAGTTCTGAGTTTGGGATTGGGGTCCCTGATGGCTTCATGAAGGTGGCATGCTTGGTGCGTGGAAAAGTTTCTGTGCAAAGGCATAGAATGCCTGGTTGCTATGATAATGCCCTCCTTGCTAGAGTGTTATCAGCTTGGACCTTAATCTTAGGCACATAACTGCTGGGAATAAAGGAACTTGCTTGCTTGATAACTACAATGTTTCACCAAGCTCCAGTGATCCTGGAGCTGCCTGCCTAACAGTAACTTCAGACAGACTTTCTTGAGAGCTACACAAAGCTCCTAACATTACATATTGTAACTGTGAAATGTAACTGCAGAATAAGCCACCTTACTGATACTCTAAACAATAATGTAGTTATGGTACTAATGACCTAATGGAACCTATTGGTACAAATAAACATGGTCACTTGGACAAAGAACCATTCTGCCACCTTCCCTGTCTCTGCACCTTGTCTCGCTCTCTCCTTTTATTATTATTACTTACAAGTGTCCATAGGAATAATATTAATTCCTTTTAAGGCAAAGTTCTCAGTGGTCTAATTCCCCACAGATTTCCTCCTATTAAAGTTGCATCACTTTCTATATTACTACCCTCACTGGCTTATAACACATGAAATATCTAAACCAAAGTCCCAACTCCTCTCTCTCTCTCTCTCTCTCTCTCTCTCTCTCTCTCTCTCAAGATATAGTTTGGAAAATCTAATATTCTCTAGATACAGTATACACAACTAAAGATATTCTATGACCTAAATGATACATACATCCTGCTCTCCTAGAACTTATATTTTAGTTAACATAATGGACAACAATAGAGAACTTAAACAAATAATTATGGACCTACAGTTATGATAAGGTCTCTAAAGGACAGATGACTGAAATTAACCAGGCAAGAAAATCTGTTAAGAATTTCCATGAGGAGGTGATGGCAGAAATATTGGTGTAAGATGATACAACTAGGAAGGGAAGTACAGGCAAAGAAGAATGAGATTCCATTTTCTTGAAAAAATATTATTCTTCTGTTTTATGAGAGACTGTGGTGAATACATGAGAATAAAGGAAATGGGGAAAATTGAAAGAAGAAAAAAAAGAGGAATGCAGAAACAAGTTTTGGGTCTAGAGATAAAAGTGAAGAAAAGCTGTGGAAGGTTTTGACAAGCATCTGAAAGAAATCTCTTTTTCTTTACATGAAGAATGGGAAGGCAATGAAAAATTTTAGAGTGGGAAACTGATAAAGTTATATTGACCTATAAAAATGTACTTTGACTACTATGTGGGTCAATATTAACAGAACAAATCCAAAGTGGATACATAGAAGGATATTTTCTTAGAGAATAGATGAATTTCTAAAGGATGGCACAGATACTAGTAAGGATGGAGATTTAAGGAAAAAAGTTAATGAAAGGTAATAATCAAATGCTTGTGATTGAATGATAGACTGGGCATGCGAGTTGAAAGAGGGTGAGGGGGGAATGATGACTACTCCATAGTCTATAGTTACCTTAACTATGAATGACACAGTGATTTCCCAGTTTAGGTAAAATACAAGGGGGGGAGCACATTAGGGCATGTGTTGGAGGAAAGATCAGAAGTTTAGATTTGGATGATCTGAATGTATTTTTTTACATTTAAAGAGAAGGAATGGGCTACGAAGACCAGTTATAATAATAAAAGGAAGCCTACCTTGCTCCTCTGATACATTATAGCCTTTCCTACTATCTCTCTCAATTCCTTATTTGTTTCCTAATTTAACATACAACACTTACTCTTGACTTATTTGTCCATGTTCTTATTTTAATCACTCACTTTTTTTCTCACCTAGAATAGGTTTATAAAAAGAATCAAGTTACTGATCAGCATCCAACCCCTTTTTTTTCTCCCTCATTCCTACAGATATTAGCCAAATAATTCCTACAATCCAAGAATGATGTCAGATGCTTGGAATAAACCAAATGGAAGAAAAAAAAAGAGGAATGCAGAAACAAGTTTTGGGTCTAGAGATAAAAGTGAAGAAAAACTGTGGAAGGTTTTGACAAGCATCTGAAAGAAATCCTGGCAATATTATGTTCTGTGGGTCAATAGTATGAAGAGAAATCAGGCATTTTTCCTGGTCAGCATTCTTATAAACGCAATGCCATCTCCTAACACTGGCATAGTCTGCCTTCTAACCAAACAGGAAAAATAGGAAAAATAAATGATTTTTTTCAGAGGCCATGGTGAAAATAATGTAAGTAAACAGTGGGGACAAGGAAAAAAGGAAAGGAAACAATGAAATGAGATTTAAGAGTATTATAAAGCTTCCAAAATTGATAAAAGGAAAATGGAATTTAAAAATGATTTTTATTTAAGTATGTTAATCTCAGGGACCAATGTTGAAATTAATTTGAAGTAAATTCAAAACATATAAAATATTTATAAAACTTCAGTTAATTTTTATGTTTTGTGAACTCTAGGAATTATTATTTAGCTACTATAATTTAAATGGGGATAAGCTACTATAATTTTATCTAGAATGAAAATGAAAATGAATCAAGAACAGCACATGATAATAAAGTTTTAAGTGAATGATAATAATTTTCCATGAATTTTAGTGCTCTAAGCTGAATCATAAGCTACAGTCTGGTTTAATACAACTTTATCTCATTTTATTTTGTTTGTCATCTGCCTACACAACTTCTGAAATACAGTACTTTTCTAAAGAAGGCATCTGATTTCTACTTTCTTGAAATTCATGAGGTAACTAAAAATGCTAATAAGCAAACTCAGCAACATTTGAAATTTTAATATTAAATCAATGGAATGAAACAGACATTACAATATGGCATATTCTCATTTTTTTTTTTGTCTACTTCAACCCCTCCCAAGCTCCATAGCTACAAATAATCAACTTCAGATTGTGATTCTAAAATTCTCCATCTGTCAAATTCTTCCTATTCACATTAATTTGAGCATTGCTGAAGTCTTTATTTTTATTTTATTGTTCAAACAAGCTAGGATATGTGGACTACTTTTACATTTGTTTTAGCTACATCAAACAATGAGGATGCATCTAATGAAGGTATTGCACTGTGAAAGTGCTTACAATCCAGCTGGAGGCGAAGAGAGAATTTATTTTCTATTTTTAGAGAGTAGAGTAGGCAAAGGCTGCTTCTAATGTGGAAGAGAGCCTCACATGGATGCAAACTGGTTTATTCATCAAACTGAAGTTTTTGATGAGAGCAATAAATAAATCTATTCACCCCTCATCTTCAGAGGATACCTGTGGTGCTCTGGGAAATGACTTCAATAATTGTATCCAGACTTTCTTGCTTCAACTAGCACATTGAATATTAGTCCCCATGGAACTTCTGCAATTACCAACTGTCATGTGAAAATTTCCATCGTTTTTCATGGGAAGAATAGAAAGAAAATATATATAGCTGATTCGCTTAAACTGACAATTGACAGGCAGGTGAAAGTGAAATGAGTAGAATTTGGGCTCAGCTTATGGAATTATTTAAGGGGTATAAGGATCAGGTGAATGCATAAAATTTATAAATATTGCCTCTCCCATCTCTTTTTTCAAATCACATTTATCATTTAAAACCTGGAATAATCAGCAAGTGCAAGTCATTTATCAGAGGGTGTTCGCCATAGTATTTAGAATAAAAGAGATGTTTTTTAAGAGTAAAACCCTTAAACTAATACTAGAAGGGCAATGCTCCATGAAGAGATTTTTGTTGTTATTATTGTTTTGTTTTGTTTCATTTTTGGAGGAGAGAGAAGCAAGATTTCCCTCTCTGTGCCTTGGGTGAGCTGCAGTGTAATTGCTTCAGGAGGCCAAAGTTATATGTTTTAACTTGGCGATTTAGAACTTTGATAAAGTAAACCAAATCCCATCTCTTGTCAAATAGGTATAAGAAACACCATTTTCTGGTGACGGTTCCAGTTTCAATTGACACATAAGTACAATTTGAACCTAAGATTTCCTGGGTACTGTGTCAGATATTCCCAGAAAACTGATCTGCTCCCACAGGAACTAAATACCTGAAATGATCTTGATTGTCTGTCTGTCTGTCTGTCAACTACCCTACCACTTTTTTTTTAATCTTCTAAATGTCCTGAAGGTTTTTTAAACTATATCTTGATTGATATTAAAACTCTTATGAAAAATAAATACTTATTAACAGTTTTCATATATATGAAATATGTGTAATACTTAAAAAAGCTGACCATGTTTAGGGATATTTATATATCATATATATATATATATATATATGATATATAAATGAATGACAGGGTTCAGAATTATTTACTTTTGCACCAAACTAACTTAACATCCTTACTCTCTAGATTTTGGTGACTCACTTGATTTCTCTCGATCTTTGTATCTTACATGAAAGATTGCATAGCAACCAAGAGCAGGAGCTTGGAAGGAGATTAGTTTTGCTTACATTGGCCCCACCCCTTACTAATTGTGTAGCCATAGGGCAGATACTTAATTTCTCTCTGTTTTGGACTCCACATATATAAAATAAAAATGTAATATCAGTTTCATTACGTAAGTGAATTTTGCTTCTTTTAGAATTAGACATGTCAAAGATCCAGTAAGTTTGATATTTCCTGATCTGCCTGATCATGTTCAAGTTTACAGAACCCAAAATAAAAAAGGACATATGAAAATCAGCTTATTATACCCAACTTTGGGCAAGCAACTTCAGATACAAAAGGCAAATATTAAGTTCAAATAACTCTAAAATTAAAGTCATACTTAAATAATAAGTCAATGACAGAGTGATTTCAGATTCAATTTGTAGGTAACATGTAATTCCTCTTAAGTTTACATAATTACAAATGAACAGATATAGCTAAAACAAGTAAATTAACTTATTATTGCATGTCATGAACTAATCATTTTTTTTGTTTAATCTAATAGATATGTTTTTCACCTTTGCTGATAGTCTTAAACAAAAAATACAGAAAAATGGAAAATCATGCCTGAAAATTTTATTTTTTGTTTTTATTAAACTTCTGTTTGTGTGTGTGCATGTGTGTATGCATGTGTGTACATCTGTCTTTCCCTTCCTTCGATTTGGAGTTTTTTAAAAAAATGTTTCATACAAATCACAAACTACTTCTTGGTAATTTACAAAAAAATTCAGTAAAATTATATATTTTTTCATATATTTATTTATTTTGGTGTTTACAACAGATTAATACCATAACATAATTTTAAGTAGGACTTTTGGAAAGTTAGACCATTTGATTTGAAACAGCAATCCAGAGGAAATAAAAGTAACAACCTATACAACAGTATCACTTTTTACCATAAAGGAAAGCAATGACCTAACAAGATAGTCCATTACCTGTTTCTATCACTGAAACTTTCTTAATACTGCCTGCTGGGAGGCAGGTGAACTTACTGAGAAACAATTTACTTTGACTTTCCATGGAAAAATGTCATCAAATTGCAATATAACAAGTAAAACACACTTTAAAATCAGGGACAACATTATGTTCTACATTTAATTCATCTTATATTTAATTAGCTAGAAATGCCTTTAGTGCAACTGTGCATTGTCCTTTTTCAGCATCTGAGCTGGCATATGAGCTGCTACCACTGCAGACAATAAAATGACACAGGAAGGCAATTCTGCCTCCATTGTCATTTTATCTCTGCTATAACATTGTTCAAATTCTCAATGATTATTTGGTAAAATATTATAATAACCTTGAAGACATTTGTTAATTTTAAAGGTTAATAAAGATATGTTTAATACAAAGACATGAATTTTAAAGCATTAATTTCTCATAATTTCAAGAGGTATAATATTAATACATTAATATATTATTAGTTAAATATATAAAACACCAATTTTAGATACGTTTTTAAACCAATAAAAATGATATTTGAATAGTTTTGGAGCAATAATGTAAAAATAATGTTATATTTAAATTCAACACAGTATTACTGAAGACTACATAAAGCAAAAGACACTTTATTGCATGTCAATTTTCAATAAAAATGAAATTAATATTCCTTGAAGAGTTTATTATGTTGTTGATTTTTCCTTGTTTTCTCATATTATCACTGTTGTTTTAAGTATTCTCATTTTCTAGGACTACATGTATCGAGCATAGGGAAAATAAAAATTAATTTGAAAGGTAATGGTAAGCCAGTGATTTTTTTTTTTTTTACTCAAACATAAATATAAAATTACTTGAGCCATCCTCCACATGTTATATTTGACTCAGTAAATCATTTCACCTTTTATTTTGCAAATTCAAAGGACTTGCAATGGCAATAAATATATTAATCAAGAATCAGTGACAAACATAAATTCAGAATTTCTATGGCTACATATCACAGATGAAATGACATAAAATCTGAATAAATTAAGTATTTTCAAAAGTCAATTATGTAAGGCAGTTTTCAATTTCTTCTTTCTTTTCCCTTCCTTCTTCCTTCCTTCATTCCTGATATTGAACATTGAACTCTAGAGAACTCTACAGTTGAGTAACATTTTCAATTCTTTATTTTTTCATTTTGAAATAGGGCCCGCTGTGGCCAGGAACTTGTGATCCTATTGTGTAAACCCTCTGAGTTCCTGGGATTACAACTGTTTGCTTCCATGTCCTGCTCATGCAATTTTAATGCTGTGGGAGATGTTTATCTTTCATTTGGCTTTCTATCCTATGTTCATTGGGTCTATAATTAAATTTAATTTTTTTTATAATAAATATGTTTTCAAAACAACCATTATATGAAAAAGAAAAAGCAGCCCACAACCACTAATTCTAAACATCTCCAAAACTCAGTATAGTGCCTGCCATATACAGCATCCAGAATATTTTAACTACACAATTATGCTAATTTTCATATGGAAAAAATATATCTTGATATGATAGAATAGAGTAAAAGTTTCTTGTCTGATGATTTAAACTTAAACACTAATAAAGGAATAATAAAGGTGTGGCTAGGAACTCATACTTGGTTTAATTTCATAGATTGTTTCTTCTACTCAGTAATTTTTAACCATACTTCTCCATAGTTGATTTTCATTAAGCTAATAACTTTATACATTTTTGTTAAGGTTATTGGGAAAATTCATGTGTAACACCTATAATGCATAGAATATGAAATACACAGATATATACTTCCTATTGTTGAATGCAACTTTTGTATTTTCTAGCATTCCCAACCATGAAAATAATATATTCTTGTTTAGAAAATATTTTCTTCCTTAACTCAGCAGGTTTATTGTTTACTTTACTATTAATTGATTTTTTTTAAATTCTGATTAGTTTGTATAGTGTTATTATTGTGAATATATTTTATTATGTATCCATGTTGATTAATGTTAACACAAAGAAAATATGTTGATTTTTATGTATTTATATTGTTACTGTCTACTTTAAAAAATTTACTGAGTCCTATCTTTCTTGTTTCCACATTTTTATTGATTCTTATTTTACTTTCAGGTGTTATTTTAGTGGTAAGGTTTTGGATAACAATATTAAATAAAATACTATATATATATATAGTTTAGCATCTTTATCCTCCTTAATGTAATGATAATGACATCCAACAAAAGATGTTTTCCATTGATTTTAGATATATTTTTTCATGCTGTAAAAACATTACTACTTGTGATTATTTTTTTTTAATCAGAAAAAATACATTTAAGGCTTGGAGTTTTAAATCTTTTGTGATATAAAAGAATTTGGGCTTTCTCTTCTTCTGTATATGATTCAAAATAGAATGAGGAAAAGAACATGCTCAATATTACGGTATTCTTTATGATCAGTATTAATGAGTGCATAGTTTATAGATGCAGAAATGCTAATTGTTGAATCAATACTTCAAAATCATTAACTAGAATGACTATTTGCTCTACTAATCTATGCTATTGACCAGGAACTGTGGTGCTATTCTGAAATTGCACAGATATGACATTTCTGCCACATTATAAGTTAGAGATCTATAGACAATTCCCTTATAAAATTAGAAAATGCTAAATTATCAATTAATGTATATCCACAATTCCTGAATTATATCAGAACTCTTCCATTGTGAAAGTTATAAAATTTGTTTGTTGCATTATATAATAAACCAGTGTTTTTCAAGGATGTGTCATTTGGTTTACAAAGTGGCATTTGGTAATGTTTGGCTGCAGTTTTGCTTTTAGTCGCAGTAAGGTATCATGTGCTCCTGAGCACATGTCAGGGCAGCCAAAGAGACTGGTGAACTTACACAATGCATATCCAAGCACTCCAAGAAAAGATAATCATAACCAAATATTGAGTGTCAATTTTCATTTTCTTTGATATAGAGAAAAATAAACTGTAATTTGAAAGACAACTTGTCTATTTTATTGGAATACAGTATAAGAATTTTTGGTTGGTTTTGATCAAAGAACGTTTCATATTTTTTGTTTCTTTTTTAAGTATAAGAAAAATTCAAAGAAGAATGATTTCTATAACATTTTTGTATTCAAAACTACTTAAGATAAACTCTTCCATCAAATATATATATGCTTTTTAGGACACAGAAAGCTTCAGCCACAATTGACTCCTATGCCCTGAGCTCTGGGTAATCTGCCTCTGAAGGAGGCATCACACCCACATGGTGTAAACACTTATTAAATTCACCATTATTTACTGTATTCTGTTACCACTTGCAGGAAATGCTTTATAGAGTTTCACATAATACTTTACATCTGTGTTTTGCTCAGGTAAGATTTCATGGTTGGAAAGCATTATACAACAAACATTAAATCTTGTTTAAAATAAAGCCTTGGAAACACATAAAGGTTGGACAGAAGTCTTCAAATGCAATAAGCTGATTCACAGAGAGACATGACGGTTTGAATTATATTTAATAAACTGTGATAAGTGCTCAAGTGATGGAACCCAGATTCTGCATTGCCGCTTATCAGGAATGTCTACTTAAATAGACTAATCACATATTCTGGTAGAGAATATGTATCAAAAATGTAAGCTGTGATGTTCAGAAAAGATGACATAAGTCAATCAGACAGTTGCTTATGACTTTCTGCTATAAATTTTTGGCTGTCAAATTAAATTCAAACATTAATTACAATTCACAGTATCTGTAATAAAGGCTTCCTATTTTTTGACAACTACATTATATTTAATATAAAAGTTGATAGAAATAATTATTAATATTATCTTTACTCCTTTTGGAAAATAGCATATTATAAAAGGAAATCTTAGCAATTTGCTAAATTTATCTGTCATATTCCTGAGAAGTAAATTTGTATATATTTTATAAGATCAGTTGTTTTTCAGAAAACATTGTATGAATAACTATAATACACAAACATATTTACTCTGAATACTCTTTATAATTAACTATTTTACCCATGTATTAATTCTTATTTTAAAAAAATTGCCTGAAGCTACCTTCAGGAAACTTAAAGTTTTTGTAAACTTTCATACCTAATATCTTATTACTTAAAGCAATCAATCCATATTTTTTTTTTCATTGTCACTGAAGGACTAGATTGCCTGTAAAAGTTAGCTGAAAAATATTTTCTTAACCCCTAAGGATGTTAGGTGTTAGGTGGTGTTTGTGTTTTTGTGTGTGTATGTGAGTGTGTGTGTGTATGCGTGTGTGTGGAGGTGAGAACTTTAGAGAGATAGGCAGAATGATCAGTTATGGAAACCTTTCCCTAAGTGAATATCAAGCCCAAATTCCTACCAAAAGGCAAAGAGACCATCAGAGTTATTAAATTGCTGTGGACATCTACCATACAGATATTTTTCAATTACCAATTATGACATCATTAGGTTCTCACCTTTCTGAGACCATTGGCCCTTATTTTTCACTCCAATTTTCACTCCAGTCCCACAGAGATGTAGACTGATTTCTACCTGCAAAAGCTGACCGTAATTTTTTCAGGATGATGTTTATTTCCTGACAACTTCCACTTTCCCCAAGTCCTACCCCTTCCACTTTCCTGGTCCTATTACAATGCCACCCTCTGCTGGGGCATGTGATATCACAGAGTCCACTTAACATTCAAGATTGTGAGTTAGACTGCTGAGAGCCATGGCCAAGTCTGTATGGCCCCTGGCATTTTGCCAACAGTATTGATTGACAGGTGAGGCATTACTATCTGCCTCTGCCACTACTTTTGAGTTCTCCCACTACTTCGGAGTTCTCATGGGGATTTCCAGGGATTTCCCGAGAGTTCCCATTGGCTGGGGAAGTGCAGAAGGAGGGTTTTCCGGGAGAGATATTTCCGGCTGTGGGTTCCTGGATGAGCCGCATGGGAGTCGGGAGAATTCCCCGGGAGCATGTGTGAGGTTTTTCTTGCAATTCAAAAGTAAAGTTTGTTCCTGCTTCAGTGGCTCGCGATTTGTGCCCAGCCAGACTGCGGCATTAGACAAGCTGGAGAGTTACTGTCCTTTCATAACATAACAATGGAGAATGGAAGCACACAGATAATTTTTTTTTGTCTCCATTCGGACAAATTTCTTGAGATACAGATTATACAAATCTCTCAAGACCTGGTTCTCTGAGACAAAGAATCTGACAATAAGTTTGAACAACTCTTATTTGTACCTGTTCTTCATTTCATCACTAGTCTTCTCCTTTACTTTGGCTTGCCTGGAATTATACTCATTAATGTAATAGAAATACATTAATTTTGGTGATCAGGCTGTACTTTCTAGAAAACCGAAGTTAAAATGGTGCAAAAAAAAAAAAAAAAAAAAACGTTCGATGTGAATAACAGAGCTTCCCCAACACTGTTTTCTTAATGGCTAAACTCCTTTATATTCCCACAAAGAATGCTTAAGTTCTTCTACCCACCCCTTGCTAACATTTTTATTTATTGTTATTATTATTATTATTATTATTATTAAGTAATAGCCATTTTAAATGAGATGTAGCTGTATGTCATGGTGATTTCAATTTTTCTTTCCCTAAGTATTAGTAATATTAACCATTTTTCATGTATTCACTGTCCATTTATATTTTCCTTTGAGAAATGTTTATTTAGGTCTGAATCATTTTTAAATTGTAATTTTTATTTGATAGTGTTTCTAATAAATTCTTTATTAACCTCTTGCCATAAGTGTAGTTTGCAAATATTTTCTTCCATTCTGTAGGAAGTCTCTTCTCTGTGGGTTGTTTCTTTTGATGTATAAAAACTTATTTGTTTGGTTTTAAATATTACATTTTCCATTTCTAACCTGAGACTCTTTGTGATTTTAAATATATTCTTTCTTTTCTCTTTCTAAATTTCAATTCTGTTTTTCAAATCATGAAACTTAAGATACACTTCTATATTAGCTATAATGATCAGGTCAAAATTTAAAGCATTTATTTATTTGATTCTGCTGGTCCAAATTTGTAGTATTTTGTAACTACATATTATTATCATTTTTAAATTATTTTTGTTATTTGCAATGAGTTCATAATAGTTAGAGTTTAGTATAAGGACTGAAGTTTGATATTTAAGTAACATATTGTGTTTCCCTGTGCTTTTTTCCTGAGAGTTATTCCAATGTAGGACCATAATAATTGAATTATTTCCATAAGTATTTTCAGACCAAGATAGGTAGACCCATCTGACCAATGTCTTCAGTTGTCAAGATACCCAATGGCAGCCCTAAAATTATTAATTTTCACTAAAGATATTTTTCACTTCTTTCATATTAATGTCAAGGAATCTGATGTAATTTTTTTTCTCTTTCTTTTTTTCTGTTCTTTTTTTTCTGGCAGAAAACTTATATGTGGAAGAATATGATTATTTATTTCATGATTGTTTTAAAATTTTAGTGAGATTTAATGGATAATTTAAACTTAATATAGAATTTATTTTTATTATTTGTTCTGGAAACTTATACAGCACTCAATAAAGGAATGTGAACATTTATCAAGGAGTATCAGAGATCAAGAAGAAAATCCTGCTTCACAATAATAGTGTTCCAACTCTCATTGTTTTGGCTTCTGAAGCTACCTTCTTCCAAATGTACAATTTTTTGAAACATTTATTTTTGCATTTTTCTGGTTTCTTTAAGTAGCATCACCACAATGCTAGCACGCAATATTCTGCTTATCTTGAAACTATTAACAGAGTATCTGGCTGGTGGCATAAGATGAATTGAGGTCAATAAGTCCAGATTATTTTCAAAATAATCATTAGATACCAAAGATGAATTATATGCTAACATTTTGATATACAAATGTATTGATAAAAGTAGAAGTAGAAAAATAAATTAGACCTATATCAAAAATTAAATGAGGGGCTGGAGTTGTGGTGCAGCGGTAGAACGCTCCCATAGCACATGCAAGGTTTGATCCTCAATCCACATAAAAAATAAATAAATAAAATAAAGGTAAAAAATATAAGTAAATAATATTTAAAAGCATAGGGTTATATAATATTGCAGGCAGATAGTATAGATAGGAAAAAAAAAGAGATGCAAAGTTGAACTCTTGTGTACCCCATATGTAGAATTTAGAGAAGAGGGAACTCTAAGAATTTCAATTGCAACTGGGAGCAATGGAGTTGAATAGAGCAACATGAACTATCTAAAGATTCCAAATAAATAATTAAGTGAAAATAATGGTAGAGAATTTTTGAACATATAGAGACTTAAAACTGTACCAAGCTGCCTTAGATAGTTCACATGACTACAAAAAATTAAATTGCTGTTTCACATGTGCAGTTTTTAAACATAAATAGCATTACATTTTTGACTGAGCTGTGAATCATAATGCCAATGTTGACAATGAAACTATATTTTATGTCATCATATAAACTAAATTAGGAAAGAATTTCAAGTGTCAGGTGACTAGAGCAAAGGACTCCAATGGACTGGGTTGAAAGCTTCATCCATAATTCATTCTGTATGAAGTGTGGAAGTATATGTTTCTGGGACTGCTTATTTATTGAATATGAAATTATAGTAAGTTCAGAAAAAATATTCAAATAAATGATTAATATCATATATGTAATTTTAAAAGAGTAGTAAAAGGCCAAAGAACAAATAATCTAGACAGAGATAAATTTTGTTTTGGTATATTTACAAAAATTCTAAGCAGTACTGGTTCCTTACAAAAGACCTTATTAGTAACCACCATGGTCACTATAAGTAATCACCAACGTGAGTAAAGACACACACACACAAAAGTTCAATAACATTCATTAGTATGGAATGTTACTATAAACTGCCTAATAATAAGAAAGTATTTATTCATATGATTTGTGAATTGTGGCTTTATCTTATGGGAATTGATATTGTTATTTCTACATTGCTCCATTTGCTGTTTCTTAAGGTTGATTTAACAAATCTCAGGTATTTCAGCAGTATTATTCCAAAGAACTTGTATTTTGGACAAGTCACTGCTTTTTCAATGTACCATGTCCTTTCATTCTGATTTAGTTTTCGCAAGGTAAATCTTCTTGCTGTATTGCCTGTGAATTGCTAGGATTTATTCATCCAATGAAAGTAGAAATGTAAAATTCTCAGGAAAGAAAAAAAGGAAAATCTTTGGATTGCTGATGTTCCGTAATCTTTACCTGCAATTTTCCTCAGAGATAGTTACAATAGATATGAGAATGTCACATAAGTAGGTAACTCTAGTTAAGGAATTCAAATTACTTTTCTTTGTATTACATAATTAGTTCAAAGCAATGGAGTCCTTTTTTTGTGTTTTGTATTATTTTCCAGTTTTGAGGTGGGAGAGTTTTCCACAATCTAAACTGAAACTGAAAGAATTAAAAAGAATAGTGAATACTCACTGATATCAAATGTAGAGGGTGTAAAGTAGAATTGTTACAATTTTGATATATTGAATGGGTTAATATAAAAAACAATCATAAATCTGAATGTATTTGAAGATGAAATACATTAGTCATTATTACCTCTCTTTATATGTTTATGAGATTTTTCTTCTTCATATCTTTGTATACATGCATATTTATTTTGTCATAGATTATTCAATAATCTATAGTCTGTATTCTAAAATTCTGTAAAATGTTTTGTAGATTTGATTACTATTGTTAAATTTTTCCTTGTTGTTGGTTAGTTTTACTAATTCTATTTTCTCAATATTTTATAATGATATCATAATATACATTTGTGTTTTATTTTTCAATGCTGGGGATCAACCCAGGGCCAAATGCATGCTACGCAAGCACTCTTCCACTAAGTTATACCTCTACCACAACATTTGTGTTTTGAGCACCATTTTAGGATATGTCTTTGCATAATTTCCTAGTTACATGACTCTTTCACTAAATTTAAGCATGCAAATATACTACAAATATAAATGGCCTGATTCATTTTTTAAACAGTTTCATTGAAATAAAAATTAATATATTATGAAATTCATTAATTTAAAGTTTCTCTAATTCAGTTTTATTTAGTGTATTACACTGTTAATTCTTAAGGGGTGATACGATATATACTGCATAAAATTTGCCTTTTTAACCATTTTAAGTATACAATTTAGTGGCATTAATAACAATTACATTGTTGGGAAACCATCGCCACTTCTATTTTCAAAAGCTTTCAATCACAATAAATAGAAATTTTGTGACTATTAATATTCCTACCTTTTTACAGCCACATGTAGTCTTTGTAAGCTATTTTGCATAAATTCATTTAATCTAAATATTTCATGTAAATAGAATCATAATATTTATCAACTTAGATCTGCATTATTTTATTAGATTTAGAAGTTCATTCACAATGCAATGCAGCACAAATCAATATTATTCTTCCTTATGGCAGAATAATATTTAGTGATACACACACACACACACACACACACATACACACACACACACATACACACATACAGAGACTATGCACAAACAACATTTGATTTATGTATTGATGGGCACTTGGATTATTTCTCCCTTTTGGCTATTGTGAATAATGCTATAATAAACATTCATACAAAATATCTGTCTGAATCTCTGTTGTTATGCAATAAATTGTTTTTCTGCAAAATTAATGTATTAACCCCTAGTTATTCAGAATGTGGCTTTTTGGAAATAGATCTTTAAAGATTAAATTAGGTATTTCAATCAACCCTAATTCATTATGATCTGTGGCCTTATAAAAAGAGATTAGGGTTGGGGTTAGGGTCAGAGACCCTGTGGCTAATAGAAGAAAATGTAGGCCCAAATCTTTATCATGTCAACAGAGGACTTGACTTCCTTAACAAGACTCCTAAAGTGCAAGCACTAAAATCGAGAATCAATAAATGGTATTGATTCAAACTAAAAAGCTTCTTCTCAGCAAAGGAAACAATCAATAACATCAAAAGAGAGCATATATAATGGGAGAAAATCTCTACCATATGTAACTCTGTTAGAGGTACTAATCAGATAGGTCTGTTAATCTTCAGGATGTATAATGAACTCAATAAACTTAACACCAAAAAATTAATAATAACCCAATCGATAAAAGGGCTAAGGAACTGAACAGACACTTCACACAAGAAAAATACAGTCAATCAAAAAACATGAAAAAATGTTCAGCATCTCTAGCAATTAGTGAAATACAAATCTAAACCACACTGATTTTTCATCTCTCACCAATCAGAATGGCAATTATCAATAATACAAATAATAATAAATTTTGGCAAGGATAAAGGGAAAAATGTACACTCTTGTATTGCTGATAGGATTGCAAATTGGTGCAACCATTATGGAAAGAAGTATGGAGATTCCTCAGAAAATTTGAATGGAACCACCATTTGACTGAGCTATCCCACTCCTCAGTTTATACCCAAAGGACTTAAAATCAGCATATTACAGTGATAAAGCCACATCAATGTTTATAGCAGCACAATGCACAATAGCTCAACTATGAAACAAACCTAGAAGCCCTTCAACAGATGAATGGATAAAGAAATTGTGGTATATATACATAATGGAATATTACTGAGTCTTAAAGAAGACTGAAACTATAGCATATGCAGGAAATGGATGGAACTGGAGAATTTCATGCTAAGTTAAATAAGCCAGTTATAAAAACCAAAGGCTAAATATTTTCTCTAATTATTGGATGCTGATACATAATGGGGGAAGGGGCTTTGGAAGAGTGGAGATACTTTGTATTTTGCAGAGGGGAGTGGGAAGGTTGGGGAAAGAGACGGACATTGTTACCCTATGTACATGTATAATTGCACAGCTGGTGTGACTGCATCATGTATAGCCAGAGGAATGAGAAGTTGTGTTCCATTTGTGTACAATGTATCAAAATTCATTCAGCTGTCATGTAATAACTAATTAGAATAAATACAATAAATTAAACAAAAATAAAAAAACAGATAAAAACAGGCAAAACAGAAAAAAAAAGAGAAACAGAGATTATGGAAAACAGAGGGAAGACTGTGAAGACAAGGAAGGAATGCCATGTAAAGCTAATGACAGAGGCTTCACAATTTGATTTTAACTTCTAGCCTCCAGTAGTATAAAATAATAGATTTCTAATGTTTAAGCCATATGCTGTGTGGCCCTTTTTATGAAAGGTCAAGCAAACTAACTTAGCCACTTCATTTTTTTTTTTGAATTTATACTTAAGAGTAAAAACTCTTAGTACTACGATAATTTATGCTTAGATTTGGGGGAAGTGATAAATATTATTAGAAAAATTTGTTTCTTATCTCATCAAGATTTTGAACTATGTACTTGAAAGTAAGTTGAATACAACATAATCCCCTTATTTTCATAGAACTCACTCTTTAAAAGATCAGAAAACCTGGATGCAGTGGTAGAGATATTTGGAAGGTTAGATTCATTATGCCCTTGACAACATTGAATGACTCCCCTTTAATCAGTTTTAAATTAATAGATGCATATAAATTTCCTTAAATTGGAGTACAGTATAAAATACAAATTCATTCCTTTTAGATATTCTTCTATAATACAAAGGTGTATATTTTCCCATCACAGAGTAAAATCTATTTCTCTACACCTTGAATCTGTCTTGATCATGTTACTTTTTTTAAAAGTACTCATACACTAAGGTGCACTCTTTGTAGTTGATCCCTATGACTGCCCTATAAGCAAATGTAATTTAAACTGCTGGAAAATGAAAAGCCATATGGAGAGCTAAAGCAACCAGCAGAGATCTAGCCAATTATCAATATGTGTGTGAGCCCATCCAGAAGCATCCAGATACCAGTCAATATGTTCTATAATTTGAAATAATTTTTTCAAATAATTTTTCAATAATTTAACTCATTTTGATAATTTTTCTTGTGCCTAAGATTTAATATCATTGTGATGTGCCATATTCATTTGTTTGCCTTGGTGAATATAGAGCTCTTGATGCAACCTTGGAAAAATTATGCTATGGTCAGAAAAGGCAGCAAGATTTATGAATCTCTGGACCATGCCCTTTACCTCCCCTGTCTCAGAGGTCATTGTCCTATACAGCTTGATGTTCACTGTGGGAAAACCATTGATATGCATATTGTATCTATTTTTTTCAGTTATTTAAGGCAGGAGCATAAATCACTCCATCCATCTGGAAGTGGAATTTTGAGGTTATGTAAGTATACACAGTTGATATGTCAGCCAAAATAGAATTCAGAGGAAAAATTGCTTTTGGAAATGAAGAGAAACTTTTTGTAATAGTAAAAGAATCAATTAATCTATAAGACATAACAAGCTTAACTGTGTATGATTTTAATATCATAATTTCAAAATATATAAACAATACTTAACTAAAGAAAGCACAGACAAATCAGTACACTAAAGAGAGCTAACCTCCTTCTATCTTTAATTCATTGACTGGGTACACCCAAATATAATTGTCATTAACTAAGTGGAAGAATTGACAAAAGCAGAAATAAATGTTTGACATTTACAATCAAATATTTCCCAAACACACTTTGTCAAGTGAAGATGGCTCATACATTAAACTTTAATGTATTTGAAAATTTGAATTCAGAGTACGTTTTATAGTCACAAGTATAAATCAACCAAAAAAAAAAATTAGAAAAGCACATTTGTTTAGGAAATAAGTGAAACATTTCTGTACATTCTGTTGCAATGTCATTTATTAAAATACTGATATTAATATACTGATATTTTAGCTTCTTTTGTGTGAAGCTTACTATAAGTCAAAAAGAGAGATTAATCTCTTCAAAGAATAAATTTCATCTTGTTTTTTTCCTGTCCTTAATTTCTACTTCTATTCATTTTTTTTTTTTTGGTCATTTTTCTTTGTTCTTTAGTTTTAATGTAACTCCTTTTATTTTCTTATTGTGAATGCTTTGTTGATTTTGCACCTTGTGCTTTTTTAGTGAGTATGTGTTTTGTCAGATTTATCTATCTATCTATCTATCTATATTTATTTATTCATTCATTTATTTATTTATTTTTGCTTCTATGACCAAAAGATCTGACAAGCACAATTTTAGAGGAGGGAAAGTTTATTTGGGGGCTTCCAGTTGGTTTCAGAGTTCTTAGTCCAGAGACAGCGGTTTCCATTGTTCTGGGCTCAAGGAGTGGCAGAACATCAGAGTGTGGTGGAGGAAAACAGCTCAGGACATCAAGTCAAGAAGCAGAGAGAGAGTTTTCCATCCACCTGAGAGGAAATACATACTCCAAAAGAAAATCTCCAATAACCCATATTCTGTAGCCATACTGTACTGGCCTCTGGTTACTACACAGTTAATCCATTCAACTGGATTATTGCACTTATTAAGTTAAAGCTCTCATTTAATCTCTGAATTTTCTTATATTGTCTCACAATATAAGGCTTTTAGGGGATACCTCACATCTAAACCATAACTGTATAAGAAACCATACTTTATTTTATAAATTACCTTGTTTACATCTCAAAAGTTTTGATATTTTTTAGTATTATTTTCCTTTACTTCAAAATATATTCTAATTTCCATGGGGCTTTCTCTTTCATTCATGGGTCTATATAAATGTAAGGGTATGACACTTTAAGATAATTACTGGTACTAATGACAACATTATTCTCAACATTTTTTGAATCTGAAATTATCCAAAATGATATTATTAAATTAAATAAAGCTTTAACTCAATTTCTATAACATTTATTTTAGAAACACAGTATGTTTCAACATCATAAATGTATTTCATATGTTAAAGACTAAAGGAGAAATATTCAATTACTTTCATAATTTAAAAATATAAACTAAAATTAAATATTAAATATTTTAAAAATAAACATTAACAATAAGAAGAACTAAATACCCAACTGATAGAAATAGAGTACTTGTTTATATAGGAAATATCTATAAGAAACATAGTCAATATCAGTTTTGTAGTGAACTATTAAGATAGTAGATTTAAATTCAGGATCTAGATTAGAGTAGTGGTTATTATAACTACCAGTAAAGGTTAAATTTTAGGTAACTATCAGATATTATTCAATTAATTTTAATAAAATTTTAATTTTAATAATTTAAGACTATATAATTTGAAAAAGGGTTAGAAAGTGTGAGTTTATTTTTGGTTTATATTGAATATATGGTCAATTATATTTCTGTTTTTTCTTCACAAAGACTACTATTGTACTTTCAACATAATTGAATATGTTTAACATCCTCATAACTTAGAAGAATATATCTAAATAACTTTTATATGATTTCTATCATTAAAATAATTTAATGATCAAATACAGATTTTTTGTCAAATATATTACTCTGCACCAAGATAGCAAGTGAGTGATGTGAACTGTAAACCAACTGTGTGCCATATTTCACGTCTTTGTAACAAACTGCTTTCCTTCATTATAATATTAGCAAAATTGTGTGTGCAGTCATAAGATGATTTTCAGGGCCTGCTTTCCTTCAAGATGAAATTTTATGATCAATTTTTTGTTTCCTTTGTGATTTACTTATTTAGAAGGAATTTTGTGAGTGATTTCTATGAGCATGCCTTTGTACTGAAATTGGTGATTTAAAAATAATTGTAAAATGTGTCCCTTTATGGGAATAATTTTCAATATTATTCATAAATTTTAAAGTGGACTTAGAAGGACTATATCATAATAGAAACATAATGTGAATCTGATCTTGAACTAGATTTTGAAAATAATTAAATTATTAAAAGAATAAGTAAATTATTAAATAATTAAGTAAAATAAGAAAATAAGTAAATATGTCAAGAAACATAGAAAGACAATTTAAAATTAGATATTCAAATTAATGTTTTTTACCAAGTACATTCTTCTGTTTTAATTCCATTAATTTGATATTAGCAAAAGAGAAAATCATGATATCACCTTCTAATTGTAAATATGTACTTAGAGAACTTAGTGGCTTTATAATTCAGAAGCTGAAGTCTGTATTTATTCAAAAAAATGCAAGTTTTATCTCTAGTTTCTCTGATGGATCATTCTTCTATTTAGAAAAATTCATTGAGTATCTATATGAGACAACTGTATAGACAATTGAGAAAAGCCGTGAATGAGAAAATTACTCTTTTACAGAATCTACATTTTAGCAAAAAGAATAATTCACTTACAAATCAAATAATGTGTTTTTTACCATTGAAGATACTAGGCACATTAAAGGTTCATAGATGTTTGCCTAGATATGGGTTTGATAGGCCAATATAAACACTATAAATATCATAAGGTGTTTGGTTTGCAAACAATTAGAAGGACCAATCCTGGACTCAGAAAAATATGTAAAAAGATTTTCTAAGGACTGGGATGTAGCTGAGTGGCAGATACTATTTCCTTGCATGTATGAGGTCTTGGGTTCCATGCATAGCATCAGCATAAGAAAAACAGAAAAAAATTTTCCAGAACTTTAAGCAGGAGATGATGGCAACATAAAATAACAAGTTTGAGATGGGAATGGGAATTGTGCATAGACTAGAAAAATATTTAAGAGAGGCACTCTTCCTGTATTTATTCTTAAGAGAAACAGTTTTTTTAAGGTATAAATGATTTTCAGATTTCTTGCTTTTATTTCTATTTTCCTTGTCCTGATATTTGCTTTGATTACCAGCTAAAGACAAAGATAGGAGTGGAAAACTATGTTCTTGGGGCAAATTTACCTAGTCATGTGTTTTTGCGAATGAATTTTATTTGCACAAGTCATATCCATTAGCAGACTTGAATAGTTGTACCAGAACTATATTTTCCTCGAAGCCTAACATGTGTATAATCTAGTCCTTTACAGAAAATGTTTATTGGCTTTGGATTAAACCAAAACAACAGAATTCATCCTTGTTTTATTTGATCTTAGATAGTCAGATGGTTTATCAGCACTCTACTTCTGTATCTTCCAGTTTTGCCTCCCTAGGGGCTGCCACTCCAGTAAGCTTAGCAACTTGCTGCACTACAATAGCAAGGTCTTTCTACCAATTAGAAATTGAATCTGAGGAGAGAAAACGTTTCCAAAAAAGTTTTAGACAGATTCATTGAAGTCATTTTCTCTATCCAGATCTGTATCTTGTGCCATTATGGAGTCATTAATACGATAAGGACCAAAACTCACCCGGACTGTAAATCAGGATTTGAAGCTCCCCAAAGAAAATCTTGACACTGGTAGCACTCATGCCAGTAAATAAAGTTAAGAGATGTTCATCCAGGTGTGGTGGTGCACACCTATAATCTCAGCAACTTGGGGGGGCTAAGGTAGTAGGGTGACAAGTTCAAGGTCAGCCTCAGCAAATTAGTGAGACCCTCAGTAATTTGTTGACATTGTATCAAACAAACAAGTAAACAAAGACTAGGGCTTTAACTAAGGGATAAAGTGCCCATAGGTTCAATCTGCAGTACCAAAAACAAAGACCACAACAAAAAGTTATCAGAAACAGATGCCAGCACTTTGGGAATGCAAGATGTAAGAGAGAAAGAAAAAAAAAAAGTCAGCTTTTTCCATATTGAGGTAAAGGAAAAAATCAATAGTTAAAAAAGTAACTCAAGTAGTGCACACTATGAGGTAGACAGAGTTTTGATGTTTGGAAAACTTTACCTATGTTGACATGATAACCTCTGGCAATGTTGATTGTGTAGAAGATATCAATACTTCCTTTATATAGATTAGAATATTGTGGCAGATTGAAAATAATAGTTTTCAAATGCTATTTACATGCTATTTGATAGACACTTTACTGAGTGAATAATACTGTTTATTGATATTTTTGTTCCTGGAATGCATTAATTATTAAAGCATCACTGTTCTAAGCATTGAATTCCTAGCTATGTACAAAAAGCCAAAGTCCCTACCTTCTTGGAAATTACACTACCCTGACAATTATAAAAATGTAAGGAAAAAGTGTGCTTTCAAAACTCATATAACATAAGCAAAATATGAGAGATTACATTCCATTTATGTAAATACTGCATGTTTATCTCAACTCTATGCATAATATATCTGTGAATTAATATAATACCAAATATTCCTGTTTTATGAGTGTTAGTATAATTTTCAAGGAAGGAAAGAGAAATGTAGAATTTCATTTTCTGTAAAATCTTCCATATGTTTAAAGAAAATTGGAACTTTGTGGTTTCAGAAAAGGAAAGCTAAATGTGTCTGACTAAATAAGCGTAAATGACAAATTCATTGAGGGAGCATGTAAGGGGAAGATCACGATTACAACAAATTATTAATGAGTTGTTGAAAATGGAAAACACTATATTCAATCCACCTTTAAATGGGCTGGTGGTTTTATGTGTCTATTTTACAACTGTAGGAATCCTAGCAGTCACTTGACTAGTAGAATACTACACATTGTAAAAGCAGGATTAGAATCCCCATGGGTACAGCTAGAACAGCAAAATTCTCTTCACTACACCAGGTGCCTCCTCAGAACCCCACTGTTGACATGGATGCCAACTCTTCTCTTGCTCCAATGTGAGGAGATCTGAGACTTTGCCATTGACTCAAGAAAGTTGAAAGCAACTATTTCCTGATATTGACAGAGATGACAGCATAACTGCAAACTTTGTACATAATTGTAAGAAAGAATGAAAGATTTTTGGACTCACTGTTTTATTTCTTTAATCCCGCAGCACAGGGTATGAATTCAGGCAGTAGGTGGTTTTGTCCTCTGACTGTTTACGCAAAGCTGTTAAGATGAGCTTTTCTACCTTAAGCACCTGAATGTTAGTTGCAGGAGTCCTTTTTTTCCTTAAAAAGATTATGGAGCAGACAATTTTCTTTTCTTTCTTTCTTTCTTTTTTTTTTAATTTAGAAAATGGTTAGAGAGTAGGTCTCACCTGTAACAGAAAGATAGGCCAACTTTCTTAAGGTCTATGAATGTGAGCAAATTAAAATTCTCAGTTATGGAAATCACAGGCACAAGAATAGCCTTCTTGTTTATTTTGCATCATATTTATATTATACTATTTTAAATGTCATAATAAAGCTAAATATAGAAATACATAATAGCAGTGTTTCAGTAATAATGATAGAGAAATGTAGTAAAAAATGTACATGATTTTAGATGGAATAGCAATATTCTTAGTTTTAAAAATTTGGAAAATATTCATTAATCTAGATGAAATCTATTTTCTGTTGATATAAACTTACATTATAATTAAATAATAAATTGAGTCTTGCAGATTTTATGAATGTATATATTACTTTCTGGTAATTCAACATTTAATCTCAACTCTATTGTCAGATTAGTTTTTCTATTGATCATCTTAATAATATTCAGAATTTACACATATAAAATCCAGTAGAATTCTAAGTATATCAATATTCTCAGAGAGAGTACTAAAGAGCAACTTAATAAGAACAATAATAACATTCATGGAAAACATTGTTTACATTATTTTTTAATTACAAAAGCACAGTGATGTTTTCTTTTACATTGAATAATCTAAATAATTGTTTAAAATCTTCTATTTCCTTAAACTAGATTCTTAAAACCTTTGTGATAGGTGGCAGACAAGGGTGTACAAATCTGCTAAAATCCTGTTCCAGGAAGTTGCTTGTATAACATGCTTATTATTGTTCTCAATTACAATCTCATTCAGACAGAGTTATATACAAGCATATGTTGACCAAAATATAACATGGTATTATTTTCTTATCCCATAAAAGATAAACCTGAGTTCCACTTGAGGTACTCTAAATTGCAGTATCTCATAAAATTATTAATATTTAGATGTAGGTTCAGGTACAGATAAAGATATAAGTATAGGTATGTACAGATACAAGTATACTTTCTCCAAAGAGGTTTCAGTTCATGGCATCTTAAGCACAAAGTTAGGATGATTATAAGTGTAAATGATGCACAAGAATAATCGTAGTCTGCTGAAAGTTCATAAATCATAATTACTTTGGTGAATGATTTTTATAAAGAATAATTGAAATGTTATTTGATTAGTGGTACCATTTAATGCTCAAAATTTTATTTTCTACTAATCGCCAAACATATTTCCTATTGTTTTTTAGGGGGACTGACTTTTCAATTTAGGGTACTGTCATTTTTAACAGAGATTAACATCAAAGATAGTCTTCCTGGAGGGTCACTTTACTAGAAAATTTGAAGACAGTGTCATTTATATTAAGTTAAAGTTCATTTAGAGGAGAATGCAATAACTGTTGAAGAAATACTTTCTTTTAGTGTCCACTTTGAACTGCTATAGTTTTATGTTTCTCCAGTGTATGTATGTGAATGTTTGAGAAGCACTTGTTACAAAGAAGAATCTTCTGTTATTTTCTTCTAACTTCACAAGACAATGAATTATTAATATTGTTTTAAGAATGTTTATCTGCTATTCCTGAAATAAAATCATAATGTCTTCTCCACTAAAAGTCCTTATCTTCATTTTCAACATAAAATTATATATATATATATATATATATATATATATATATATATATAATCACTTTTACTCTATATAAAAATTTTAGAGTTTGCTTACAATTTTTTACATTCTAGATACAAAATAATGTAACCATGAAGCAAATTGTAAAAATAATTTCTTCCTAAATGGAAAAGGTTAAAAATCTGTGTGACTTATGAAGGTAACCCTTACTCCCAGTACCTTTATATGGATGAATTAATCAACAATGACAAATTTATATTTTGTATAGTTTGAATTTTATTAATTTGCATAATGAAGGGAACTTCATCTCGTTGTAATCCATGAGGAATCAATCACTTCATATACAGTGTTCACTTCCCAGCTTTGGAACCATAGTGCCTGGAAATGATAAAGTAGTTCCCAGAATTTCAGTGTTAATTACATTGTAGTACATCATGGAGTCACTTGTTGGGGGGGTGGAATTTTATAGATTTGTATTACATTGCTACCCAGTATTAATACAGTATAAATTGAATAAGAAATGATTTTTTCCAAGTTTGATTTTTAGTATTGTTCTCATTAAGCTCTGTCAGAAACATTTATTTGATACTTTTAAAATCTATGGTCAGAAATTACTCAGTCTAATAAACATGTTAAAATTATTTTGTATCTAGTCTACTGTAATTGCTATTGTGAAACTTTGTCCAGATTTCCTCTTCAGGATTTCCAATGCACTTATTTTTCCAATTTATGAAAATCTCAGGGCTGAGAGCATTCACAACTCCATTACTCTATTGAGAACTACATGTATTCACAAAGATCTGTATAGTTCAAGATTATTCCCTTGTCTGAAAGCATCCTGAAATCAATTGTTGTCCAAAGGTGAGATAGTAAAATGGACTTCTTATATCATGATTTGCAACAATGCTGGAGTTCCATTTCAATTCCAGAGTTCCTCATAGAATCATCTAAATTCTCTATTGTTATCACATTTTTGGTCAGCTTGTCCCTCTGCCTAACCCTGAATTTTTCATTTCTTTAAAACCATATATCCCAAGGATACTCTACAACACCAAATTTCCCTGTAATTTCTCATTTTATTGTATATTCCAGGAAATCCATGTAATACAGTTATTCTTGGTCTTAAAAAACCACCTCTATGATACACATGTAGTACTGAATCTCTTGCTGATGTATTGAATATTCATAAAAGTATATGAAATATTTGTCTACTATAAATATTGTCATTTCAAGAAATCCTCAAAATTGTCTTATAAAACATCATTTTACAACTAATGTTGATAAATATTTAATATCAGTTTTTCAGTCTTTTGAATACCAAACTCTAAATAAATCTTCCATTCTGCTTGTGTATAAATACTATTGTATATTGTCAGAATCAATAATTTATATTGTCACTCAAAGTAAAATATATCAAGATAAATATTTCCTTTGAAACAAATCATCTACTACTCTAATTTTACTATTACACCTATGTAGAAATTATTATTATTAACAGAAATATAAGAGAAACATAAAATAATATTTTTTCCTGTTGTATGTTAACTAAGACTTTTAGATAGATTTTCCTCTTTAGTTATCAACCAAATTTTGTGAATAATTATTTGTTATTGACAAATAATTTTATCATATCCTCATGGTAAATTATAGATGAAATTATAAACCAAAAACTTATTTGTAGAAAGGTTAAGTAAATGACAAATGCCGCAAAAGAAATAAATAAACATAAGAAGATATTAAACCCAGATTAGGGGGGCTCCAAAACCCAGAGACATACTATCTACCGTTTTACAGTAGAAAGAAGCTAATAGTTTAGAATTTATTTATGGACTCAATTACACCAGAAAATAAAATAATTAAAATTTAGAAGAAGGAGGAAATTAGGACAAGATGGAAGAAGAAGAGGAAGAGGAAGTGAATGTAGAAGAGAAAGACATTACAGCTCAAGACTTGATCTAGAGTTTATAAGGAAAGCTCGGTTGTATCACTCTACTGCCTAAGCCCAGAAGGATCTCTTATGTTCATAACGATGTTCTCAAGAACCCAAGAAAATCCTTGGGGAGAAAGTAGGGTAGGATACCAAGGCAACATGGATTTAAGAAAACACCTCTTTTTATGAGACATAATCTTTATGTATAAATATTGCTCTCCCCCTTTATCTCTACATCTTACCCTCCTATCACAAGGGTCTTACCTTTCATCTCTCTCTCTCTCTCTCTCTCTCTCTCTCTGTGTGTGTGTGTGTGTATGTGTGTGTGTCTTACTCCCTCTCTCTGTCATTTTCCATGTCCAGTACTACTGAAAGAATATAAAAATGAAAATAAGCACTGGAGCTTAATAGTTTTTGTTCACATTGATTATCACCACATTCTAAACTGCCCGGTTAAAATTCAGTGGCTTAAAATGGAAATAATTTATCTTGTTCATGAAACTGCATTTCAGGCAGGGCTTAATGTGAAGGTTTTTCTGTGTATCAAACAGGTTAGTGGAGGAAATCTGTTGGGAATGGAGGTCTTATTTTGAAGATGTGAACATAAATGATTTGTCGAGTCTACAGGCGCGTATCTAAGCCATGACTATCATTCAGAACCTGTGGAATATCTCCAAATAGGAATCTTTACAGAATTTTTTAATGGTTGGATCCAAAAAGTAAATTTCCAAAAGACAGGAAATAAAAGATGCCAGTCTCTTAAAACCTGCAACCAGAAATTGACATAGCATTATACTTACCATATTTCAGTGATCAGAGCAATCACAGAGGCTGGTTGGCCTCTTTATGAGAGGAAATCAAAATTATTGATGTGACAAAGGTAAAATAAATGTGACTATTATTATCCCAGTACAGCCTTGGAGTACAGGGTGAAATCTTTAGTGAAAGACATGTACTGTTAAGATCTTATGCAAACTTGGGGAAACAAATGCCTCTCTGTTTCTCCTTCTCTCTGACTTAGGATCACCCTCCCTCCCAACAGCTCTCATTTAATTTCGTGATAAAATACATAGAAACAATATTAGAAGTCTGGGGTAAAGAAATTAAGTAGACTATTTTCTCTATATCTAAACCCATAAATGCAAAAATAAGACTTCAACCTCCTACTCAGGCAACCAAAACCACAGAACCAAACTATATTAATTTGGACCTTATAGCTATAATGCTCAACTTTAGTATTCCACTTAGAGAAAGTGTTATGATTGCAAAGGCCCTCAGGAAAGAGATAACAGAACCAAATTAAATGTATTTGAATGAAAAATATTTTAAACTTTATATTTAATAACTTAATGGAGCACAAATTCTATGGTTCACCATATGCCTTTCATTCCTGAATGTTGTGCACCTGGTCCCTCATCACCTGCCTGATCCCTGGATGCATGCAAGTTCTCTTTTTGTCACTGTACTATAATGGTTACCATCTAAGTATTCACAAGAGGTACACGGTATCTTCTCCATCCACAAAACACTTGGAAACTCCAAAACAGAAGTCAAGGAGTCAGACATTCTGGATCTCGTGTTTCCTTCCTACCAGACAGTCATAGCCATTGTCACATACAAGGCTGACTCAGCCATCTCCTTTGTTAATGACATCTATGACTGCAATTGTGATGAAGCTATAAGCAAGTGGGAAAAATGTTCCCAGACAGGATCTACCGCTTTTTGATCTCAATGTGTAGGCATTTTCTTAAATGAATTCAGACACTTACCAGTAATTGTTTTAATAAAACCAGAGACTTTTCAAGAAAAGTGGTTTCAAATCATCTAGTCAATCTGTATCATTTCATAGGTGATGAACTTGAGATCCAGGGAAATTAAAAGTCTTATCTGATCATGTAATTTGTGACAAAGGCAGAACTTAATGTTAGATATCTTGCTACCTTTATGACTTTGTTGGAATTCTGCTTAATATTTTAATATGCTGGCATTAAAACTTTAAAACAATTTCTGTTTCAATATCCTTCCATCTTTATAATACATAGTTTAGGTAATCAATCCCACTTTAAAAAAATTAAAAATTTAGTGGTATTGTATTTTATTTGACAGAATATTTAGTACTCCCTTTTATAATTTGTTATTCCAAAATATAAAGTGTAAATTTGTTCAATAAAATTGGCATGTCTCAGAGCTAAACTCAACAAGAAAGGTGGCAGTGTATAAATTTTTTCTACCTTAATATTTTTATATTTTAATGAAATCCAAAAAACAATTTTATAGAATCAAGCTGTTTTCTGATAACTACTTTAATTGTGATTGTAGATATGCAAATTATAATGCCCTTTTATAAGGATCAACAGGATTTCACATACATAGTTTGAAATCACAGATTTGGATTAAAACCCCAAGAGACCTTTCTCCTATTCAGTTTCTTTACCTAACATGGTTGTTTGGGGATTAGAGGTAATATATCCAATTCATATGAAATAGCACATGCCCTTAAATTAATACTAGCTATGTATCATTGTTGTTTAAAAAAATGGAAATTGTCGCAACATATCATGTATATTCTGTATCTAATATCTCTTTAATATATTAGATACAGAATATACACCAACAGGGAGTCACATTAATAAGCAGAAAAGCTGATACTTGCATAGTTACATCCTGTACGCAAAGTAAGTTCTGCATGAAGGAAGAATAATCTTTTATTTATCTAGTGTCCTGTGAGGTTTAAATAATGGTAGTTCTTAAATTGTAATGGCTTCAAAATTGTTGTTATTTTCATCACTAAATAAGGTCTCTCTAAAATAGATACAAGTTCTACCTGATTCATTAATTTCTGAGCTAATACACTAGTAGGAAGAAGAAAATTAACCCTTCAGTGCTTTTTAGCCCTGTCAAGTCCAACAATGATAATGAAAAGCTGAAATTATCATGGAACATCCATAAATTGATTTATTTTTAATAAAAATAAAATAGTAATTTTAGATATGCATCTAGTTTTAAAGGATTTTCTAAGGGTTTTGGTTTCATTAGAGATAGATGAATGAAATTATCTCAACTAATTACTGTACAAATTGCAATGCTTACATATTTAAATGAAGAAGCTAAGTAAAAAAAAAAAAGTTCTCTAACAAGTAAAATATGGTATTACAAGTATTTATTATATCAAGAGGACCAAAAATGATTCTTGCAGATAACAAAAATTTTTACTATAAATTTGGAAAATTATTTGCCTCCTTAGTAGCTAGATCTAGATATTGGAATAACTTTTTAAGTAACATGATAGAGAACAAATATAAAAATCACTTAAATTTTATGGAAATTAATTTAAAATATTTACTTTTTAATCATCTTTTATTTTAAATGAATAATGGTTAATTCAAAGTTTTTAACTCTCTTAGTAACTTTCCCAGAGTTCTTCACATTTAAACATTTCCTGCTAAACCAAAAAATATGGAGTGGAATTAAGATATTTGAAATGTATTAAAATTTATTTAAATTTTTAAAAATTTATTTTTTGTGTGTGTACATGTGTGTGGTGTTGGGGATCAAGTCCAGAGACATTCAATCACTGAGCAACATTGTCAGGCCTTTTTATTTTTATGTGTGACAGGGCTTCACTACTTTGCTGAGACTGGCAACAAATTTATAATCCTCTTGCCTCAAACTCTCAAATTGTTAGGATTATAGGTATGCTCTACAAGACTCAGCTTAAAAATTTATTTTTAAATGTAAACAGGTAAAAATGATTTAAATATAAAATGCTAGTAATTTTTTCAAAAAGACCTTCTTAATTATGCATCTAAATTTCAAAATGGCTTTCCTTAATCAAACACACTTTCCAGGTGTTCTCTAGTTCTCTATAATATTGTCTTTACTACCCTAAGAGCTCCTAGATAGGAACTATAGGACTTTGGTTCAATTTTCAGTGCTAAGCAAATATTGCATATATTATCCTAGTTCAGACACTAAATGCACAATTCTGCCAGTCTCTTAACGGACAGGGCAATCAAAACCACAGAACCAAATTACATTAACTTGCAACCCATATCTATAGTATCTTGTGTTCCTGTCTTAATTTATTTACCTGCAAAATGGGAATAACAATCACATCTGTTTTCCAGTTTTCTGTGAATATTTAACCTGTTAATACTTGAAGAGATATTATAAATGATGTGGGACACCCAAAAAATATAAAATGAAAGCTGGGCAGTGAACTTTCTAGCTACATTCTAGCTACTCCACATTATCTGTGTAATATTGTGCTACTATGTCTCTTCCTGACTCAGTTGTCAACATCTATTAAGTAGAAATAATAATCATATTCAAACTACTCTGAAAAATACTGGCCATTTAGTGTTTTAAGCATTAGCTATGTATCTCTGATGATATTCCAGACAATGTTTTTGTGATTGTAGTTTGCTATCTTCAAACTCCTACATAACTTGCTGATTCAGTGTTATGGGCTGGAGTCATGTGACTTTGAAGGCCTACTTTACCTAAATAACAAAAGGCTTCTTTCTTCTTTGTGACTAGTTTCTGCAGAGCTTTAAAAGTAGAGCTACTTTTCCACAACGTGAATAAGACTCCCTAACAAGTTACTCCATAAGTAACTTATTAGATCATATATCTAAAAGATAAATTTGATTTGACTTTGACCAAGAGAAAGAGAGAGGAAGGGAGAATCAAAGAAGGAGGAGGAGAAAGAGGAGGACAGAAAAGTAGGGATAAAAAGGACTCAGAAACTTCAATATTTATAATGATTTACTCAAATAAGCAATCCATCCATAATGTCTTATGATCACTCAATTCTAAGAATTTACAAGTGGACTTTGGTTAGTACACAATCTCTCAAAACTATGGAAAGGGACATCAAAGATTATACAAATATACTTTTCCTAAGGAGCCAGGGATGACTTGGAAGTCATCAGGACCAACCTGACTGCTTGTTTGCTTTGAACTTTGGACTGGGCACAATATGCCCATGAGAGATTTGTGCTTTGGGAAAGAAAATATCACAGAACTCATGTTTGGACCCAATCTGGTGGACCTCTATCCTGTTCTCAGTCTGTCCAAGATCTGGATACCAGTCCCAATTATTTTCATTTTTTTTTTCTGTTTTGTGTATAGAACTAAATCAATTGTGAATTTATTTCTCTAAGTACTGACTCTGGATTTGACTCTCTTTGAATACTGAGTTTCTTGGTCCTCTAGGAAGTTTGTCCCTTATTTTCTGACCATGATTTTGACAGAATTACACTCTAATATTGACTTTGACAACTTGGCATATGAGTGAGGCATGGTGGCGAATGCCCCTCATTCCTGCTGCTTGGGAGGATAAAGCAGGAGGATCACAAGTTCAAAGCCAGCCTCAGCAATTTAACATGGCCCTAAGCAACTCAGTGATACCCTGTTTCTAAATAAAGTATAAAAAAGGGCTGGGAATGTGGCTCAGTTGTTAAGTATCCCTGGGTTCAATCCCTGGTACCAAAACAAACAAACAAACAAAAACAAACAAATAACTTGGCATAATGTTTCCCCTCCATGTTTATAAAGGTTTTTCCTTTATGAATCTTCAGGGGATGTAGTTTCAATGGGTTTAAAGACACCTGTATTTAGGGTAAAGATAACTGTAAGATAGCCAGTCTTATAGCTAATAAATAAAGCCCTTTCTAAATGCATTCATAAGAACACTGGGGAAATACACACTTGTCAGGTGTGGAGTGGTTCCATACTATAAAGAGTTATGCAGAGCAATGTAATTGGTGATGACTTGTTATTGAAGTATCACTCTGAACCACCAAACCTGTATATTTAATGTATGTAAATCATATCAAAATGCTTAAAAAGCAATGCCATGGATTTAAAATATTTTTTTAATTACAAAGCAAATATTTACATTTCATACTTGAATACAGCCTTGAACCTCACCTGATACTTAAAATTACATATCATCACTGAGCATTGTGCTCTGTTCTAGATTTAGCCTATGTCTCAGTCTTGCTCTGTATCCCAGCCTCACATCTCACTGCATTCTGAGAAAATACAATTAGTCACTGGTGCTAAGGAATGAACCTGAAAGTGTAATGATTTTCTTTGGAGGTTGAATTTAAGTGTCCAGGAACAAAATCAGTAGAGTCACAATGGCAACATCAATCTGCCAAAGAGCTGTTCAAACTAACCTATCAAATTCTGTGATAAGACCCTATGCCAGTTTATCATTGACATGGTAACTGAGCCATTTCTTAAAAAAGACATAGGGAATATCTGCCTTTCTTTTCATATCATTTTTTTCTATTTGTTTTAATAAAATTTCTATTATCATTTCTCGTCATGGAGACTATTGAATTTGGATACTAAAAATCTGCTTTCAATGCAGTTAATACCATGCAAAATTAATTTGAAAGGCTACGTAGACAAAAATCTTTATATCTAAATTACATGAATAATAGAGTAAAATTAATTTTCAAATAGAATCACTTGTGGACAAACCCCTGAACTCTTCAGAGCTGGGCTGAGATCACTCATTTACTTCAGATCATTTGCAATTTTATTGTTGGGGAATACCCAGCCTCTATGTTTTATTTTTTGCTTTGTGGATGAGAGAGGAACTAATGATCTTGTCTGAAGTGAATCATTGCCACATAGCATTGCTCTGTTCTGACCAACCTCCAGCTGCTTTCTCAGACCCACTTTTTATGATGATAATTTTTCTTTGTTTTTTGTGTCTTTGGCAGTAAAAGTTAATAGTGCCCTATCCTGTGCCTTTTTTAAACCTCCCTCTTTATCCTTGGAACAATCAAAATTCAAAGAGCAATCAATATATGAAATTGTGTGTTGAATATTAGCAATACTTTCCATTTATCACCTGTGAAACAGATATTTAAGTAAAATGTCTAACTGACAGCTGACAAAGCTTTTCTTGTCTCCAGTTCCACGGCACAATTCTAACAGTTGCAGTTTTCCCAGATGTATACGGATGCTGACTGTGCTAGTTGACATGCTGTTCTTAGCAAAATGCAATGTGTTCAATCAAGCTGGTAAAGCCAGAGTCCATAAATTTATCATGCAAATGTTAGTAGTGAGAAAGCCTTTTCAAATGTTGCTTATGCATAAGGAACCACATTTGGCTCCTGTTTCAGCCCTATAGTTCATTCAGTGGTCCCATTGACCCCAACAACAATGTGGCCAACTTCCTTAAAACCACGTGAAACTCTGCTAAAATTTCATTTAAGATGTGTAACTATAATGAAAGACTCTCCATTTATAAAATGAACATAGAGAGCAACAAAGGTTATTCAGATATTATATGCTGCCCATCATCAGAAAAATGTACTAGGACAATACTTAATGATATCCAGGTAATAGGGACATCTATGTAGGAATGTTAAAGCGTCACTAAACTAGAACAGGAAAACTTCAAATTTAAAAATAAAGGTTATTTGAAAATTTAAAAAAAAAGACTGTGGTGATTTCCAAAGTAAAAATATCTAGTATTAGGATAATAGTTTGCCAAATTTTACACAGGTAATATCACATGTATAGAATATAGAATTACTTTTATTTATTTGTCTGAATTGCCCTAGAGAGTCTCAGAATGAAGATCGGCAGAATTACCAATTTTCCTGAAAGTAAATAAAAATAAATAACATGCACATTGAACACTGAATATATCATACTATATGTATTAAATTACGTCAAAGACATTTTGATTTTTTAAATTATAACAGTTTGAGAAATTTCTATTTTAATATCTTTTGTTAACATTGAAGATCTTGCATTTGCTGAGTGCCAATAGAAACTAATGTATTTTTGAAATTTTTCCATTTTTAGATGTTATGACATCTGAAATGTTTTCTATATTGTTCTTTATAAGGACACTCTGAATTAAGTAGTTTTATTTCCTTTTTCACATTTTTTTTCTATCTCTTTTCGCTGTCATTTCTATTCTTCTCTCTCTCTCTTTTTTTTTGTTTTTAATTTTTTTTAGCTATGGCACAATCCCACAATTGCATTCTTGGTTATTTATCAAACTAAAAATTATGAGCTTGTTTTTGCATCATTATAGTGACTCTATATAATCCTAATGTAAAATTATGAATCATATTTTATGTAATATATCAAATTATATAATTCTATTTATATGGCATTCTCAAAATGACAAATCAGATAGCATTAAATATCAATATTAGGTTAGATATGGGAGCAGATAAATTTTAAAGGAATAGTTATTTAAGTAACAGAACTGCTTGGCATCCTTTTATAAAAATTGGATATATGAATCTATGCATGTATTAAATACATAGAAATGTACATCATGCCCATGAATTTTAAAATATAATTTTTTTATAAAAAGAAAATGTAAGAAATATCAAATATAAAATAAATTACTAAGGAATATTTTTGTTCCAGGAAATAAGAAGTAGCTTGTAAAAATTATAGCAGTCTTTGAATATCTAAAAGGCTCGTTCATGTCTTACACAAAATTATTCAAATTAGGAACACTTAAAATATTTAAAACCATTATTTATTTTTAAAACTGCATTTATCTCAGTATTGCACATTTATAATTATTGTACCCTTTTCATCCTAAACTGTAATCTAATTTCGTTAATTTAAAAACCAACCACTTAACTATTAACAATCAATATTCCACTGATTTTAGATTACTGTAGGGATCCTTAATGGTTTTGGCTATATAGAGTAGGTAAACAAACCAGAGGAAGGGAAGTGGTGGCATTTTTTTCCTTCTCTCCAGTGTTATAAGTCTGTTCCCATCTAAGTTTATTTAGTGAGTGAGAGCTGCCAAGATCTTTCAGTTTGGAAATTGGAGATACTTAATGCTTGAGCACATGGCTCAACATTAACATTTTAAACTTGGCATAAGCCTCAGTCTCAGGGAGAAACATCTGCTTTGGTAAGCATTGGGGGAAAATGATCATTAAAAAGTTTACAATAAGTGTAAAATGCTATTCTTCCTGATCATTTTAGAAAGTTTTGTGGAAAGTTTGAATTTGAAACAAAGTCTACCCCTAACTCATTAGATAATACAGTGAAAATGCCATCTGAACAGAAACACACACACACACACACACACACACACACACGGTTAAACATTGTATTAAAACAGTAATATATGTAATTTAAGTACAATGAATCTTAGTAGAATATATTTCTGTACCTCTGTTTTGAGATGGAGATTCACCAATGGTGGATATTTATTTAAAGGAGGCCTATGTATTGGTCACTGGTTTGGTAACATCACATTTCATAATGGTCACCTTATAACACATACTCTGAAGAATTTATCCCACCACACACAAAATGTCCTGGAGAACTATGTGGTATTTGCTCACATAGACAGCAAGAAAGGGAAACAATAATTATTATTCAGTAAAACAAGAATTACATAAAATACAGATGAGAATCTGTTGTTCCTCCCCTAATTTTTCTTTTTCTTTTCCTTTTAGTATAGCTTTTCACTTTAACATAGAATGACATAGAAATATGATTTGTACAATAATCATATAAATGGAAAAAATACAAGAAAGAAATTAAAGATTAAATAAGAAGAGATACTTTGAGGGCAAGAAATAATGGAAATGCATGTGTTTTCTTTGGGCTCTTAAATTTGATGACCTCAAGTTGGTCTCATTAATTCCTAAAGTTTTGGCATCATTTTCAATATGTGTCTTATATTCATATATGGTAATATACTTTCTTGAATTTCACTTATGATGTGAAACCCTATGTTAGGCATAAATAAATCTGAGATTTTATCATTGAGTCAGTTCATTTTTCATACTGGCCTTGATTATCTTACACTGTAGCAAGCTTTGTTTCTTTTATTTGTTTTGAGAACTTTAGGTATAATAACCAGTGGAAAAAATACTCAGTGGAAAATCAAAAAATTCCAAAAATCAATAGTTCACTTCTCAGTAAATGTATGCAGCCTCTCAATATGTTATCCAATGTTTAATTAATCAGTACTTTCTAAATGCCTTAGAAATGACTAGATAAGCTTTATATTTGGAATATCTGTTTTTATAATTTCACACAAAAATTAATTTTGAATATTTCTCCCAGTTTGAAACCATTCCATTTTAAGAAATGTGAATTATTTCTTATATTCGCATCAAACATGAGAATTCTAAAACTAAAACAGAACATATACATTGATTTAAAAATTCCACTAGAAATGTTCATATGACACAATCAATTTTTTTCTAAGATAAAGTTTTTTTTTACAATAAAAATTTCTAATGTGGTACTTTCCTCATTCAGATTTTGCTTCATTTTGAGGAATAATTTTTATTGTATTCTGTTAGAAAAAGTATGCAGCCAACTAATAACTATTCCTTTTACTTTCTTCTGCATGTTAAGGAAGCAGTAATTCAGTAAATATGTCCTGGAAAACTAACAGAATTTCATCTTATGTTTCCACTAATCTATGTCTTTTTGGAATTATACTTTAAGGACGACAAAAGGATATAAATAACTTCCCAAAAGAGTTATATGCCAGCAATTTGTTCAAAGGAAGTTACTCATCCTTTATGCCCTGTGTATATAAGTGGTTTAATACATCTCCTTGAGAACCTATATGTTGCAATTTTTGCATGAAGAATGTCTCTCACTTTTTAATGGGCAGCAGCTGATTCTCTCTCCCTTCTTTACTTATATTATTAGTGAGAACACTGACACATGAAGCTTTGCTTTATTCATTGAGAAACAACCAGAGTGTTAGTGCAAGTTTTCCAATGAGAATTTTGACTTTCAATTTTATACATATTTCCAACATGCTCCAATTAACAGCATTCTTTATGACTTTTTATTTGCTTAAGTTTGAAAAAAAATTGGCTCATCGGGATTGTAAAAATTGAACATGGTGGATAAAAAGTAACAGTCTATAGTGCTTACATGGATTCCAAATTTTTATGTCATAAATGTTCATAATTGATCATTACATAGAAATTGGTTAATTTCACAAGGTAACATAAAATGATAGGTTCCAACTGAGCACAAATCATTCAGACATCAATTTGCAGAAGGATTTGCATAGTTTCATCTAATGAGAATGGCACCAAAGAAGGATCCAATTATCTCAAAATGACTTCAAGGAAACTGCTTAACCATGTAAAACTTCTGACTTTGTGATAGTAAGAAATAATCATAATACCATTTTTAGTTAATATCAATTATAATATATTTTAGTTAAAATTACTGTTAGAATTATAGATATCTATTGTCTATAGAGGATATATATATATAAATATATAAAATCTGTACCCCTCTCATTAAGCTGCTTCTCAAGATATTTCCTTAAGATATATCAGATGATCTCTATGGAATAAAAAAATTTAGTCCTATTTTATAAAACAAACTGAAATGTTCTTAATTTTCAAAACACAAACTTCTGCTTTGACAACTAACCATATTTATAACATTTCAGATTGTCTTTTAAACTATGGAACTTGCACTAGTATAGATGTTATAACACAAAATCCTAAATTTGGAATTTGCCATTAAATTGTAGAAAGAACTATATGATAAAACATTCTTACAGTACGCCTAGATTTGTTCATTATATTTAGAGGATTAAACGCTTTGCATTCTGGTAAGTTTGTTTTACATTGAATTTTATTATATATTATTTATAGAATGCATGCAGTTTAGTGATTTTATTTAATAATTTTTTTCTATGACTTTGGCTAACTTTTATCTGCCTTATAGATAAATCTACTTATCATGATCCATGATGTTTCTCCTTGAATAATTCTACAATATAAATTTGGAATACTTAATCCAACTTGTTATAATTTGGAAATGAGGTGTCCCCCAAAAGCTTATGTGTAAGACAATGCAAGAAAGTTCAGAGGAGAAATGATTAGGTTGTGAGAGTCTTAACCTAATCCATGAATTAATCCCTAATAGAATTAATTGAGTGGTAACTAGAGGCAGGTAGGATGTTGTTGGAGCAAGTGGTTCATTGGGGTCATGGCTGTGGGGTACATATTTTGTATCCAGAGAATGGAGTCTCAGTCTCTCTCTCTCTCTCTCTCTCTCTCTCTCTCTCTCTCTCTCTCTCTCTCTCTGTTTCCTGATCACCATGATGTGAACTGCTCCCCTCTGCTCCCCCCTGCTCCCCTCTCCCACTATGATGTTCAGCCTTAGCTTGAGCCTCGAGGACTGGAACCAGCTTTACATGGACTAAGACCTCTAAAACTGTGAGATTTCAAATAAACCTTTCCTAGTCTATAATTGTTCTGGTCAGATCTTTAAGTCACAGCAGCGAAATAGCTAACTAAAACACAATTCTTTGATCATATGGATTTCAAAACACTTTTAGCATTCACTTAATACATACAAAAAGTATTTAGTAGTAAAATGTTCATTTTTATTGTGAGAGTTTTTTCATTTAAATAATTTCTGAAAACTCATAAAAATATTACAGTCTCTGCTACAAAATTGGTATGGATGTCTACTATCAAAAACTGTATTATGATTTCAGATTTAATATTTGATCTAGCATGTAAAATAAATAACTTTTATTGTGTAAAACAATTAATTTCTCTTCACAGATATTTATGTGTGAAATTAAATATTTCATACATTCATTAATTTTATAATTTTAGAAACTAGCGACTTTGAGGTGCACTAATCAACTTTTCCATTTGTGCGAAAGCTAATTCTTTAATGGACAGTAATAATTTTCTCTGTCTAATGAGTCATCACACATGCCCTGCATATTGAGTGTTTAAAATAATCTTTTTATTTTTATCATCATCAACAATATTGGACTGGGTCTTTCAGCATAAAAATTTTGAGGTCTTGAATTAGTTATGAAATTCCTTCTCTTTGTTTAAGCTAAGTTATTAAAGATTAACACAATTCTGTCCTTTCAGAGGCTAGCCGTTGCCTCCTGAATTCATGTTTTTCTGAAAGTGCCTTTGTTGGTTATTTATTAATTTTCATCAAAGGCCTGTTAATGTCATAGAAATGAGACCATCTTTTGAGATGGACCTGTAGGGTGCCATGTATTTAATGACATTTGTATATAGATGCAATAAAGCAAGATTAATTCATTCCAAATATAAGCAGAGCACATATACTTGTTTTGCACTTGTCAGTGTATTAAAATGTAGTATTTTAGAGCTTACTCTGATTTTACATGGGAAAACTGTGAGACCAGAAACAAAAAAACAAAGTGCTTTTTAAACATGGAGCATATTCCCATATTCAATCACTTTATGGGACATATAAAATAAATATTTTCTAAAAAAGAAAAAAAATGAAGATTGTTTATTCCCTAGGAAAAATATTATTTATAAAGAATCAAGTGAAATGAATTATAAAAGGTAATTAACATAAGCTCATGATATAAAAAGGATACTTCCTTTTCAATTCAAGGATACTTCTTTTTCAATGCCTCTTCAAATGCATGTTAAGGAATCTGCATGCATTATAGAATCAACAAACTTTTGAAATATTTATTTAACTCTTAATTGATATGAACTGCATCTATAATGTTATTTTTTTCTTCAGGCAATACATCAACTAGTAAAGAAAAGGAAAAGGAGCCATTTGTTAAGAAAATTGGAGTCTTAGATGTCAAAAAAATAAAAATTATATTTCCAGCATATAAAACAGTTGAATGAGCATTTTGAAATGAAAGTGATTGGCAGGCAAAATGGGAGTGTGGATGGGGTGATAAGCATTTAAGAACAAATGTATTTTTTAATGTTTTAATGTTTAATGTTAATGATAAGTTTTGCAACTTACCATTAACAGTCTTAGTGTTATCTCCATATTGATATAATTATCAGACAAATTCCATTTTCTATTACCTTAATTTTTATCTTGATCATTGTAGGTATTTGTTCCACTGTGATCAATTATTATGATGGTTATTGATAATTTATGCTTGATTAATTTTCTGTTAAAATAAGAAAAGACTAAAAAAAAACAAGAGTCCACTTGGGAAAAAATGATCCCATTACAACTAATATAATAAAGTTTATCACATGGACTTCTTAACATCTTATTGATTATGAATACTTGTTACTCATGAAGATTTAAGGCAATTTTTCTTAAACCAGCTCATTCTGTAATACTGAAAAGTGATTAATCTGATGGTTGACCATAATATGCTTAATTTTTTTAACATTTTAAAGAATAATCAGAGCCATCATCTTCATTTCAGTCCAGGTATATTTCATAATCAATTACTGTCACCCTGTATTTCTACACCATGTTTGTAACTAGAAGAAACAATTACAAGCTTTGAATTTTGCATAACACATATTTTTACTCATTTCCTCTAACTCTTCCATAAGCTACTCACTATACTCTTTCTCAGTATGACATGAGAAAATTTCCCTCAAACCATATTAATTTGTAGATTATGCTGAGATGTCTTCGAGAATATTATGATTTCCAGTTCTCAACTGTCTCCCATCAACCAGTTTAGTGTGTAGGAGTTGGGGGAGGGAAGATGCTAATAATAGTTTTCCCATACATATGCTCATAGTGTAATTTGTATCATTCTTGTCATATGTTAATTACTTGAAAGAGGAATTTGCCCAGGGTGCCTCTATCCTTCCTAAGTCAGCATTTGCAACTTAGTTACATTAGTGCTTCTCTTCATAGAAAAACACTTCCTACCTAAACACTTACCACAATTATAAATGGATTTCGATACATAATTAGCTCTTTGAAAAAAACAAAAACCCAGAATACATTTGTTACTATGATAAAACAAGCAAAAGTTTATTTGTTTTTAAACTGTCTGAAAATTAATACAAAAAGTTCAGATTAGTCCTTATGATAGCTTATTTTAGAAAAAAAATAATTTGGTGTCATATAAATTAATTTAAAATAACATTTATAATCTGCCAAAGTGTGTTTGTTTATATTGCATTTAACAACCCTCTCCTTTAATATGTGCACATTGGTCAACACAACTGTAACAAATCCCTAAAAATATCAAAATAGCAAAATATTCTTACTTTCCAGGTCTATAGGATCAATAAACTAAGCTTAGCAAACCAACTGCTCATCTTAGCAAATGAATGTTTACTGAAAATAAGGGCATGCTCATTCATTTACCTATTTTCTGTGGCTGCTTTGCTGCTATAAAAATAAAATAATTGCAGTAGACATCGTATGATCTCTAAAACCTGAAATATTTACTACCCTGCTTTTTAAGAAAATCTTTGCCATGAACAACATAAAAATCTTATTTGATGACAGCTTCTAAAATAATTTATGCTACAAGACATGTAGATTTTCTACTCAGCATGCTGTGTTAGGGACAACTTCTCCCAGAATAGCTACAGCAAAAGCTCTTGGGATTTTTATTGGCTAGTGACTTCTTCAAGAAGTCGGTGGATCCCATGTACTGTTGTTCTACTTCCAAACACCCTGGAGGAGTGCAATGTGACACCTGCTTTCTTAAATTATATAGAAATATTTCTCAAATAGGTAAATATGATTTGCTTTCCCAGGTATATAAAATCAGAGTAATAAGCTATACGTATTTGTTCACTAAAGTGATATACACTTGAAGACCGAAGCTATCATGTCAAAAATATAATGTTAAATTATGTAAGATATAACAAGTGAAGAGAAAAAACTACAGGAACAAAGTATAAGTGAAAGATACCCGAAAAAAGCAGAGAAAAGAGATATGTAGAATAAAAAGAGATGTTTTCCCTTTGATTCTGCTAAATTACTCAAGTTTTCTGTCCAATATATTCAGAAATATTTGAAAGGTCTACATTTATAAAATAATTTTGAAAATGTGACTTAAAGTAAAGTTGAGTAATAAAGATGCCTTTTGATAACTTAAAATCCATTTGTAAAATATAAATAATCTGTAGAAAACCTGGGAGCTAAAGTCAAAAACAATATAATAGAAGAAAGAATAAAAGCAATTTTCAAAAGACTGTGTTCTCCTAAGTATATAATAAACATAATATTTGTTTGTAAAATATAAAAATATACTTCAGCTAATCCATAGAAGCAATGGCTCTGGGGAAAGAGAAGAACCACCTGAGGAAGCAATGAAGAGGAGTTTTAGGATGACACCTGTGGTAAATCATCAAAAGAACTGCCACATTTGAGCATGAAGATGGAGAACAGCATGAAGGAAAAATATATAAGAGGTTGTATTTGAATGCTTAGTATTGAAGAACTTAAAGAAAAGTTATGAGGAGGTGATGGAGGTGAATAGTGCAAAGCAAGGGCAGAGCCAATGTGTAATCCCATGAAAAAAAAATTGTGAGAAAGGAAATATAACCATTGCAAATAACATAAAAGTTTACATAATCAAAATAACATATAGTTTGGATGTTGAGTCTGAAAACCAAGGACAAAGCAAAGCAGAAATTACTGAATAGAGCTTAAAGAACTATTTTTAAATTTGGCAGTAAATAGTTACAAATGAAAGAAATTTGTAGGGGGTATTAAGAAAATAAAAAAATAAAGTATTCATTCAGGCTTCCCTAGCAAAATACTATGGATTTTAGGTGGCTTAAACAGGCAACTATTCTTCACAATTTGAAGGCTGAAAAAAGCAAGATCAAGCGATCAGCAGATTCATTGTTTGGTGAGGGTACTTTTCCTGGTTTCTAGATGATGTCTTTCTTGCTGTATTCTCAAATGGTGGAGAGAAGGTTTCTGTTCTTCTTTTTATGAGGCATTAACTCCATTGGGAAGACCTAATTTTCACTTTCTAACTTAACATTAATTATGAATTATTACCTCCAAAATCTTCAATTCCAGATACCATCGCATTGGTGCTTGGAGTTCCAACATAAGAATTTTGCAGTGGATATAAACATCCAAATCACAGCAAGAAGAAAGTGTGATTCACCTGTCCACAAATCCAAGACTTGACATAAACTGTTAATGGTTGATAAAACAATGGGAATAAAAACAGCAAAAACTCCCAAAATTTACAAAACTAATCAAAAAAGAAATTAAAAATAATGAAATGATTGTTGGGAGAAAAATGTTATTGTCATGTAAATGAATAATGATAAGTGACCTAAACTTATCTTTCAAAGAAAAGTATCAGTAGATAAGAGCAAAGATCAATAAAACTGAAAAAGTGAATATAAACATTAATTTGAATTATGAAGATAACCCAATCAGAAGATTAACTTGCCAATTGTTTTATTTCATATCTAATCCTTCCACTTTAGTCTCCTGTATTTTTTTCTCTTCTTTTTTTGAACTTTAAATATTATAATTTTGAGGCTTATGTTATAATTTTGTTATCTTTCTGAACACTTTCTTCTTTAACAATCACATAAATTACCAGTGCTTTAGATGTGGCATATGCACTGGTGACAGGAGAAAGTGCATTTTAAATTCAAATATCATCTTTTAAAGATAGTCAAGTCTGTACTTTCACCTGGTAGTTTTACAAATCTACAATGAAGGAACATGGGGATTAGTCATGATTTCTTCTCCCTATGCTCTAACATCATTTAATCTATCCATAAATACTGAATGTTTACCCAGAAAAGAATATCTTTAATCTGACTTCTCCCTCTACCCTAGAAAACACAATATCATCCCTCATATTGACTTCTTGAAGTATCACCTAATCTTTTAAAGTTCGGGAGAGAATCATGGCACTCATCACCTAACAGCCCTGTAAAGTCCCGTGGTTTCAGTTGAGTCTAACAAAACAGTCTAGCAAGCTGCTTATAATGACCTGCATTTCCAGCATCAACATAACTCTCTCTAACCATAGAAGCAGATATTCTGCCATTTCTTTAGTCACAATACTCTCTTCTAGTCACTTGGTTTTAATGTATTTGTTCAAATTCAGCAGTATTGTTGCATACTATTTTTAAAATTATTTGTTTTAGTTTAGTTCAGTATTGTTTGCTATACCTTCCTGAAATCTAAAATATTCCTGGAACAAATGCATTACCTTCAGTTATTGATTTAAACTCATCTCTGCTGCAGCCTTCCCTTAGTTATCATATCTCGTTTGGTTGATTCATGCCACCCTCATCTTCCCAAATCCCTACCAATATCCTTCATAACACTTAAGACTCTGAAACTTAAATTTATGTTATTTCCTGTGTGTGTTTTATCAACATCTTTACCCTTGCTCAAAATTAAGCTCCATGAGCATAAAGGTTCATATACCAACCTTCATTAATCTTTGAAAGTCACATTTGTATTTAGCCTGAAACGTCTTATACCATTGTTATGCCTTTGTTTTCTTCCAGTATGCATCACTGCAAGCATTCATTGGTAATCAGTTTATTTTATATATCTAGGGAAGAAAATCAGATTGACTTGCAAAATATCACAATTTCCTAATACTTTATGTTTGTATTTATACTTTATTTCCTAATAGAGGGGATAATCTGTAAATATTAAAATTGTAACAATCCTACAGGTTTAAAAAAAAGGAGAGTATCAATGCCAAATTGTTCAATCTACTTAATGGAAAATATCAATTTATTAACATGCATATAAGTACAGTTGCATATTTAGAAAAAAACAATGTTATCCTAAATCAAATGTATGTTGTTAAATACAATTGATTTGACACTGAAAAACAAAATATTAATCATGAAATGTTTGTGCAACAATATAAAGCTACTAATGGAACTGTTTTGGTCCTTAAATATAGTGAGAAATATGAAATATAGATGGTTACTTGGGAGTTCATTAAATGTAGAAGAAATTTAGTGACATAAGGGACCCTCTAGCTTCCACTGATTTCATCTGAGCTGCGAATACATAAAGTAACATATCTTGCAGTATTATCACCAATAATTTAGTAGTACATGAAAATTTTAATTAATAAACAAAGAGGGAAATACTTATCTGTTATGGTTTAAATATGAGGTATGCTCCAAAAGCTTACATGTGAGAGAATGTAAGAATTTTCAGAGTTTCAATGATTAGATTGGGAGATCTATAAGCATGTAGGTTACAGCTGAAGGAAATAGGTCACCAGCAGTGTATCTTTGGGGTTTATATTTTATTCCTGATGAGCAAAACTCTCTCTGCGTCTTGGTTGTAATGCTCTGAGCTGCTTTCCTCCACTGCAGCCTTCCACCATGGTGTTCTGCCTCACTTCAGGCACGGAGCCATGCCGTCAGGCAACCACAAAGTGAACCTCTGAAACCATGAGCCAAAATAAGCTCTTCCTCCTTTAAAATTGTTATTATCAGTCTTTTGGCTACAACAAATGCAAAAGATGACAAAAAATCACTATCTTTGGGGGAATTCAAGAATATTTCAGAAAAGTACATTCAAACTGGATCTTAAGTAATGAATAGGAGCTTGTGGAGAATGGGGGTGGGGGGTGTACATAGAATTCTAAAAAGAGAAAGATTTTAGTTTTAATTCTAAAAAAAGAAAAGCTTTTAACTCTAAAAAGAGAAAGCTTTTCTCTAGAAATGGAGAAAACAAGTAGATCATTGTATAAATGTGTTAGAAAAGCCTAAAGGATTTAAGTGCACTCTACAGTGTAAAGAGGGGAATTTGCTGAACAGTTCAGTTATGAAAGCATACAACAAGAGAAGTTTATGTACATTCATCATCCCATAGGGAACATGGTGCTGACATTAAGAATAATGCCTCTGAAAAACCTGGAGTTACAAATTTTTGATATTATGGAAAAGTAATCAGGAAAAAAAGGAAGACAGATGTAGGAAGATTGGTTAGGAAGATGTAGCAAAAGTCTACAGAAAAGTTACTGGTCAAGACTAGCACAAGCCGAGTGTGGTAGTAAATGCCTATAAATCCCAGTGGTTGGGGAGGCTGAGGCAAGAGAATAGCAAGTTTGAGGTCAGCTTCTGGAAATTAGTGAGGGCCTAAGCAACTTAGTGAGGTCCTGTCTCAAAATTAAAAATAATAATAATAATAATAATAAGGCCTGGGGACTTGGCTCACGGGCTAAGTGATCCTGGATTCAGGACCCTATCCAAAAAAAAAAAAAAATCCAAAAAACAAAAAACAAACAACAACAAAAAAAACCTGTAGCACAGTTCATTTTTTCAACATTTCATTACCAGTTTTAGTATCAAAACCAGTTTATTATTTCCTATTTCCTTCTAATTAAAAACAATGATGACAACAAAAACGTTCTTCCAATGTAATATAATCTGCAAGGAAACTACCTATTATTTAGAGTAATTTTACAAATTGCAGCTTTTTGTGTATTAACATTATACAAATAATTCCTATTGTTGAAAGAAGATATCAATAGATACCTTTTGAATAAGTGAGAATGTAAGTCAATAAGTTTGGCACTGAATTTCATATATTTTATGGAAAATAATAAATAATAATTATATTAAGTGACTATAAATAAGATATGCAGACACCTCTAGATACATGGAATTACATTCAATTAACTAATCTTAGATAGAAAATATCAGTAGAAGATTCATTTAATACACCAAACTTATGGGTCATCGTAATTTAACAACGTGGTACACTGTAGAATGTCAGTTGCTTACCCTCATCATGACATTGTTGCTGGGGAGCTGTGCCCTGCTGTTCCCATATAGCACCACAATAAGTATCAGAATGCATATTGCTAGCATGTGAAAAGATGTGTATCACTTTTGTACCATCATAATATAAAAAATTTGTAAGTCAGATTATCTGAAGTTGGGGACTTTCTGTGTAAAATGTGTTAATTTGGGGTAGTATGTGTGTCATAGCATATGTTATATATACTTCATATTTTTATAATTTATACAATTCCTAATGTTTTATTATTTTTCATGGTATTTCTCTTCTTCTCAATATAACATAAAAAATTTTAAAAAGCACTTCCATTCAAAATGAAATAAATTTAACACATTCCCATGGTTAACCAAACTCCACAGGTTCTGGTTTAAACAGTCAAATACTTTCCCAAATAACAAAAACAAATGCTTTTCTTTATCATTAACTTTTTGAAGCCTTCTGACTTTTGTGAAATCACTGCAGAGAGGCTCAAATGGTGTATGAAATGAAAATTTCCTGCCTAGTCAACGCACATAGGAAACATCATGACAATGTCTTGCAATCAATGTTCTACTCAGTTATTTTTTGTAATGCTGAGGTTATAGAGTAAAGCAAGCAGTTACCGAGGAAGAGAAAAAAAGGCAACTTGAAAACTTTTCATCAAATGTCATTTTAATTTGCTTCTTTTCCTATATATATATTTAATTGGAGAAATTAGAACAGTTTGAAATAAAATGTCACTTTGAATTGAATCAAGGATGCTTTAATCCAAAGGATCAAATATGAACCAGAAATGTATATATAGATTGTCTTTAATTGATGAGCACCAGCTACAATAGTTATGCTGTAGTTAGCACCTCTCTAACCTGGAGAAAGTTCTGCCCTAATGTGCCTTTTGTATATTCATAAATGGCAACTTCAGAAAGTAAGTGTTTTTCTTGACATGTCAGTATTGCTATTTATGCTAAATGACATGCTGGTAAAAAAAAAAAAAAGGTGGATATAAACTGACTTGGTTTATTAAGAGACATGACAACAGCTATAGACACAAAACACAGAACATAAACTCCCACATAAAAGTGTTTCTATTTCCTCTTGTGGTACTCATTTTATTTTCCTTTCATCCATATAACTAGAACCCATTGATATATAGCAGAAGAGATCTCATATTACATTTTTAAAATGTGCCTTTCAAAGAAAACACAGACATGCCATATATTCATTCTTGTGCTTGCAATTTTTCTTTTGAATTGAATTTGCTCTATTTCCAAAGCATTTAGAGAGAATTCATTTTGTCTTTTCTAAACAGACTATGTTTAGGTTCAGGAGTCACAGAATAGGTCATTCACTCATTCAACAGAAGTTCATTGAGAACTTCATCTATTTCAGTCAGCATTTTATGTACCACCAAAGGTTAGAACAAGTGGTATTAAGGACTACTTTAATATTATTATTTTTCTATTTTTGCATTTGAAAATAAACAAGAAGGAAACATAAATTTTATTTTGTTTACTCATGAGGGTTTTTTTTTTTTTTGTTTGTTTGTTTAGTTTACCTTAGTTTTCTTTTTACTACTTTGCTACGTATGTATGGAAGCAAGTATGAGGACATGGGTAATCCAGAATTACCAAACTGATTTTATTAAAAACGGACTAGTTGTAAGACCATTGTTTGGAACTGAGAAATGAATTGAGTATAGGAATTGTGAATGAGTATATGAATTCTTAGACAAGCCTGCAAATGCCCATTTTGTGATTCAGCTCATTAGTTCAGTGAGCACTGGAATCATCAAACATGGCTTGAATTTCTGACTTTGCACTTATTGGTTAACTTTTTATGACTCAGTTTTTCTCTGTGAAGTGACACAATTTTCACGCCTACGAAGATCAAATATGAACACATTCTGTCTTTTGGACACAGCTTATACTTGATTTTAGTTTCCTAGGGATTCCATAGAAACAATTCACAAACTCTATTAAAACAATACAAATCTCACAGTTCTAGAGCCTCAAGTTAAAAATCAAGGTGTCAGTAGGTCTGGGAACCCTCTGAGGTTTTTAGAGGAGCACTTTTTTGCTCTTCCTGTCTTGTTGCAAACTTTGGGTTTCATCAGTTTCTAGGTACATCACTCTAACCCTCCATTTTTACATGGCATTCCTGTTGTGTTTGACTTCTCATAAAAACACAAATTACATTGGATTAGGACCTCATTATACATCAGTATGAATTCAATTTATCTCATTACAATCACAATGGTTCAATTTGCAAATATAGTCACATTCTGAGGGTAAGGACTTTAACATGTCTTTTTGGAGGAACATAGCATAAATTTTTCCATACTATACTGAATAGCAGTACAAAATTCTGATAATTTGTGGATAAAATTGGTCTATTTTTTTCTGGAAAACACAGACACACAAAGACACATACAAACATACACACACACACACACACACACACACCACACAACAGAGATGTATTCAGAGCAAAGCAAAAGATTTCAAGCTAAATGAAACAATTTTTATTTTATGTTCTCCAACTCCATTAATTAACTGATGAATCCATAGTTATTTCACACGGATTTAAAGAAGTGGAATTTGATAGAAAGTTTGTTGCCACTCTTTTACTTCATTTTACTCCAACAATAGTTCTGCAAAACATTCATGGTATAATTTTCAAATAAAGAGACTGAAATTTAACATTTCAAAACACAAATGGTAATATGAAAACTATAATTCCCTCAACTCAAAGCGTAATCACCTTTTCATTAGTACTCTGACCTAATTTCATCTCATTCCAAACACTCTCTGCTGTATTTTGTGCCCATTGAATTAATTATCAACCTCATATTTTTGGTGACTTTTAAAAATTTTTTTGATCAAATGGTGCTGGGAAAACTGGTTATCTATATGTAGAAGAATGAAATTAGTTATCTGTCTCTCATGCTATACAAAGGTCAAATCAAAGTGGAATTAAACCAGGAGCTTTGCAACTGCTAGGAGAAAATATAGGATCAACACTTCTGCATATTGCCACCAGCACCAACTTCCTTAAGAAGACCCCTAAAGCTCAAGAAATATAGCCAAGAATCAATAAGTGGAATGCCATCAAATTAAAAGGCTTCTGCACCACAAAGCAAACAAGAGTTTGAAAAGAGCCTACAGAATGGAAGAAGATCTTCACTGGCCATTCCTCTGACTGAGAATTAATACTCAGAATATGTAAAGAACTCAAAAAGCTTAACACACACACACACACACACACACACACACACACACACACCACTTAATAAATGAGCAAAAGAACAAAATAACTAAGCAGACTTTCTCTGAAGAAGAATTAAAAAATGGCTACCAAATATATTTTAAATTCCCTAGCAATCTGGGAAATGCAAGTCAAAACTATTTTGAGATTTCTTCTTCCTCCAGTTACAATGGAAATTATCAAGAATACAAATAATGTTGTTGAGTATGTGGAGAAAAAGGTACATTTATAAAATTTTTGTGGGACTGCAAATTTGTACAACTACTCTGGAAAGTTACATTGAGATTACTTAAAAATTTAATAATGGAATCACAATATGGCCCAGTTATCCAAGTCCTTGGTATTTATCCAAAATAATTAAAATCAGCATACTCTAGTAATACAGACACTTCAATGTTTATAGCAGCAAAATTCATAATAGCCAAGTCATGTTACCAGCCCAGATTCCCATTGACAGATACATGGATAAAGAAAATGTAGCATATATTCACAGTGGAATTTTACTCTGCAATAAAGAGTGACATTATAACATTTCAATTGATAAATGGATGGAACAGGATAACATCATGCTCAGTGAAAAAAATCCAGACTCAGAAAATCAAGGATCAAATATTTTCTCTCATATTCAGGAACTAGAGCAAAATGAGGGTTAAAATAAGTATGTGGAGGATGCATAAAAAATAAAGGGAGGTCAGTGGAGTGTAGGAAAGTGATAGAGTGGAAGGCAGGAGAAATGTGAAAAGATATGAAATGCTGAAGGAAATTGATAAGATGATGTTATATACATATATGTGTACCATAGTGAATTTTACTTTTATAGATGTATGACTATAAAGCACCAATTACAAATAAATAAATAATTAAAAGGAAGGCTAGTAGAGTAGAGGAAAGAAAATAAAGGAAGGTAGGACCTGAGAGAAAGAGGAAATACTGCTGACTAAAATGGAGCACAGTATATTCATGCATATATAATTATGTCAAGATAAATATATTATTTATAATTATAATGCACTAATAAAACTTCTAAAAAATATTGAATTTGAGGCCTGTACTTTCAAATGCACATGAAGAATCATGTTAAATGGCCAACAGCCATTAAAATGAAATCTGTAAAAAAAGATGATTTAGCAATCTTTCTTCCATCTCTGTTTTGATGCCTGTTAACAGCATCACTAAGCACCTACTTATTCAGAACACAAACTTTAGAATCATCCTTGATTTCTCCCTTCCCTGTGCTCATTTTATAATGAAACAATGAACACATTTGGAAACCTTTTTGCATGAAACTTCTTCTTTTGATCTATTGGAATTTATTTGTCAAGTGAATACTTATCTAAATCATTAAAATAATCAACTGATTTCATTATCTATGACATTTTTCTCTCTGAAATGCATGCTATAATCCAGTACCAACAGAGGTAAGTGATTAAATCATATCACTATATTTCATATTAAAAAATATAGGCATAAATATTGTATTCAATCTGATATGCTTATTTTCTTAGGAAGGAAGCACACACCAGGTGCAGTGGAGCTTATCTGTAATCCCAGCTACCTGGGAAGCTGAGGCAGGAGGATGGCAAGTTCAAGACATGTCTGGGTAACTTAGTGAGAACACGCCTCAAAAATAAATAAATAAATAAATTGATTAATTAGTTAATTAATTAATTAAAAGGGATGGAGTGTAACTAGTGGCAGAGCACCACTTGATTCAATCCCCAGTATCAGGGGGAAAAAGTATGAAATGTATTTATAAACTAGATTATATTCTACCTTTTCTCTATCTCTTGTTGCTTCTTTACCCTTGTATTTCCTTTTGCCAACTAAACTTAAGCTCTGGTTGGTGCAAATGTTTACTATTTTCCAAATATATATGAGTTTATAATAATTTTATGTTCACATTTACTAATTTTTCAGACAATATTCTTAGCAATTTAAATATACTAATATAGATTTATCATCTCTACACGTCTTTGAAGTAACCATTAATAGTTTTTAATTTATAGATTTGGAAACTATATTTTGTAGAGGTTAAATAATTTGCATATGGACACACATCAACAAAGCCTTACACTGAGAGTTTGGACTTAGGTTGCTTCCAGAGCCCAATCTTTCAACCCAGCTTACTAGGATTTCTTACACTGCTATTGTTTATGTGACATTTGAGTCATCAATATCCTTTTTCATCCCATTTACTAATCCCTACAAGATCTCTCTGGAAAACTCTTTCCCATTTTCCAAAAGCTGTACCAAGTGCATTCTCTTTTGCAACTCAGCTTCTTCACACAGAAAAAATAGTACATAATTTCTCTTTGATCTCTAAGTATATGAAAAATGATAATATTTTATACAACTATGACTCATTAATTTTGCAGGATATTGATATTACAAATATTCCACCAAATATTTCATTCCAAATTTCTGATCACATGTCTAAATGTGGGAGTTCATAAAGACATCACAAATGTAGTGTTAAGCTATAGTCTAAGTATCAATGCACATGTTTTGATTTTTTTTTCCTCTTCTACAAGAGCATTCTTGGGAACAAACATTCTATTTTAGCCACATACTATACTTAAAGCCTAATACAAAGTAGGATCTCAAAATTTATTAACTGATTTCATTGGAGAACTCTAACTTTATTCTTCATGGTAGATAAGGACCTATACTCTATATGCTTACAGGGAGCAAAATTATGCTCTCATCCAGGAAGTGCCTTGAAGGAAAGATTTTAACAGTGATGCAAAATCTTACTTAGGCCTTTGAACTAAAGTCCAAGATAGATTTAAGATTTTAAGAGTTAAGATTAAGTGGAATGTTGACAAAGAAGCAGTGCACAAATTTGCATATATCTGAAAAATCCGCTTTTAGTAAGTGGTATTTAATTTACCATAGCCTTTGAGATATAATATGTTAATGAGAATACTTTAATATTATAATAATTGTGAGGTATTCTCTTTTCTTTTCAAATATTTATTTCATAATGAAATAGTTGTAACATTTTGATTTGCCTTCCTCACCCACATAGTAGAAATGAAATGTTCATTATGAAAACACAGCATGACCTCTCAAATCCACAGTACACCCAACTAAGCTAAGATTACTAAGTTGTTCTGAGATTTTGGGATTTTCTATCTATGACCTTTGAATTGAATAAAAAAGAATCCATTTTTCTGCATGTCAACATACTGAATTGTGAAATTCAGATAACAGTGATGCAAAATCTCACTTAGTCCTTTCAACTAAAGGCCAAGATAGATTTTAGAATTTTAAACCTCTTGGAAGACATCAAATGATGCTTCTTTTTTAGAAGCATGTAATTTCTGAAATAAGGCCATCATATCTTGGTCTATACAGTGGCTTAGAGACCTCTTTTTAATAATAGATGATTGACAATTGCCATAGAAGCTCATCACTCAGTTGCTATACAAATTTTGAAGTAAAGAAAGAATATTTTGCTGTCACTCTTCAAATTTTATAACTTCATTTTAGGCAGAATGTGAAAAATGCTATCAATATATACTGATAAGCACTTCAGAAAATTTAAAAATATACTTTGTGGCTCCCTCAATATTTAATGGTCAGAAATAACAGGAAAGAATATATTGGCAAAAGTCATACCTCATCTCTCTCAAAATAGAACATCATAGTAGGTAGCTGTCATTTTCTCACCAATATTCATGTTCTCTTCAACATATTTTTCAGCTCTCTATCAATTGTTTGTGGACACATGACAAAGCTTTAGGCAACAGGATGAGAACAGATATGATGTGCATCAACTGATGACCTGACCTGTAAAAACCTCTTTCATGCTGCTTCATATCCTTTTCTAATTCCAACTGGAATGGTAACTGAAATCTATGTGCTAAGGAAGCCAGAACTTCCATTGACCTACACGTCTTAAGACAGCATAGAAAAGAAATTTCTGCCAAATTGTTTAGCACACTTATTGTTTATTCCTCTTGTCCTATATACATTTTATATTGCACCCAAATAAAACCTTTATATTTTCATAATTTGGGAAATGTACTATTGCTAAAAATTTATTCAAAAATATGTAAAGATCTCATTTTGATGGCCTGTCCATCTTCTTGGATTATTTGTGCTTTAATGAAGCAGTATAAACTAAACAAGTCCAGTTGTGCATTAATTATTATTATTATTATTTTGATACTGGGGATTGAACTCTGTGGCACTTTACTACTGAGATACATCCTCAGCACTTTTTATTTTTTATTTTGAGACAGAATCTTATTAAATCACTTATGACCTCTCTAAATTGCTGAGGCTGTCCTCAAACTTATGATCCTCCTGCCTCAGCTTCTTGAGTTGCTGGGACTACAGGCTTGTACCACTGTGCCTGACTATGCATTTATTTTAAGTGTGATTTTATTTGATTATTGAAACAGTACATGGGCATCAGGTACATATGTTGGCATTACTTTCAGTTTTCAAGGACTCAGTACTGAAATTCATGCATTCTCCTCTATTTAAATGTACTACAGACCAATTTTTAAGATCGTAGAATCAAGGTTTTCTTAGAGTAATTGTTATGGTTTAGATGTGAGGTATCCCCCAAAAGCTCATATGTGAGATAATGCAAGAAAGTTTGAAGGAGAAATGATCGGATCATAGCTTTAATATAATCAGTGGATTAATCCCTGATGGAATTAACTGGATGGTAAATGAAGGCAGGGCAATTTTGCTGGAGGAAATGGTTCATTGGAGGCGTGGCTATGGGGTATATATTTTTTATCTGGAGAGTGGTGTCTCTGTTTCTCTGCTTTCTGATGATCATATAATCCACCTCTCTCTGCTGCACTCTTTCACAATGATGTTCTAGCTCACCTCCAGGCCCAAGGAATGGAGACACCCTTCAATACACTAAGACCTCTGAAACTTTGAGCCCTCAAACAAACTTTTCCTCCCCAAAATTGTGATGGTTGGGTCTTTTAGTTACAGCAGCGAAAAAGATGACTAAAGCAGTAATTATATCTTTATCAATTGAAATCAAAGATCTTTCTGAATTTCAAACCATTTCCCCCAAAACTAATCATATTCTGGAGAAAGACTCATCCCAGGGTCAACAACATTTTCCTGATTTTAGTGCCATTTATCTTTGTCTCATCCTGCTAGACTTGGATGAGGATAATACCCTCTAAACACTGAATGCCCAATTTTGAGGGCATGATTTTGAGTCCTGCTGTCACTGAAATCTAACATCTGATCCAAGCTGAACTTGATTTTCATCTGACAGACAAATAATTGTGATTCTTTCAAAACTGATGTAACATAACCAGGGGGTGAGCTGCCATGTGATATTGATGAATTATAATGACTGTTCTGCTAATAAGAAAAAAAAATGAATGATTACTTGCATGCTCTGAGATGCATGTGAGTATTGTACACTTAACTTTCCTATAAATTTTACAGAAATTGAATGTAATCTCACCTACTTTGCATACTAATAATAACAGCCAAAATACATATAGATTCCTTACAATGTGTCAGTTAGGTGCTCTCTAGCCTGCAACCCAAGCTGGCTTCATCAAAGAAGGTTCGAACCATGAGAAAATGCTGGGGAGTTTTAAATTAAAGAGAAAAGACTCTAATTACCTTTAAAACCAGCTCCAGGACAGCTTCTCCTAGCTCCAGCCTCAAGCCACCTAATGCAGTAGCGAGGTTTACTGAAGAGGCTAGCAAGAGAGAACACTCCAGGGAGTGGACTTTTATTGGGGAACAAGAAATTCTGGGGAAAATCCCATACAATGAAGATTAAGGGGGGCAGCATCCCAAGGTCAGGGACGACGATTGGGTCTTCAAGGCAGTGGCCAGACACCCCTCTGCACTGCATGGACAAGCCCTAGGACCTGGAGAAGGATGGGGAAAGCTCTGACACAGCTGTGTCTAAGTGCCTCTCACTCAGCCAGGGAGGTAACTCAAATCACGTGCTAGGATGGCCTCCCACGGTGCTCAGTATGTGCATGAAGTATACTCTTTAATACTCTTAATAAACCCTGTAAGTTGTATACTATAATTGTCCAACTTTCTGGGAATGCAAAGGAGACACTGATAAGCTAATAATTCTTTTTTTTTTAACAGAGAAAGAGAGAGTGAGAGAGAGAGAGAGAGAGAGAGAGAGAATTTTTTTTTAAAGAGAGAGTGAGAGAGGGAGAGAGAGAGAGAATTTTAATATTTATTTTTTAGTTATTGGCGGGCACAACATCTTTGCTTTGTATGTGGTGCTGAGGATGGAACCCGGGCCGCACGCATGCCAGGCAAGCGCACTACTGCTTGAGCCACATCCCCAGTCCCAGCTAATAATTCTTATAATTTCAACAACCAGGGGCTGACAGAGTTGCAATCCATTTTTAGAAAGTATTACTTTATACAACTTTTTGTCATTGCATAATATTGGTCTATTAAATTGTCTAATCATTCAGGATATTTGTTCAAAATATGCTGCAGAATTACATGGAGAAGGATGGGATACAACAAAATTAAAGGAAGGCATGAAATTCATTTCAAAAAGCAGACAACTAGATGGACTATAAATATTTAAATAAATGGTCATCCTTATTGGTTACTAGGAAAATAGGTATTATTACCACAATTATTTGTATTTTAATTTTTTGGCAAATATTAAGAAATATGACAACACTAAATGATAAAGAATCTATAGATCTACATGTTCTCTTTTATTATTAAGAATAAGCATCATTGTCATAAAAAATTGTTGAAATGGATTCAGGATTCTTGCTACTTAACTAGTCAAGAGAGATAAAAAGACAGGACAAGTGTGAAGTACATGAATAAACCTAAGTTAAACTTACAGATTATACCTCCTACAAGATGGGCAAAACACATTGTTGCCAGGTGTTTACTGTAATATTGAAAGAAAATAAATGGTTTAAGTCAGACATGCAAAGACAGATAAGAACCTATTAGAAGTAGGGAGAACTAATTGGACTGTGCAAAGAAAGAAAGGGACCAAGGTAGTAAGAAAGAAAATGTCTTCCATAACATGAGATATAAAGTTAAAGATTGTGGAAGAAATATAATTTGCACAGACTATACATTTGAATATGACAGACATAGTGCTTTATCTTCGGTATGTAATGATATAGAGCCCAGAGATAAGAGGTCACATTTCATCTTGATCTCTCCCAACCCCAACCCCATTCCTTCATACAGAATGGAAGTAGGGCCTATGTGAACTGTGCATGTGCACTCTTCAAAGACTGCTACATTGGAAGGAGGAGGCTATCTCTCTGTGTTAATGGGGGCATTCAAATTCTGGAGTCAGATTGCCCAGGTTATCAAATCTGCCATGTATTAGCTGCCTAGAAAAACAAAGACCATTACTACCCAATAGTTTATTATGAGTGTTAAATACAGGTATGTTCAGAACATTACAAAGATACACAAATAATCTCTGAATGTTGAAATACAGCTTTAAATACTTCCATGAACTTGTAAACAGGAGCTTAATGTTAAACAAAAAATAAGACTGTATTTAATATAACCATTATTCTGCTTTTTGAGTATTAATTTATATTAAGGAAATTTTCCAGTAGCCATAGTATAGAGTATAGCAATTAAAAAAGAATGTTCCTATACTTTACAATTCCTATGATCAATATTAGAGAATTCCCAAGAATGAAAAGAAATAATAATGTAAAAATTAATAAAAATAATTATGTAATATAAAACCTTTCACTAAAAATCAACATATGAATCAAACATGTAGAAATGAAAAAGGCATAAAAGCACATTCAAAATTTAAACCCCTCTAGTGGTCAAAGAAATACATAATATGTCAAAAATTAGTCTTCCTTTTATTATTCGATAGTCAGAAAAACAAATTTCACTATAAAATATTGTGCTTATGTTTGCTAGTAGGTTCTGATATAAATATTCACATATTATTTTCTTCTTGAAATGTTTTCAGTACTTATCAAGGAATCTAAAACTCTAATACCATATATTGTTTTAGGAGCTAAGATTCAGAAAATAATCAAAGATTACCAGAGCATTTTTATTGGTGCTTTGTAATCATACATAATAATTTTATTCGTTATGTCATATCTGTAACCTGCATATAACATACTTTGATCAATCTTATTCCTCTTTACCTTCCCTTTTCCTCTCTTCAAGCAGAAGCACCTGCAACTACTTGCTCTATTGATCTCTCTTCTATTACTATTATTTTAATTAGTGCATTTTAATTACAAATAAAGTGGAAGTAATTGTGGTGTATTTATACCTGGACATACCAATATTCAGTAGATTCTATCCCCATTACCTCTCTATTCCCTCTTTTCCCACCCTCTCAATCACTGTCCTTTATGGTCTCCCTTCTATATTTGTGAGATTAAATTTCTCAAAATTCTTTCTCTTTCTCTCTAGCTTCCACATAGAAGAGAAAGCATTCAACCTCTGACTTTCTAATTCTGGCTTATTTCCATTCATCTGGCTTAGCTTCCAGCCATTTGCTAGCAAATGGTACAATTTCACTCTTTATTATGGCTGAATATAACTCCACTGTGTGTACACACCACACTTTTTCTATCCATTTGTCTGTTGACAGATATCTAAGCTGGTTCCATAACTTGGCTATTGTTAATTGTACTGCTATAAACAAGCACATATCACTGAAGTATGATGATTTTAATATTTTTGATAAATATCAAGGAGTGGGATAGTGGGGTCATATAGTAGCAAAACTGACATTCCTTGAAAGACTAGGAATAAAAGGCCAAAAGCATTTTTATCAGATCATTTCATTTACAACATTATTAAAGTAAGAGAACTAAAATCTATCTAAATGTCTGATAATGGGTGATCAATAATAGATATTCATATAATGAATTACTCAGAAACAATTAACTATCACATAGCAGCATATAATTAAGACAAGTGGTCATTTAAAAGTTATAAATAGTTATGAATAGTTACAAATACATTATAAATAGTTACAAAAATATCTTATTAAAAATGAAGGTAAATTTACATATATCACATATTTTACATATTGTGTACTTTTTTTATTCCTTTCCTAGTGCTACCATAAAATATTATTGCAAATTGTATGGAGTAAGCAAACAGAAATTTATTCACTCATCATCCAGAGGTTAAAAGTTCAAAATAAAGGTTTAGTTGCTTGGTGTGGCTATGAGAAAGAATTCATTTCATGCCTGACTTTTGGTGTTTGCAGACAATCCTTAGCACTCCTTTGTCCATATTCATATCATTCCAATGCCTGCCTCTGCCTACACATGGGAAAACTTCATCTCTATGCATCTGTATATTTCTGTTAAATTTCCTGTATGGAAAATGGTCACAGGAATTAGCACCCATGCTAATCCAATATGACCTTATTTAATTACAAATAATCTCACATTTACGAGTGGTAGGTAGACGCAGATTCTTCTATTCAACCCAGCACAGTATAGTTTATACATGCAAACATAAAGGTATTATGTAAATAAAAATATATCATTAAGTGATAAATGTCAAAGTGTTAAATGGTCTTAACTCTGAGAAGTGCAGTTATAAAATATATGTATATTTTACTTTGATATTTTTCTGTACTATAAATTTTTATACATTTTTTAAAATTTTAAAATATTTTTAAAGTATTTGTTTTCCTCTGTATCAGTATCATTTATGTTATATCACTGTGAACAATTAGAAAATTGAACAAATATAAAAATGTAATCTTATTTTCAGATATTAAATAAAGAGTATTACATAACAGTGATCCTTTCTAGAAAGAAAATAAACTACATGAGTTCAGCAATCATTTCAATCTGGTGACTATTTTTTTTTTTTTCATAACTGCAACTCAAGAAAGACCAACCTGGATCCATCATGGTGATCATGCTGCATACTTAAGCAAACTGAGTCCGCTGAAACTTGCATGATAGAGTACTGGAGGAAAAAAAAAGATAACATAGAAAATGGTTTCAGAATTTCAACCAGAGTTCACTATTATCCACTTAAATGTCTTCAGATTGCAAATAAAGGTTTATTCCTTGTCCATTGGCATGGTTTCTGAGAATTGAGATTGAGGAAAACTCTGAACAAGATATTAAGTAGAAATCCCAGAGCCACACCATCATGCAAGGGTTAAAGTCTACCATAGACCCATCTCTTTAGAAATATTTTAGAAAACCTGAAAACGATCGAGCTATTCACAAGTATTTTAACTGTTCACAAGTACCTTAACTGCCAGCCAAATCAAAACCCAACACTCAACTAAAGAAGTACAATGAAATCCATGCATATTCAATGTACTATTACAGTGAGAAGTATCAAGCAAGATCAAATGTGGACCAAGTCAAGGAAGAAAAACAACTTGGTGGGAAAAAAATGTGACTAAAGGATTAATACATGTCTTCTAAAAAATAAATAAGCAACAGTTCAAAGACTTAAGACAAAATTGGAAAACCTAAAGCTATAAAACAAGTTAAACAGAAGTTAAAGAAATAAAAATAGAAATAAACAGAAATAAAAAAGTAATATCTGAAATATAATTTCATGTCATGATCTTTGTACGATATTATACTTTTCAAGAAAGCATTATTAATCCTAAAGAAATATCAACAAAAAAATATAATTTGAAGAATGAGTTTTAGAGGCCTAAAAAATCAGTAGAGACCCAAAATATTTCACCACTAAACTACTCTTTAATAGAGGTCCCCCAAAGTGACAGGTGTATAAAGATATACATGTGATAAAATGACTGATTCTTTTTTGGGGGGGAGTGGGAGTACTGGGGATTTAACTGAGGGGCACTTGACCACTGAGCCATTTCCCCAGCCTTATTTTGTATTTTATTTGAGTTGCTTAGAGCCTCTGTATTGCTGAGGTTGCCTTTGAACTCCTGATCTTCCTTGTCCCAGCCTCCCAAGCCACTGGGATTACAGGCCTGTGCCACCATGCCCAGCTAAAATGACTGATTCTTTATTCAATGATTGGCAAGAAATTTTAAAAAAACATGCATCTAGGATATGAAATAAACTTCAAACAAGATAAACACAAAGTCACACCAAGGGCTAGAATAGTAAACTAAGCAAAAAGCACTGAGAAAGAGAAAAAAAAAATGTGAAAGTACCAATAACAAGTCATATTGTTTATGGATTTCTCCAGAGAAAAGGAAAGCCAGAAGACAATAAAAGAGCTCCTTTAAACAGTCAAAAGGAAATGACATCTATGTCCTCCTGAGAAGAAGTAAAAATAAGGAAAAAATGGGCTTTTTTAGACAAAATGAAAGCTCAAATAATATATCACAATTAAAATATTTGACATGCACTCATCAGAGAATATAAATGGATATTTTAAAAGTACACATAAAAGATGCCCATAATCATCATTTACAATATATTTAACATTTTAAGTCACTTGGGAAAATGCAGATAAAATCAAATACTACTACACACTAAAGTAGTGCTAAAATTAAAATAACTAGTAAATGGTGCTCAAAGTGTGGACAATTTGAACTTGCAGAGTATGGAATGCTATAAGCACTTTAGAAAACAGTTGATAGCTCTTTACAAATATTTATGAATGTATTACCCAGAAATTCGACCCTTCATATTCATCCTCAAAATGTAAAAACATATATTTATAAAATACTTTTAAATTAATACTCACAGAAGCTTTTTTTATGATGAAAACTGGAGGAAAATCAAATGCCTCCTAAAGGTGAATACATAAACATATAGTGGCTTATTTATGCAATAAACCAATGATAAGCAAATAAATAAAATATACTGTCAATACAAATAATGCTCATGCAAAGAGTATATACCATATGATTACATATATATGAAGTTCTAAAATAGATTTAAAAACATACATAGTGACAGAAAGCAGACTGGAAGCTTCCTGCCAGAAAGTGGTCAAGGGATACTGGCCTTGAAAAATCAGATAAAATTAAGAAATAATGAAAATTTTCTGAATATTGAATGAAGTGGTCAATAGCATTGTAGAGTCAGCATGTTCTGTGCATTTAATATTTACATATGCACATTACATATAATTATACTTTGATAAAGTTAAATTTTAAAAGATATGTATGCCTCTTAATACTCCATGTGTTTTAAAGAAACAATAGTAGACATGGCCATAGAGTTTAGAATAGAGATCTTCAGTTTGTGCTCAATCATTAAGTTGAATTAAGTGTATGTATTAGATATTTTTCATAGTACACTGTTGAACAGGTTAGTAAATCAGGGTAAAATAATATGATGGAATATTTACAGCTGTGAAATTATATATGCTAATTGTATTTAATGACATTAAATATCTTTTAAATGATCAGTATTTAAAGATAAGGACACAGGATTTTAACAATGTAACAAATCTCTATGCATGAGAAAGTATAAAAATAAAAAAAAAAGTCTAGTGCTCAAAATTGTTTCTTTAAAGTGAATATTTATAGATTTTGTATTTTGAGCATTATTTATTCTTATTACATCTAACTTCTTTAAGTAGGAAGAAGCATTGAAAAGTGAAACAAATTGCTTGGTTTACTGTTAACAATGATTAGCAGTGTTGTTATTCATTACCAATATCAAGTTGGTCCACACCTATGAATTAAATTATATTTCATTTTTCAAAAAATAATTTTCATGTTGATAAAGTTACTTCACAGTCATAGCAAACCTTGTATGAATAGTTCCATTGAACTGTGGTAGCAATATTGTGATGGTATTTCATGTTTCTGAATAAATCCTCTACCAGTACTGCTGCCTTTTAAAATGTCATAATAGGTGTTAAATGCATGATCTATAGATCAGACTTATGAGCATTAGTTCTAATTAGACTTGTGACTTTGGACAAGTTATTGAAACATTCTGTCATTTGTAAAATGAGAAGTATAATAAGATTTATAAAATTAATTAATGTCTTTGAAGCATTTGGAACAGTACTTGGCAGAAAATGTGCCTAATAAATATACCCATTATTTTTCTACATAAGCTATAAATATTAATATCTAAAAGTAATTATGCTGTAAGTTTTCTTGCAAGCATTATATATGTAATATATATAACTTATATATGATATATAAGATATAGGTGTATATATAGGTGTATATACATATATAGGTGTATATACATATATGTATATATACACCTTTAAGCCTGCCTGTACCATTGAGCCTGCTTCCTAAGTATAATATTACATAAGTTTTCCTCTGCTACCGATGCTATTACTCTTGGTATAACTACTACTATTATCATTATTATTATTATTATCATTTAAATTTAATAATCAAAGTCTCTGATACAAATTATATTGTGGAATTAAAAAGGCATATTTTCTGACTAAAAATTATTTAATCATTGTATTATTTTAAGTTTATCACTTTATGAAATTAATTGCCTCAAAATAGAAGTAGAAAAAAAGCAAATAAATGAATAAAAAGAAATGGAAATTGTAGGAACATTATAAAATCTCTAAAACTATGAAAAAATAAGTGTAAGCTATACCAAATTGAAAGAATAAAAACACTCTCTACAAATCACCTAATACCTACATTTCTTTATTTTCAAATATTTTATTGATTAAAATGTTTTTACTTTGACATTCTATATTAGGGTTTGAAGAAAAATTCAGGCTTGTATTAATTAAAAAGCTCTATGGCTGAGAGTCAAAAGCATTTCTTTTTAATGTGTTAAAAGATATTATTATTATTAAATAAATCAATGCAAATTTCTCTAAAGTAAAAACATGTTATTGGCAAGCAACAGGTTTGTATCAGCAGTTTAACTTGTTTTTATAGAATTCCCTGCAGCATTTTACTTAGGAAAATTATCTTAATATTTGTAAAACTCTTCCAGGGTGAATACTTTTCATAAGAAATCCAAAAAAAGCAACAGCATTTCTAATGTTAACATAATAGGAATTTCACAGGTAAATTTCAAATCAAGAGGTTCAAATACATCTCAAATTCTATGTCACAAACTATGAAAATCAAGGTCAATAATACTCCCTTTATATAAACTCAGCACATCAAAAGTAATTTTGCGGGATGTTATTCATTTCATATTGGCTATCTTTATAGTATCGTAAGAGGGATAATGGCAAGGGTGAACATAATCAGTCACTTTGAGGAGTTCCTTCACAAGTGAATTTACCTCATCAATAAATTTGTTTTTCCTACATGTACAAAATACTATCCTTAGTTTTCGGTACAGTATTCATGGCGCAATCTATCTATGCCCATTGAAATCTACCATTGAGTTGAAGATTTAAAAGCCACAGATATTTGATAAATTAATCTTAAATCTTAATAATAAGCTAGACAATTGGTGATGTTTCCTACTTTAGGTGGAAAAGAATATGATTCAACAGAAGTCTAGAGAAGAGAATACAAAAAAAAATCAGCTTAGGGTAGCTTCATTTACTGCTATGTGTGAAATGTGTATTATATATGAAACTACAAATATAACTATGCATGCAAATAGAAGTTGGCTCCCCATATCTGTGAATTCCACTTCCCCAGTTTCAATCAACTAGAGATAGAAAATAATCTCATCTCTACTAAATGTGCAGAGTTTTTTTTTTTTTGCTATTGTTCCCTAAACAATGCAGTGTAATGACTATTTACAAAACATTTACATTGTATAAGATATTATAATTAATCTAGAAATGATTTAAAGTACACAGAAAGAAGGCAATAGTTTATGCAAATGTGTGAAATGCCAGTTTATATAAGGGACTTGAGCATCTGTGAATTTTTGTGTCAACTGGAGTTTCCAAGGGATGACTTTGTGTGTGTGTGTGGGGGGGGGGAGTGGGGTGGAAGAAGGGAGGGAGAGAGGGGAGACTATTTTTTCACTGCTTCCTCTGCCACCAGGTTTTGTGACTTCAGTGTGCAAGCTCCTTTACTTCCTTTCAGTTTATAGAATTCCCTGCAGTATTTTACTTAGGAAAATTATATTAATATTTGTAATTTTTTGATTACCAAATGTAACCAGGCACTTGTTAAATGCATATGGGTCATGAAGTGAGGAGGAAAGATCAGAGCGACAATTACACCATTTTGCTTAATAAAATTATAGACAGATATTTATGATGGAAGGAACAAGCAAGGGAGAAAGATAGAAAAAAATCTTTAGATTCTCTAACTTGTCAATATACAAATATATTTTAATTCTTGTGAGAAAAATGGTGTCTGTCTTCCCAAAGTGCCACCTAAGTCACATTGTAACTCACATTCAGCCATTGCTTTCAATTGTACAAATGTTCTACAGGCAAGTAAAAATGAATTGTATCTCCAAATAGGTCAACATTCTTCCTTTTTCATTTAGTTGTTTCTTTTTCCATCTTCTTGTGAAACATCTGAGCTGGATTTAGTCCTTGATGTGCCCCAAGACCTGTACTAACATCTCCTCATGCAGTTTTCCATGATGAATATAATTGGCTTTGTCATGAAAAAAAAAAAAAAAGAATTGTCCAAAACAGATGGCTCCTCCTTGATATCTGGTTTGGGTTTCATTAAATAATTAATAAACTATGTTTTTGCTCTCTTTCATTTTATATTTATATTTTGAATGACTGCTCTTTGTCTGATCGAAACTGCTAGAGGCAATCAGACGCAGTCTGACTTAGATCTTTAATTGAAAGTGAGTATAGCTTTGGGCAACTAACATACCTCTCTTTTTTCTGTAACCTTATTTATAAAATATAGAAAATAATTCTCATCTACTCCATTAGAAAAGTGGTTGAATTAATGCCTATAAATAAATTTAAGCATTGTGCATATTTTATTCAGCCCTTTCAAGTTCACATCAAGACCATATTATGTATGCAATTTGCAAACTATGAGTCATGCTATCTTTCATTTCCTCTCTGCTTTCAACAGCGGGTGTGATATTTCTTCAAGGTGCTACTTGAAAATATGAGGACAGAGTATTTTGGCCAAATACCTGTGGAGAAGGTGACAATGTCTCCAGTCTTCAGTATGATGGCAACAAGCTTGTTATCCATCTCAATTTCTCAGGACAAGTTTATCTACTTAATTCACTGTGGCATGAAGGAGGAATGAAGATTATATGTTGTAGATGAGCTTACAATATGCAGTATCCTTTGTACCTCATTAGACCTGTGCATTTAAAAAGGTTGGGGGAAGATAGAAAGCAAAGGAAACAAAACAAAACAAAACAAAACAGTTTTATTATGAAGATAGCCCATTTGAGAATTTTGTTTTTAAATCAATCACTGCAAATTAAGATTTTTAAAAGGGCCTTAAGCACCAATCTTAAGCTAGAAAAACCTGGTACAGTAATAGTCTCTTGCTATTTTTAAACAAAATTTCATATAACTTTGTAAATATTATAATCATAACTGTTTCCTAATTCTGTGCTAACTAGGACCTTTGTTGAGAGTTAAAGTATAATAGTCCCTAAAATATGGAGGAACAGAACTAGCAGAATATTTTGAGTTGTCAACTACTTCAAATTGGAGACTAAAGTTTATTCATCACTTAGAGAAATTAATACTTGCCATTTTAGATGTCACATCTAAAAGCACCAAGAATCATCTTAGCAGTTGATTAATTAGTTTCAAAAGTAATGAAAGTACCTATATTCACCAAAATCTATTGGAAGAACTATACATTCATTCTAATAAAATGAAATCTATGCATGTTTCATCTAAAATCAACTTCCTAGTATTTTAGGTTTCATAGTATTCTGAAATATATTTAATAAAATATATTTTTAGGTTTTCCATCTATTGCAGATATTCACATCATTTTGCTATGCTACAATTTATGTGCTATAGGTTGCTGGATGCCCCTATCTTCACTCGTTTTTCCAGGGCTCCACTGACAGAGTAGGTCTACCTCCAGAGATGTCTAAGGTTTCTTCTAGACACATGAAAAGTAGGTACTTCAGGATAGTTTATGTTTCTGTGATAACTAAACAAACCAAAGTGTTTTAATTCCTTTCTGTTCTTCAATCACTGGCTTTCATATCTTAATTTGATTTTTGTACCTTCAAATTTATTTTCTAAAAGAATTTAGAATCATTTTTCATAGTTTCAACTAACTCTAGACTGTAACATAAATGAAATCTTAAGCGTAAAACTATAGGCATTGAGGAGCTGGTTACACTCAAAGTTCTCTGTAAAAGCTATGGACCTGAATCTGACAAATCAGTGAGATTGCAGTGCCACTAATTTCAAGCTATGAGATCCTGCAGATGTTATATAATTTCACTTATACTCAACTTTCCAACTGTAGCATGGGGAATAATAATATCATTTCAAATGAGTCTTGTGAGAACAAATGAGGTAGCTGTCTGTGTGCTCAGCATAAATATCTGCTGAATAAATAGTGACTATATTATCAGTATGTTTTATTTGTTTTCAAAGATTATGTTACTAAAGCTAATTTAGTGACTTTTCTACTTTAGTTTCTTTTTCTTTTTCCAACTAGTATTGAACAATTCAAAAATGTAAATGAAAATTCTTGCATCATTAATGGTTTAGATTCTGGGAGACAAAGGAATAACCTTTCCCATCTCAGTGTACTATACAATGTCCTTTTCCACATGTATGTCTAGACGTCAATCAAATGGTGTCAATCTAAATATCAGAAACATGTAAACAGTAAAAGACAAGGTAATATTTTAATGAACAACTCGAATTTCCATGAGGCACTTACTATATAATTCTATATTGGTTCATCATTGAAAAATATTTCTAGTACTCTTCACTATTCCCATTAAGTGGAGTAGTGAATTGGTGATGTTATCGTTATATTTGTCAGCAATTGAAAAAGAATTGCTAATCTACTTCTGGCCTTTATTTTGAACCCAAATTAACTAAATTAGCATTGTCAAAGCATTCTAGCATTAGATGTCAATAAATTGGTTGTCTGCCCCAGTTGCCTAATTTGTGTAACTGATTTTGTACATAAACAAAAGTATTGCTAGCATCAAAGCAGCATAGTAGACAAATTAGCTTCTTTAGTTTCAGGGGACAGACTTATTATATATAGGTTTCTATTACAATATTCATAAATTAAATAGGCCTCGCAAATATGTACTGATGAAGTTCTAAGACCATATTACTCTTGAAGTAAGACTCTGAGGTATCAAATTATCTAAAATATATCTTCCCTTTCTTGGGTGACAAATTACATATTTTTAACACAGACTCTTATTTTTCAGTTCTGAGAAAATACATTAGCTTTCCTGGATTGCATTAAAATAGAATGAAGCAAATGTGTCTTAATTTATCACCACTTATGTATGTATATTTGATCACAACTTTATTTCATAGTAAATGAAATTAAATAGAAAAATATTGTAATGTACATTTTAAAACTGAAATTCATAGATGTATATAGTATGTTAGTCTTTATATTTTCAACAATTTCTTCATATGGAAAATAATATATGTATGTATGTATATATATATATATATATATATATATATATATATATATATAGTATTGTATTTTTGATCCTTATTATTATCAACATGAGATTTATTTCTGATAAGAAAATATACAGTGTTAACTTGGTAGGGATGCCATAACAAAGTAGTACAAACTGAATAGATGAAGCAACAGAAATGTGTTTCTCACAAGAACAGAGGCTAGAATTCTAAGGTCTTGTCAACATATTTGGTGTTTTCTGAAGCCTCTCTTCTTGACTTGTTGGTAGCTGACTTCTCACTATGTTCTCACATGGCTCTTCCTTCATTGGTACCTGGTGCTCTCTGTGTGTCTACATTCTTATGAAAACACTGATTTAATTGGATTTGGGTCCACATTAAAGTTTTATTTTAATCCAACAATCCCTTAAATGCCTAATCTCCAAATAGAGTCTTCATTAATTTTCACAATTATGACAAAATACCTAAGACTAAGTAATTCATAATGAAGGTAAATTTATCTTACAATACTGGAGACTAGGAAGTTAGAGACAAGAAACTTGTATGTTCTGTTGTCTGATAAGGACTACTGCCTGCCTCCAAGATGGCACCTTGATTCTGCATCCTGTAGAAGAGAAAAAAGCTGTGTATTCACATGGAGGAAATTCTGAGAGCAAAAGGGATGAACTGCCTCCACCAAGGACTTTTTTCAGAGCGCTTAATTCCATTACTGAGGTATACGTCTCCATGGCCTTACCACCTCTTAAAAAATCTCCACCTCCTAATGGATATTTGGCAACACCTGAGCTTTAGAGGCAAAACATTCAAACCCTAGCATAGTAACTCCTTAAAGTATGAGGGTTAGGGGTTGCAAATATGAATTCTGGGGAACACAATTCAATCAATTCCACATTGAAAACATACGGGTAAACTTGATACTAGATGCATTGTTAAAAACAACAGCAGAATGCTTGTAGAATAGCTTAATAAATGGATTAACGTTGCTTTCAATAGTTCATTTATATTATTCTAAACATGTAGTACACTTATAAGATTCTATTAGAACTTAAACTAATGTTCATTTCTTTCTCTCATTACATTTACATGAGATGAATGCCACTAGTTTCAAAATTATGACTGAGGTATTTATAAAACACTAAACTCCTACATAAATGATTCACTCCTCACATAGGTAGTATTATGTCTTCTGTTCCCATTGATAATATCAAAATAATTTACCATGATTAATGTTATTGATGAACAAACAGAGCAATAGTTATTTACCATGTATTATAAAGTATTGCTATCATTTAGAAATATTATTAAAATCTAGTATAATTACTTTTCCATCATTTGAGTGAAATTAAAAATGATTTTAAAGAATACACATAAACTAAATGGCTTATCATTCCTATATAATATATATACTCTACTACATAGACATATTTATATATGTACATATACATATATACACATAGGTATATACATATATACACATACATATATATGTATATACACATATATATTCTTAGAGGAGTCATTAAGTAAATACTAGTTATTCTTTAAAACAGCACAGGAAAATTATCAAGTTATTTACGTTTCAGTTTGGCATAGAGACTACTCTTTCTTCCAAAGTTCTGGTTTATAACTGAGAGGAAAACCTTGGTGACAGATATGTTTGATAATTAATTTTCTCCCTAACTTTATACAACTAATGCATTTTGCAAAGTGTATTGCATAACCTAATTAGTAAATTTATCTTCTGCAACATATGCAGTATGAGGCCTGATACTATTTTATGTGTATACTATCATAAAAATATGTAAATGCTTTGTATATAATAAGAAATATGCTTCCTACTGTTGGAGAAAATGCTACAAGTAATGAAAGAGAGAAAGTTGGATTAATCCCTGTGATAATGAATTAGAATATAATGTATCTGCATGAAATCATTAAATGTATCTCTGGCTTTATCATCTCTATCTATCTATCTGTCTATAGATAGACATATCTATCTATCTAAGGTATTAATAGAAGTAGCTGTTTATAGAGCCTTGTAGTGAAAACACAATATAAAATAGAAGTAATTTGTAGTGCTAAAAATACAAAAGTGTTCAAAAAAAAATAATGGAATCATCTTAAAAGGAAAATATCACAGGGATAAGCCTAGCTTCCCCTTTTTCATTACTTGTAGCATTTTCTCCAACAGTAAGAATTGCATTTCTTATTATCTACAAGACTCAGTCAGACATGAAAATAGACACATAGACCAATGGTAGAGAATACAAGACACAGAGACAAACCTACATAAAAATACAGTTATCTTGTGCTAGACAAAGGCTCCAAAAACATTCATTGGAGAAGATAGCCAATTCAATAAATGTAGCTAGAAAAATTGGAAATCCACATGTAACAAAATCAAATTAAGCCCCTATCTCTTATCCTGCACAAAAATCAACCCAAAGTGGATCAAAGACTTAGGCAGTAGAACAAAGACCCTTTGTCTAATAGAAGAAAACATAGGGTCAAATTTTTATCATGTTGGCTTAGGATCTGACTTCCTTAACAAGACTCCTAAAACACAAGAATTAAAATCAAGAACCAATAAATGCGATGGATTCAAACTAAAAAACTTCTTCTCAACAAAGGGAACAATCAATAATGTGATGAGAGGGCTCACAGAATGGGAAAAAATCTTTACCACATGCACCTCAGATAGAGCACTAATCTCTAGGATATATAAAGAACTCAAAAAAACTTAACATATGCATACACACACACACACACACACACACACACATAATAACCCAATCAATGAATTGGCTAAGGAACTGAACAGATACTTCACAGAAGAAGAAATACAATCAATCAATAAATATATGAAAAAATGTTCAATATTTCTAGCAATTACAGTAATACAAATAAAAACTACTCTAATGTTTCATCTCACTCTGGGCAGAATGGCAATTATCAAGAATACAAGCAATAATAAGTGTTGGTAAGGATGTGGGGGAAAAGGTACACTAATGGTGGGACTGCACATTGATGCAACTATTATGAAAACTTGTATGGGTATTCCTCAAAAAACTTGTAATGGAACCACCACTTTACCCATCTATCCCACTCCTTGGTTTACATACCCAAATGACCTAAAATCATCATACTACAGTGAAGCAGCCACATCAATGTTTATAGAAGCTCAATTCTCAATAGCTAAACTGTGGAACTAACCTAGATGCCCTTTAACAGAAGAATGATTAAAGAAAATGTGGTGTAAATAAACACAATGGAACATAACTGAACCTTGAAAAAGAATGAAATTATGACATTTGCAGGTAAACGGATGGAGATGGAAAATACCATACTAAGTAAAATAAGCCAATTCCATAAAAACCAAAGGTCAAATGTTTTCTCTGATATGCAAATGCTAATTCACAATAAGGTGGACAGGGCCTAGGGGAGAATAGATTAGATAGAAGGATGGATTAGGTAGAAGGGAGTGAAAGGAGAGAGGGGGTATAAGGGTAGGAAGGATAATAGGACGAATCAGACATTATTACCCCATGTACATATATGATTACATGACTGGTGTGATTACATGTACAAGCAGAATATGAGAAATTATACTGTATTTATGATGTTTCAAGTGAATTCTACTGTCATTTGTAACTAATGAAAACAAATTTTAAAAAAAGATTCAATATGAAGTTCTTCTAAATACCAAAGATGAATAATTTGAGTATCAAAATAAATAAAAACTAAACAGAACATATCAGTATAATATGAGTTTCTGTGTTGAATTCTTCAGAATAAAAAGAAAAGTATGGGAAATGATGATACTTGCATAAGGATTGCTATTTAGTCGATAGTATTTTTATAACCTTAAATTTCCTGGATTTGATGATCATAAAATGAATATGTAGGTTTTTCATCTTTGAAAATTCATCAGTGAAAATTATAGATAAACTCTGTTTGACTCCATTTGTTTGTTTATTTTTTTTTCAAAATAAAGATTTTCATATAGAAACAAAGAATAAAGAGTCCAATGTGCATGCTAGATAAAATTAGTATGCTGAATGTTAACAGTCTCTGTGAGCTTCTGAAACTAGATGTTAGATATTAGAAAAAAGGGAAAATAAAAAAAATTTTGGCTGCCAAAGTCTCTCTTTGTTAATGTTCATCCATTGGATGATATACAAATGAATGAACACCTGAAAAACTACTTTACAAATCAACATAAGTGTTAAACTAAAGTATTGGAGTGTTTCAATGAATTTTCTAAATATTTGCATTTTGTTAAAAAGCATTTAGAAATACTCAGCAAGTTTTTCCTAAACACAATTAATTTTTTGAAGCTTTTAGAAAAATTTAGTTATTGACAAACAATTCTGTAAATAGGCAGACATTGTAATGTGTCTTTGCCAAAAGCAAGGAAGCTAAACAAATGAAATAAGGAGAACTCAAATTTATGCTGGATTTATTTTAAAAGTAAAAAAAAAATTGCAATTTAATATATCTCAATTTCTGGTAAAAATATTTTGGTGGAGTTAATGTTTCTAAATACATAAATTTTATGGTGTGGTAAAATTGAATGAAACTGAGAAGTCCTATTATTTGCTACACGTATGTAAATAACAATAGAGAAAATGGATTTTTGAGATTGTATTTTCAAAAATGCTTATTGAAGAGAGCTACTTTGAATGGAAGCCAAAAAACAGGGTTTGACAACAAATAACAAAAACAAATAATTGTATGGAAATATATACACGATTAATTAGAAATTATTAGAATTAAGATGGAATTATACAAAACAGAAAAATATTAGAATTAAGAAATAAAAATATTGTTAATTTTATAGAATATGAACTGAGTTTATCAAGTACCCTGGCATCCATAAAAGTATGTACCAGGTAAATTTATTACTGTCAATAGAGAAAGATCCATTAATGATGTTTACAATATAAAATTTAATAACCATAAAATTCAACTTTAAATAATATTATTTAAATATAATATGGAAACATATTATATGTAACAACAATATGGAAAAACATTACAAATTTATTGAAAAATGTATCCTTCCAAGAAATAATATTATATAAAAAATTTTGTGTTGCTATAAGAAAATACCTGATTTGGAGTACTTTATAATGAAAATAAGTTTATTTGGCTCATGAGTCTGGTGACTGGGGGCATCCAAATAAGCCATGATGATGGCTTCCTGATTGTGTCACAACATGATGAGAAACAGAAAGGAAACTAGCTGTGTGGCGAAGAGACCAAACACATTGTGGGAATTCACTTCCATCTACCTGCTTTCATGCAAACTTATTCTACACAACCAGTATCAATCCTTTCCCAGGGTGGTGCCTCCAACTGTCTAATTACCTAATTACTAGGCTTCACCTATTAATGATTCTAAAACCTTCTAGCATGACCAAAGCAGAAAATAAGCTTCCAGTACATGAAATTTGGCAGACAAATCACATCCAAATGATAGTAAGTGTGGTATTAGTGACAGGGTATTATAGATAAATATGCTAATATGTTTAGCAAATGCCTGTGCAACAAAATATTTGTTTTTGGAGTTTTATTAAATAATATTGTGTTTTAAATCATGTTTTTTTTTACTTTATAAAGAACTAATTTTTAACCAAATGCATGATGCATATCTGCAATCTTAGCAGCATGGGAAACCATCAGAATTTCAAGTTTGAGATCAGCCTCTAACTTAGCAAGACTCTCAGCAACTTAGCAAGATCTTCTCTCAAAATAATTTTTAAAAAATTAAAAGGTCTTGGAATTTAGATTAATGATAAGTACCCCTGGGTTCAATTCCTATTTTTTTAAAAAAGAGAGAAAGACAATTTTATTTGTCAAAATAGTATTTGAAGGATTTATGAATTTGCTACAGATCATTACATACATGTTCCAAAAGTAAGTTTTAGGAGCTTTTAGCTCTATTTTTTACTGACACATATATCTTTGCCATATGTTATATGCTATATTTCATAAAATATTTTGAATTTATATATTACTAACTCTTTTAATTCACCTGTATAATCAAAATAAGAAAGTAGACAAGATAAAGTTAGTAAGCAAGAAATATCTAAACCCTGCAATGCTGTTGGGACTCTCTAAGGAGGACACGGTAAGTTCTGAAAGATGAAAAATTTTCAAAATTATGTGAAGAAAGGAAAGAATGTTTGGGAAAGAAAAAAAGTGGAGGAAAGAATTTGGAATGCAAGCACCCAGAGATTGAAATATTTGGGAGACTCACATTACACAACATGGTAATTAAGATGATATGTAATAAAATTGGGGGAAAAAAAGTGGGGAACAAGTACTACTCTTCCAGTCCAGGACTCTGGGAAAAGGATGCATTGAAGAGATTATCAGGTAGAGAATCTCATGTGGAATGCTCTTGATATCAACTTAAGCATTAGGAAAGCACATTTGAGGACTGAGAGGAGTTGAATTGCATGCAGTTCCAAAAAAGAGCTTTATCTGGCATGCTGAAGGATTTTGGAAATGGAATATCTCATTCCAGAAGGTCTAAAATTAGGCAAGGTGTTGAATCTTTGTACCACCATGAGCATTTGTGTGTTTTTTTGAGTCAAGAGAGACTCAGAGCCCAGTTGTCAGCACTAGTAGCTTGACAGCTGGAAGCCCAGTGGATCGCCACCATTCAGTTCATCTTTATATATTTATAGTAATAGCTTTGTATTATGGTTCTCCAGAGAAACAGAGCTAATGAGACACATTTTATAAATATAAAAAGAGTTTATTCTATGAATTGGCCCACAAGATCATGCAGGGAAAACAACAACAACAACAACAACATCAACAACAATATATTTTGCTGCCTGCAAGCAGAAGTATGAAAGCCAGTGGTTTGATCGAGGCTATACCTGAAGGACTAAGAACCAGGTTATATACTGCTGGAAATATTGATCTGAGGCAAAGGGCTGAGAACCTCGAGATCTACAGTCTGAGGTTTGTACATGAAGAACCTCAGCTCAAGAAAAGAGAGAAAGATGATTTAATCTTCTCTGCCTTTTTGTTCTATCTAGGCATCAATCAGTTGAGAGTTACCTGACCACATTTAGAAGGCCAGGTCTTTACATAATCTACTAATTTATTTGCTAATTTATTCAAGAAATACCTGCAAAAAACATGCCTAGAAATAATGTTTAACCAACTATTTGGGTAACAATTAACCCAGTCGAGTTGATAATTAAAATTAAATACCATATATAAGAATGGGAGTTGGAAATGCAGTTAGGAATCTATTGTAGTTATGCACAAAGGGCTGAGGGGAATGAGAAGACAGGTATGGAAAGTGAGAAAAACAGGAATGAAGAAGCCTTGCCCTGACATCCCAGATTTATACAAAAAGATACCAAATGCCATATTTACAGAAATGTGAAAGTGAATCAATCTATCAACTGCCACAGAAAATGTCTTCTATCCTCCTTCTTTGATAAATATGCCTTCATTATGATAAAAGCAAAAATCTATGTGTAAATCTATGCTTTCATATAACTCAAAGTGAGGAAAATAACAAACACTTTAGTTATTGCAGAACCTTAATCATTCTGGCTAGAAGTTCTATTATGGGGTCACCTATAATAACATATTTTTATAAAAATCATTATTATTTCCTTTATTACAGCAAAGTGACCAATTAATTTGTGATGATCAAATTTTTATATGATATGTTCTATTAAATGGAAAATAAGAAAATTTTAGAATAGCATTTATTTTCATAGAGGAATAAACTAAATATATTTAATCGAGTTATATTAAATACAAACTTATGAATGTTAAATTATTTTTGCATATTCAAAAATATTCTCTAAATGTTCAAGATTTAATTTTCAAAATAAATGATAATAAAAATAGAATCCTTAAATAAACATTGATTAAGCAAAGCTAAAATTATTACAGTATTTGAAAATTTAATAATGTTAGTTTTTTAATGAAAATCTATTTATAATTTGGAAGTTTAATCTGCATTTAATTTTCAATGTAAGGAGTTGCAGTTGTATCAAATATTATCATTTGTGAATCTATATACTATATATCTAACTACATATATATATATATATATATTTTTAAATCATTTAAGTTGTTTAATATTGCAGATTTTCTCCCATGCTGTAGGCTCTCTCTTCAAATTCATGATTGTTTCCTTTGCTGTGAAGAATTTTTTTAGTTTGATACTATCCCATTTATATATTCTTGATTTACTTCTTGCACTTTAGGAGACTTATTGCAGAATTCAGTTCCTAAGCTGACATGATGGAGAGTTGGTACTACATTTTCTTCTAGTAGTACAGGATTTCCGATCTAATGCCTAGATCTTTGATCCACTTTGAGTTGAGTTTTGTGCAGGGTGAGAGATAGGGTTTAAATTTCATTCTGTTATGTATGGATTTCCAGTTTTCCTGGCATCATTTGTAGAAGAGGCTATATTTTATCCATTGTATGTTTATGGCATCTGTGTCTAATATAATATAACTCTATTTATTTGGGTTTGTTTCTATATCTTCTATTCTGTTCCATTGGTCTTTATGTCTATTCTGGTGTCAATACCATGCCACTTTTCTTACTATAGCTCTGTAGTATGATTAAGGTCTTGTATTGTAATGGCTCCAGCTTCACCTTTCTCACTAAGGCTTATTTGGTTTATTTGGGTCTCTTATTTTTGAAAATAAATTTAATGACTTTTTTTTTATTTGAAGAACATCATTAAAATTTTAATGGGAATTGCATTAAATCTGTATAGTACTTTTTTTGTAGTACAGGCATTTTGATAATATTGATTCTGCCTAACTAAAAACATGAGGTATCTTTCCATCTTCTAAGATTTTCTACAATTTCTTTCTTCAGTGTTCTGCAGATTTCACTCTAGAGTTCTCTCACCTTTTTGTTAGTGACACAATCACATCAAAGTTTGTAGCAGCTCAATTCACAATAGCTGAGCTGTGGAACCAACTAGGAGCTCTTCAACTGATGAATTGGAAGAGAAAATGTGGTACACATGGTATACATACATAATGGAATGTTATTCAGCCATAAAAAAGAATTAATTTATAGCATTTGCTGGAAAATGGATGGACCTAGAGATTATATGCGAAGCGAAATAAGCCAATCCCCAAAAACCAAGGGTGGACGGTTTTCTATGGTATATGGATACTAACACACAATAAGAGAGTAATGAAGAATATAAGTTCAGTAGATTAGATAACCAGGAATGAAGGGAAGGGAATAAGGATAGGAATAAGAAAAACAGTGAAATGAATCTGACTTAATTTTCCTAGTACATACATAAATACACTGCAGTGAATTGCCATATCATGTACAACCAGAAGACTGGGATTCTGATTAGAATAAGATGTGCTCCATGTTTATATAAATATGTCAAAATATACTAACTGTCACATATAACTAAAAAGAACAAATAAAAAATATATTACAGATATAATGGTAGTTATATAACCACAAATTAAAAACAGAGAGAGAGAGAAAGAGAGAGAGAAATGAGAACCCTAGTACTATTGCATTCATGCTACTTAAGAGGACAGATGTGACTAGTTAATTATGTAAATCTCTCATTTCATCTTGTTCCTTGCAGCATCTTAAGTTGATAGCTGTGCAATACCCAGTACTTCAAGACACTTTGTTACCTTTTCTACATAAATGCATTGTGAGCCAAGTGAAGAATCATTTTCTGTTATGAGTAGTGTTGTTCACTAGAGTAGTTTTTAAGGATATGTATTATGTTGTTCCAATGATGAATGCCACACATGGTTCCAATACTAAGTGCCACATCCCAAGTGTCACAGGTGGCTGTCGGAGTGGGCACATGTGTGTGCATGCCTACGTACTTCATTCTTTTTCATATTGGAGACTTCCTGAAGAGTGAAGTCTAGGACAGACTTCCACTTTTTCTTTGTTGAAAGAACTGAAATGAATTGTGAAAACTTCAATATACATTTTATGCTTAAAATATATTTAAATATATATTTTATTATAGTTGTTTTTATTTACATTTTTCATTTGGCATTTATTTCTGTGACTATTTTTAGGGTTCCAGAGAATCTTGAGTATAGGGAGAAAGAAAAAGAGTATAAAGGTCATATGACCTGCAAAAGCTTTTCTCATCTAAAAAAGGAAAAAAAAAATCTGCTTGTATGTTTAAGTTCAAAGGCAAGAATGTGTCCTTTTTTGTCCATCTTGATAGACTTATTTAATTGTCTATAGCCACAGACCTTTCCCACTAGAATATCACTTTTGTATGGATATTATTTAAAAATATGATTGTATTATCAAATATATTCTTGAGATATCAAGTGGGATTATCCTAGGAGCTCTTTTATAAAATGGATAGTGTGATAATCAGATGTCACTGTAACAAATACTTGATATAATCAACTTGCAAATTGAAAAAGTTCATCTTAGCTCCTGGTTTCAGAGATTTCAGTCAATGATTGACTGGTCTCATTGCCTTTATATCTGTGTCAAGGCAGCGCATCTCTGCAGGGCGAACATGATGGACCAAAGCTGCTTATCTTGTGACAAGAAAGTGGAAAAGAGGAAGAAATAGGGAACTCATAATCCCCTTCAAGGGTATCACCCGGACCTAAACGCTCTCATTAGGTCCCATCTTCTAAAGACTTGATCACCTCTCAATAGTTCCAAACTGGACATCAAGCCTTTAAAATTCACATGGGCCTTTGGGACATTCAACATCCAAAATGTAGTAGTAGGAAATAACTAAGGAAATAAAAATGTTGAGAATAATATTTCAGAGAGAACTTTCAAGAAAATAATTCCTGCTATGCTATGGAGAAGTGAGAACATGAATTTGTTCTATATTTTTTTATTTTTGAGGAATTGACCAATGAATTATATATATAAATATATTATATATATAGTTGTGTGTATATATATAGTTGTATAACTGCTTTAATTACAAAAGGATTATCAATATCAAAACTTAAGAAAATAACCAAAATAGAAGAATTTTTTGAGAAAGAATTTGTAACAGAAAATGTATGACTATGTGAATTGAATAAATACAAGAATCATGTAAAATGTAATTAAAAATGGAAATAAAAAAGGATTTAAGGACTATTTGGGGCAGATGTTTAGTTGCTTCATCCCTGGAAATGATTCAAAACTTTACATTCATTCAAGAAGATTGACTTAACATATCCTCAGATGTGTTAATCTGTACATCTGTGTAAATTTATTTGTGTATCTTTGATGATTTATATCTAGTGTATCAAATGGGTTGCATCATGAAGGAAAGGGGGAGGTAGAGGGCTTTTCACTGGCTTTCTTGTACATTTGTTGAAAGCAAAGCAAGTCCATTCTTCCAGTTGTCCTTTTACTAGAAGCAGTATTTGGCCCTACCTGACATCCTGGGACAGATAATTGTGTAAGAAACAGGGAATGTCTGGAACAGTTATTTTCTGCATTAGAGAAAATGAAAGAAGTGTTACATATACACCATATCTTTTTATGTTACCTGTAATAGACTGGTCAATATGTCAATAATATTTTTATGTGTTACCACACATAAGATTAGTATTAAATACTTAACCCAATCTATCATTAGAGGCTCGATAAATATTTTGAACAGAATAAATTTATTTAATTTCTCTGTGTATTGGTTTGGGGTCAAGTTTGATTCGTAATGTTTAAACATTTTCCTCAGATGATTCTGTGTTACAAAGTTTTGTTCCCTAAGTCTTGAAGTAGTTGAAATGCAACTTTGAGCTTTTCAGCATCAAGTAGTTATTTAATAAATATCAGAATAATTTTTCTAGAAGGAAGGTGAATGATAGATACCACGTCTGTATGATTACACTACCTTTTATGGAAATCTCACCTATGTAGGTCTAGACCTCTTTTACTGTATTTAGTCAAATTGAACACCAACCATATTTATTTCAAATGTACACTCAGACACAGAAAAGCTACCAACAGCTTCTTTGTGATCCTTTTAACCTTATTTTTGGGGTAAACAAGGGTCAAGTTTCATTTATTACCTGACTACCAAAGGAGTTATTCTGATAAATAGGTTGCAATAATTTTGAGGCTCAGGGACTCCAGGTCAAATATCTAGATAATCAATGTCTAAGCAAAATAGGAGATTCAACATTTATATAAGGAAACAAGTTAGCTTCCTGGAGGGTACATGTTGTTGTGTTATTTCCTTTTAAAATGAACACAACTCTGATTTAGGATGATAAATCGTAATCAAGTTTTTCTATGGGAGTGAAGAATAACTGGGAGAAATCTTGAAGGAGATTAGGGGAAATTAATTAGGTAGGAATCCCAACACTCTGACCTAAAAAAGCCTCAGTTTCCCAGATATAAAAATGGTGTATTTTACTGTGAAATATGAGGGGGTTGCACAATATAGGTGAAAGGAAATAAGAACCTTTCTTGGAGAATGGAAAAGATTTATGTCTTACATGGGTGATGATCAATTAAGTATATATATTTACAAAATTGTATCATTGTATACATAATGACTCTACATTTCATAGTGTATAAATGTTTTACTCTATAAATAATACAATATAGCCTCCTTGAAAACTCTAGAAATTAGAATTAGTATTGAAAACTTCGAAGATGTGCTCATATTGCTTCCTATGGCATTTCTATTGAATTCTCTAGTAGAATAAGTACAAGATTGAAGGCATTATGGAAAAATGATGAGAAGTAACAATTTTATTAGAATGGTGTTTTTATATTGATTTCTTGAACTTATGATTTAGTTACTTCAAAGAAAAATATAGAATTTGTAAATAAATATTCTTAGAAAATAGATATTCTGATTTTTAAATCTGATACTAATGAACTTCAGAAGGAGTTTATTTTCACATATAATATATCATTTTCTTGCACTGTCCAAAATTGATTCACTGACTTTGGTCACATAACTCAGAGAATATTATATGTTCCATTACTTTCATAATACTAATAAAAACTAGTTCATTGAAATTGGCAAGTATCCCAAATGGCTTGATGCTCATACATGCACAGAAATAAATTATGTCTAATTAAAACCTGCTCTAAAAAAACCTTCATGTTTATCCAGTGCTTTAAAAAATAAAGAGTCATAAAAAGAAAAGAAAATTTGCTTCACATTTACATTTACCAGACTGTCCTTGGAGTTTCTCTATTTATGAGATCCAAAATTGTACCTGGAGATGCAAAATTGTATGGGAAGTATAAATGTGCCCTTTATCTTAAAGGCAAATACATATTTCCACAGGCATTTAGGTACTATATATTCAAAAAAAATTTGCACACACTCTTTGTTCTTTTCAAGACTCTAGACTACATCATTATATCTATTTTTTTTTATTTAGATGAGAAACCATTGCACAAATCTGCCATATATATATTTTTTTATTTTTCCATCTCTTTTGCCATTTAGCTCTTTGGTATAATTTGATTGGTATATGAACATCTCTGGCAATTTTACAAAGATGAGATCTCCGATTAATACTATACTTGTGGGAAGTCATCATCAAACATATCTTTTATATTTTCTCGTTTTTGTGTGTACTTTTTTGATTCAAGTGACTTTTAAACTTGTGGATTACTTTGAAATAGGTCATAGTAATATGGATATGGTGAACACAAAAAAATACTTGATCAAAGTATAAAGCATTTAAAAACACTTTATTTAAATTTATAGAAAGTAAATGTGGCAATTATTTTGATTATAATTATAACTGTGTTAATTATAATAATCATGTATGAATTATTCTGAAATCCAAAATGAAGCAAACATATCTCTTGTGTCTGATAAGACAGCTTTATCATAAATAACTGTCTAGAGTACATTTTCTTATAACTTTTTAATGTATGATTTTTGTTTGTGAAAAAATAATTCCAGTCTTCACAAGTGTTACAGCATGATTATTGTACATGATCAATTTATCAAAGTTACTTAGAATGGATCTGTGAAAGTTTTGTTATCTTTTCAAGGGTTTAGAAACTTAGGATATGAGTAAAACTTAAAATTTTTCAGATATTTTCACCTAGAGTATATGTTGCATTTTATATAAAATCAGACAATTCCATGGACTGTGGTAGAATCTAATAAGCAATAACAAGGAAAGAAAGATTTATTTAAAATAGCAGGAACCTTTGGTAGTACTGTGTAATATTTATTTTAAGGATGAGGAAATACTCCAGATTGATTTTAATAGTGGGAGAGGAAAGTATGAGAGAAAAATGGCAGGAATTACCAGGAAGGAAATGGTATTTTATGAAATTCATATATTGTATTAAGCTTAATCTTCCTTATTTCACTTAATTTTCTCAGTAACATTTAGAGGTCACTGTTGTTCAATATTTATTTCATGAGAGTTAGGTCTGTATTAAAGTAAGTAATTTGCCATGAAGTTTCAAAGTTAGAGTGGTCAAAATACATTGATTTTTTTCACATCTAACATCAAAGTTCCTGTTAAGGGAGAATTGTCTTGTTAAAAGAAAATGATTTGATGGGCCATTTGGGATAAAAAGCATGGCTTTGGAAATAGATGAAGGCAGGAGTTGAAACCACATACACACACACCTTACCCCTCCCTATGCACACACAAAGCAACATTTTTCATTAGAAATTAAAGGAGTGAGAAATCATGACTTGGTGAGATGTGAAAAAAAAAATTACAAAAACAGATAAAACAAACAAACAAATAAAACGGGGTGGGGGGTCAGAGAAAGTGAGGAAAATTGAAAACAAAGGGTTTTTGTAAATCTAGGATCTCCATGAACTAAAAATCCAGATAAGTACCTCAGTAGATATAGGCATTTTAAGAATCAAGCATTTCTAAATGCAATGTGACTAAGCCTTATGTTCCTCAAATTCTCAGTGAAAACTATAAAATTTGGTGTTTTCTTGTTGTGATCGTCTTGAGGATGTTTTGAGATTTGGACATGAGTCCTGAAGCAAACTGGAAGTTGCAGCCCAGAACAGACATAGGTAGAAAATAAAAAAACCTGAGTTCAGAGACTATCAATTGTTCACAGAATTTTGTGTTCTTTTCCATTCATATAGATCTTAAGTGTTCAAACAGGTCATTTAATACCTTTCATTTATTTAGCCTGTTTTTTTTTTAATTTTCTAGTACTGAGAAATAATAACTTATAGAAAAGCATGAGTTTGGTACATTTTGAACAAAATACTACTAAAAAAATTCTTGAAATTCAAAATGAATTAGTGAAACTATAAATTAATTCTGAGAAGAAATAAACTTATGCAATTCTGTTTAAGATGTATACTTTAAAGTTTCTAAATACAAGCTTTGCCACTTGTTTCAGTAAATACATAAAATAAATTTGTAATTAGGAGCATCTGTTTGGTTATAAACACACATATGTTATACCTCATAAAGAGAGATTATTTTCTTAAGTAAGCCAAACATATTTCTTTTAGCATCCTTTATAATTTGAGTCTTCGAGGGGGGAGGAAAAATACTTTCTAGGTATATATTTAAGACCTGCAGAGCATCATTATTAAGAATATAAGATGCACATTCAAGATAATATAATTCAAGATAATCCTGCACATTCAAGATAATCCTGCCTCATTCACCTCATATCTGAGTGGACTTGGGAAAATTTCTGAACTATTTCCAGACTTTATTTTTCTCATCTTTAAATAATGGCATTTCATCTATTCATTTGGATCTAATGGGTCACCCTAATGTTTACAGAAAGATCCAATCACCACAATTCAATGGGAGAGGAATTTGGACCTTTTACCAGGGGACAGTGACATTTAATTCAGTGTCTGGGGCCTGTTTTCTGGCTTTCAGCTGAGTTTTAATAACTTCTTCCTGTCCAAGCCTACCAACTCAGTGTTTCTTGTCCTCTCTTTTTCCATGTAACCGTTCATACTGCCTTCTAAGTTGGTTGGGTTCTTCACAGTTTGGTGTCCCTAGAGAGTCAGCCATGTTATATGGTGCCTGGTTTTAAACAAGCAGGGAGTAGAAACTTCCAGGCCAATTAAAGGTTATAGCAAGAAATGGTCACTTACTTCATGATGTCCCTCCCAGGACATTTGCTGATTAAAGAAATTATTGGGCCTAACCAAACTCAAGAGGATGAGTGGTAAAGTCATATGGCAAAATTGTATGTCTGATGGAAGTTATGGTTCTGGCTATTTTAAAGAAATACAGTTTAGTACACAGGATAATGATGTCTATCTTTTGATAATTTTTTAAAGTTTAAAAAATCTATCAGGGTCTGGTGCATGTTCAATAAATGAAATAATTTCATAAGATTGAACAAAAGTAAAATTCAGTCCAGTTCAGTTCTGATTAAAATAAATTATCAGATAGTAAATTTGAAATTATAACTGTTCAAAAATAGTGTGATTTAATGGTAGTAGTATATCTGAATTAATAAAATCAAAATAACAGTATAGGAATATTTAAAGTACATAAACTGAGTACAGTTTTGTAAACTACTCTTATAATAACAGGCGTTAACATTATCAACTAGTCATTGTGGTTGTTCCTGGCCTAATGGGAAGATATTAGAGAGCTTTTGCAACACAGGCATGGTTACAAAGGGCAAGATTTATACCGAAGGAATCTCAGAATGATCAGAAAGAAGCAGTTAAGAAATTTAAATTAGTTTGGGAAAAGTCCGGGTTTTTTTTTTTTTTTTTTCATATTGTAAAAATTCACATTCAACTGTTAAAAAACTGAAGTTGGTAGTCATGGAAAAAATCATTAGAAGTTGGCTTGAATTAGGCATGATGGTTTAGGAATGCTGGAGCAAATTGTTAGGAATCACATAGGGCCTTTGCATTTACCTTTATTTGATTGAAAATTCTCTCTCCTCTCTCAAGCCAAAATCAAGTATCTTGAAAAACTGGGATGATATCCTAAGCTGAAATAAAAATTTGATAAAATCCTGTTATCAGGTTTTAGGCTTTTTTAATTTATTGACATCAAACTTTCTTTCCATTTTGATATGCATTTTTTGTGACCTCTTATTGATTGATAATTTGACAAAATGCACCTAAACTGAAAGAACAACAACAGACCCTGAATCATGTGAACACTTCTAATTCATCAGAGATTGAAATGGAGAGAGTATGTTTATCACTCTAAATTTTTCTGGTAAATCTGTATAAAGAATGACTATTTCAGGAGTGTGAGTCACACTTATATTTATATCAGCACCTACATTTTTACTTGCATTGGCTTGCCACACACTAGGAGAAGTAAAGCATTATTTGTTTCCAGTTTGGTGTTAATGTACATGAGTAATGCACTAATAAATATTGCAAGCAAATCAATTGTACTTCCTAATAGTAAGGTGAACAGCAATAGCATTTTATGCAAGATCATAGGAGATTGAGCACTAAACCTGAAAAGAGATGATTCTAACCCTGACATTTCATTATTTCCTGGGATTTGTGCATCTCCCTTAATGTACGGTTAATGTAATTTGAGGTTATGAATCTTTTTTATAGTCTTACTCTATATTCTTAAAGTAACAAATCTCAGGTTGTGATTATAGCAGAACACATTCACATATTTCTGGCCAGAAAACTAAACACTTAGAAATTTTCATTCTTCCTGTGAAAATATATAAATCCTATTTATTTTTCACTGGAATTTATACTTCGTGTGAGTAATATCTGACTTATACTTGTTCCTTGTAAAATTTTCAAAATCTATCTCATTCAGCTCATTGATTCTGGGGGTTGAAATAACAAGAAAAAATCAACAATGGAAATATTGGTTTAACCATAAATGCCATGTAATTGATCATCTCAGGGACTCTCTCTGCCCACTGAGTTTATACCCAGTGTCAGTTCAAAAAGGCTCAGTGCCTTCCATGAACAATCCGGAAGCCAGAAATGAATGAATTCTCTTCAGAAGTATTGAAATATCTTCAAAGGGTCTTTTTTCATTCATTTTAAATCTGAATGTTATGAAACACTGTTCTTACTCATAAAAATCTACTTGCTTTCCTACATAAAATGTATATAGATTTTTCTCTGTGGTATGCAGATTAATTGACATTTGGGGCTACATCTCTCTCAACTTGTGTATATGGATGTTTAACCACTTAGTTAAACTCCTCCAAACTCCATATCATTGTTGAAATCCACTAACCAGACATGAAAAGAATCACTCTTGTCTGCAAGCAAAGTAAATTTGGAGAGTTGTATAGCTAAAAGATCATACAGTGAGTGAGAAATATAGAGCACCTCAGTAAGAGTGAGTTGGAAGAAATTTTAGGATTTGGAGTAGTAGTCTGTAATTTTTGGAGCAATTAGAGGCAAGTGCCAGTTCTGAATCAGACACTGTCAAATACTGGAATACTGTTGATTTTATGTAACTTCCATTCAGGAGGTAGAAGGATTGAGTCAGGACTAGAGGTGGTGATAAAAAAATCTAATCACTGCACAGAAGGAGGGAATTGTCATGTTTTGCAGCTATATTGTAACCTTGACTGGCACTGTTTGAAGCATAGTTTACCTTCTAATGGCCTCATTCTCAACAGGGCTGATATTTACTTACTCATTATATTGGGTACAACATGGAAAATTCTTGAATCCACACTGTATTCTTTTTCAGAAGTCTATATTTGTCAGGATTTCAAAAGTCTTGAGAAAATTCAAGTTAAGAAGAAGGAAGATTGTTAGAAGAGTTAGACTGAAGCTGCATACATATAGTCAAGCCCTGAAAAACATTTCAGTCCCATGATAAATTGCATATAGGATGATGACCCCAAGGTGATAGAGCAGAAAACTCCTATCAACTTGATGGTCCAGCCATAGTAACATTTTAGGACAACACATATTGACATATTTGTGATGATGCTAGTTTAAATAAACCTACTTTACCAACATTCACATAAAAGTATACATATTTATGTACAATCTAAAATATTTGATAAACATATGTAACAACAGTTACTGGTATATGTTTTTATTATACTAGGCGCTTTTCATCGTTTAATAGTGTAGTTCTTCTACTTGGAAAAAATTTGATTGGAAAGCTGTGCTGTTAGACAAGCAACAGCCACCCACATTTTGTGTTTACAGCTCCTCTGATTGCATCAAAAAGGCTACACTGAGTGATTTGCCAGTGCTATCTAGGCTTGGGTAAGCGTACTGCATGATGTTCATTCAACACTGAAATTATTTAAGGATGCATTTCTTAATCCCCAACATTGGGAACAACATCCCATCATTAAGAAGAATGTGTTTTTCTTACACACACCCACACATAAACAGACACATACACATATATATGTGTGAAATAGATACAAATATAAATACATTTCTGATTCTCTAATGTGTGAAAAGTTATATATAATACACATAGATATTATATATACAGTATATATTTGATATCTACATCCTCTAATAAATTATGTATAATAAATATAAAACAAATTATATAAGTATTTATTCATTTATAAATGTGTAAATGAGCACACATACTTATATGATATGTATATATTTATATATATTTATGTATATATATGTTAATTTAAGTCAAGTTCTAAGCATGGTCTTTATGGTTACAATAAGATTTATCATTATAATACTCAAAAGATTCCCAGAGTAATTTTTGTTGCACAATTCACAAGAATTCTTTGATAGTTATTGACAGTTACACAATACTCTTCATCTTTAATCTAGGAATAAGAAAGTTGTGACCTCCAGGCACCTCATAATATAATCCAAGGACAGTTTGAAGCTTCGTGTAGACAGGAGTATATAAACAAGATTGGAATGTCAGCTGGTTTGGTCAATCCTCATGGGTCCCTGCTTGTGGACTAAAATACCATCTTACTCTTTATGTCTTTTTCTTTTTATGAGATAATCTTGTTTCAAACTTTTTTCATGCTTAGTGTTCAGATATTGCTATTTCTACAATTTACAAGAGAGAGTTACACCTGAATCAGTGAGTCAGCACATTGAATATATTGATAGGGAGAGTGAGCAATAAATAGCAAAACATCTTCATAATTTATGGACATTCAGTCTGCATTTCATGACTGCTAGAAAACGTCTATTCTCACTCACCAGAAGAAAATCAGTATTACACAAAGCCAGACATAGTGTGTTGTGAGTGAATGAACTCATAATGAAGACTTGGCCTATGGAAGTGCAGTGCACTATATGTTGCAATGATAACTGACACATAAATCTCAGTGATTTATAAAACAAAGTTTTATTTTTACTATATTCTATGTAACAACCTTGGGTGGATTGGCTGTGAATCATTTTTGCATTGGATGTATTTGGAAACTAAAGTAATTGAGAACTTTTATCTTGGAAAATTGCTAGCTAATAAGGCAGAGGAACAGATTCCTAACACTTAAGGAACTGTACAGCAGTACATTGGTCAAAACAAGCCACATGGCCAAAATAGAACAATAAATAGGTAAAGGAGAATAATAGTATCTCAGAAAAGAAGGAACATATTTAGTGTATTTGTGAACAACTAGGCTGTAATCCATATTTGGGCTAACTAAACCTGAAATATTGGAAAAGCAAAAAGGAAACAGTCTAAAAATGTCTTCATCCTGAAAAAGTTATGACTAGAAGGTCATTTTAAGATTCACCTCAATGTTCTCAATAGTCCTGTTATAAGAGGGGCTAAAGGACCATGCCTAGGCACTGACAGATTAAAATAAGCTTCTCTGAAAACTGTTTAATCACTGACATGATTAGGAAATTGGTGACCTAGACTTTATTTCAAAACTATGGAAACAAATCACATGTTCTCTTCTCATCTTTTCCGTAAAGATAAAGTAGTGGGAATGATAAAGCTCATAACTTCCAGGTTGGAAGGAACTTGAGGAATGAAACACAGCTAATTTGAAATATTGAGAAAATAAGCATTCCACAGATAAAATTTTCAGTGTGTATATGTTATCTATACTAATATAAATAATTATCAGTCCTCAAAGTATGACAGCCTGTCTGGGCATGAATACAATTACTGGGAGTCTGACATGTCCAATTTACTCTTTAGGTCTTTTCATATCTACAAAGGATAGAGTATACAATATAATCAACTTGAATTTTTTATACTTGCTGCTAGTGACATTCATTTTTCTACAATGTCATTGGTGACAATGATGTGTAAACAGATAATCAATAAATGTTGTTGGAGGTGAGCTTAATCAATGTTTTTAGCAATGTTTATGTTTTGCCATTTTAGAAATATTTATGTTTTGCCATTTGGAGCAGAACTCACTTATGATGCTCACTGTTAACAATACAATGTTGGGTTCAGTAGCTTCTTCTCCCAGTAATATCATCCTTATAGGTTCTATCAACACTCACCTATTGCATAATGTCCTTTTTGTTCATTCCAATCCCCATTTTACATAGCACTTTAGTGTGTCAACTACCAATTTGGTTATTTAATAATGTGTACCATTTAGAATTATTCCCAGGGCAACCTATCTTCTACAAAATTTGTGTTTACTCTTCCCAAATTTAATCACATTAAGTGATTAGAGCTAACAATTGTAAGAAGAGCTGCCATAACTGCCTCACTGCCGACCATGACAAACTCACTCTGCTAGACCTCTGATATTCATTAATTAGTAGTAAACCTATTGAGACTTATGTGAATTATTGCAAGAGAATAAAACTAGGTTCCAAGTGTCATTCTTCTCTCTTTGAATACAGAGTTAAGTTATATAAGTAGAGTCATTGAATTTACCTTCAATAGTAATGTTTGATATGTACAACAGTTTTGTAAGACTGATATCACAGAAGACAAAGAGAGTGCTAAGTGATTCATACAGCCTTCTTTTCTCTCAAAACATAACAAAGCAAAACTAAATGAAAGTTAATGTTTGATTGACCAAGATTCCTTTTTAAGATGATACAAACGTCCTTGGTATAAATAGACAGATTGAATGTCATCAGCAACAAAATGTTTTTATAGCTTTTTATCATCTATGACGGACGGTACCCTATTTCAGTGACATTTCATTTCTTCATTTTTACTGTCAGCAGCAGCAGCATAACACAGGGTGGAACGCCCACTCTGAGGGCCCACATGGCAGACACATTGCTCCAGATTGTATTACTCAAGAGAACATGCGCACACACACACACACACACACACACACACGCACACTTAGATATTCGTATGTATGTTTATGTATATCTAAGTGTATTTGAGTTTTATATATATATATATATACACATATATGTATGTGTACACACACACACACGGAGAGATAGAGAGAGAGAGAGAGAGAGAGAGAGAGAGAGAGGGAGAGGGAGAGGGAGAGGGAGAGGGAGAGGGAGAGAGAATTTATTTTTAAAAATTGGCTCATGCAATTGCTAGGCTGGTAAGAACAAAAATTCTCACTTAGACTGACAGACTAGACTAGAGACCATGGAATTAGTTATATTATAGTTCAAATTTGAATGTAGTCTAGAAATAAAAGTTCCTTTTCTCTGAAAGACCTATGTTTCTTTTCCTTCAATGCTTTCAAATGATTCGATGAGACCCACCCACATTATGGAGTATAATTTCCTCAGTCCACTGATTTAAATATTAGCATAATCTAAAAGAATGCCTTCCCATAGCACTTACACTTTTTTTTTAACCATATACCTGGGTATGTTGGCCTACCCAATTTGACACGTAAAATAACCATCACACAGTGTGTGCTTTCACACTCAAGTCCATCTCTATAGAGTTTCAGATTTTTCATCTTCAACTTGCTGGCAAGCACAATGTTCTTCATATATAAAAAAAAGAGAAATATTATTGATTGAGTGCACAAGACAACATTTTTTCATTCTCATTTCAAATGCTGTTCTGTGTGATTCTAAGCAAAATTAAAACCTCAAAGCAATATAGCCATTTTGGTTTCCCTCATGATATTTAATGAGAGTTATTTGCTACCAAGACTACCCAAGTCAAAGTGATTATAATCAGTCCCAAAGTTATATTTTGATTGCAGTAAATACATCAAATGTTCATTAATATTGAAGCCAGAGTACTAAATCTTCTGTTCTTTCCTCATTTATTTTTATTAGCATTTTTAAAATTTCAGATAAGATCTAATTAATTTAAACTACATTCAGACAAACTGGTTTAATGAGAATAAAAAGGAAGAAATCATGAAATGCTTATGTTAAGAGGAAAAATAGTGTCATGAGAAACGCAAGAAAAAGGCTTTCTACAAAAATCATGCTACACTGAATCTCCTAATCATTCACTGTAAAACCTTTGACAGAAATTCTCCCCTGGGCCCACATAACTCCCTAAACTCTTTAAATTCTATCCCCCAAAGTTTCTTTTTTATGTTAAACAGTTAACTTAAATACAGTCAAATATATATTTCTCTTTTAAAAAATTATTTCATTTGTTTTTATTTTATTTTTTTATGTGTTTCCAGGAATTGAATCCAGTGCCTCTCATGTGAGGCAAGTGCTTTACCACTGAGCCACAAACCCAGCCCATATTTTCCCTTTTTGATCCACTTTCTAACAATTCAAGTAAAAAACAAAAAATAAAAGATTTAAAAATTATGTGAAAAAAATAAGGAAAGGAAATGTCACTTTTTAAATTTTCTTAAGTACCACATCAACATTTTTACTTAGAACCTAACTAGATTTGAATTTATAAGATGCAGGTTGTTTTAGAATGAAAGAAATGTATGTTTATTCATATTTCTTTGTGTTTTATTTTATCCATATATAAATACAATTTATTCATATAGAGGGCTTTAATATATAGTTAGATTAATGCATTCCAAATTTTTAAATTTTCATGTTTGTATGTACATGCAAAATTTTATACATAATTTCCATTTCAATGTTACTTTGTTTAAATTAGAAATATTATTTTTTTTTTTTTTTGCAGAGGAGGGAATTGAATTCAGGGGCGCTCAACCACTGAGCCACATACCCAGCTCTATTTTTTTGTGTTTTATTTAGAGGCAGGGTCTCATTGAGTTGCTTAGCACCTAACTTTTGCTGATTTTGAACTTGAGATCCTCCTGCCTCAGCCTCCCAAGATGCTGGGATTACAGGCATGAACCACCATGCCTGGCTAAATTAGAATTTTTATAATAATACAATGATACATATAATTCCATAAATATTATTATAATTTAAATAATATCCTTGATTATAAAAATACTTCAATATCTATCTTCATATCTGTATCTGTTATATTTCTTCATTTAGGAAAACAAAATTATCTTAAATATTTAATATATAAAACTTACAAAAATGTAAAAATTAATGTATTAAATGATATATTGGTTTAAGTTGTAGAATCAGTTGATTATAAAATGTGTAAAAATTATGGTAAATATTTTCTAAGACTTATACAAAATTTTCAGATACATAAAAATAGTACTTAAAGAATGATATATCCACCAGATGTGGTGGCACATGCCTGTAATCCCAGTGGCTCTGGAGGCTTGGACAGGATAATCACGAGTTCAAAGCCAGCTCAGCAATTTAGTGAGGCACTAAACAACTCATTGAGACCCTGCCTCTACTAAAGTACAAAATAGGGCTGGGGATGTGGCTCAGTGGTCGAGTGCCCCCAAGTTCAATCCTTGAACCCCCCTGTCCAAAAATAAAGAAATAAATAAAACAAGAATTATAAATCCTTTAGAAGTTAATGCTTACCTGGATATTAGAAAAGAATAAACTTCATGTTGTGTCTTTTAACCTGGAGAGAATATCTCCCACACTTGTCAGAAGCACATTCACAGAGCAGAAATGACCTCTCTTTTCTGCTTAAACATCTCAACATGAATCCACTGTTCCAATTATAAATATTAACACCTTCAAAGGAGTGTGAAAGATTCTGTACTGTTTTCTACTGGCTCTTGGGCTCAATTTACACCCTTGCTTCATGGACAATCTGGCCTCTCATCCCCTCTGAGCTTGCATACTTCCACAGGACAGTTTCAGAACTTGCATTCCCTTCACCAGGGCAGTCATGGACTGCGCACATCCCTTTGTGTAGATAACCCCAACTTTCTCCAGCAAGTCAAACTTTAACCATTAATTCTTTGGGAAACCTCCTCATAACTCCTTCAGTGGACATAGCCTTCCATTATATACTCTATAACACTGTATCTCCTTCATGTTACATACAACAATGAAAAGTTTTCATTTCTGTGAATGTTCTGAGTATATATTTCCTGCTGGTCCACAGGCTACATGAGAAGACAGATTATGTGCAATTTTGATGAAAATGTATTTGGAATCTACCTTGTATTCACTGTATGTTAAACACATGATAAATCTATGTTGAATAAAATTAACAAATGAATATAGTTAAAATTGCCTAAGTAATTTCATGTTGTTTACAGAAACAAAGATAGGAGAATAAATTCCTTCAAGAAATACTCCTTGGAGTAATTTTTTAAAATGTAGAATAGTCAAATAACTCATCAATAGGTTTTCAGCTAGAGGCATAGCATCTATATGAAATACTAAGATTATTATAATTAAATAATAGATGACATTTCAAATGTGCACATATGAAATAGAAAAGGACAGAGATCACAATGTGGTTTTAAAATACTCCTTGTGTCAGACTGTTCATTTCTATTAGTATCTATTGACCTCTTTTTCTTTTCAATAACTTGGCCCATCCTCTCCAAACTCAGGTTTGGATGGACTGGTGACTGCACAGCTAATGTCAAATTTCTGATCCTTTTTGAGCTTGCTATGACTGCCTAATTAATCTTTGCCACCAGGCTATAAACAAACAAACAAACCAAAAATAATATGAAAGTTCTGAATTTGGCTTTAAAATGGGTATTGTTTCCCTCCTCCCTCCCTCCCTCCCTCTCTCTCTCTCTCTCTCTCTCTCTCTCTCTCCCTCTCTCTCTCTCTCCAGTGACTGTGTATGATTACGGCTCTAAGTTTATTCTGGCTGTGTGGATGAGGGAAACATCCTAGATGATGTGATGCAAACAAAAACAAAAGTAAAAACGAAGGAGATTGGGTGCCTAGAAAATCATAGTTCCCTATGAATTTTGATTTAGAAAGAAAAAAACAAACAAAAAACAAAAATAGTAAACAAAACCAAAAAACACATTTCTGTCTTTCTTTAGGGACTACATTTTAGTACCTTTTTATCAAAAAAGTAAATTAATTTCCTTACAATTAAAGCACCCATTTTATTATTTACATGAATTCACATGACTTTTCCTCTGTGCAGAAGTCACATTTATAATTAACTATTAAAACATATACCGATTTTCTTTTGTGCCAGAGACTGAACCCAGGGTCACTTAATCACTGAGTCACATCATCAGCCCTTTTTATTTTATTTTATTTATTTATTTTTGAGACAGGTTTTCACTAAGTTGCTTAGGGCCTTACTAAGTTGCTGAGGTTGGCCTCAAATTTGAGATCCTCCTGTATTAGCCTCCTGAGCTGCTGAGATTAGAGATGTGCAACACTGCTCCTGGAAATACTTGATGTTTAAAGAAATAAATGGACTCATAAATTAGAGGAATGTTCTGGTTATCTCTTCTATGGATTTATGTGGTTCTCCAGAGGATTACATCATTGCAGCTCACAAGGCTTAGATGTATTCCTTAAATTAAAATCATGTATGGAGAGGGACATTTTTCCTAAAAGCAATGTGAGAGGAGCTGATAGTCATGGGACATAGTATACATGACAGTTCTTGACTGAATAACACTTTTAAAGAAATACTGGAACTACAATTTTTTTTAATGTAATGGACTTTTTTTCATTTAGTCTAGTTTTAGGTTCACAGCAACACTGATTGGAAGGTCAGCACAATTATTTTTGTTATGAGTCACCACTATTCCTTAAAGATAGCAGCAGTTTATCAAGGCAATGATAATAACAAAGTAATACTGCACCTAAGCAGGACAAAATTATTTCTCAAATAAATTACTGCTTAATTTAATCCATAAAAAATGGTACCTCCTAAAAGGGTATTCTACCTCCCTACTGGTCCTTCTCATTGATTGAGACCAACTATCTGCTTCTTGTTTCATTCTTCATTAATGTACTCACCTGGTTTCCCATAGTGCCACTCAGAACATAGATCACAAATTCTTATTTTATGTGGACTTTGCCTAACTTTCCAACCTCATGTTTTTCTACATTCTCCTTATGCATTTCTATTTGAAGGCCAGGACATGTGACTAAATCAGTCAGTGTCACTCTAGGTGAATTGGGATGGCACAAAATAATCACACAGACAGAGGAAATACCTTTTCTAGGGGACTCAGCAATGGCTCCTCTGCCCCAGCTCCCACAAGCGAGGCAAGGGAGGTTGGCAAAAGAGAGAGAGAAGCGCAAGAGCAGGCCTGAAGTCCTTGAGAATGTTTCACTCAAATTCAGCAAGGGATCTGGGTTTCAAGGAGGCATAGCCCAGTCCCATTGGTTGATGCCCACTCCCAAAGATTCACTCCCCTTTCTTGCGGAGGGGAGGTTCACCTGCTTTTGTGAGCAGCAGAAGCCAGTTCCACACCTCCATTGCTCAAGGCTAAGGGTGCTCAGCTCCTATGTGGCAACTCCCAACATTTGAACACCCTAACATTATATTATAAATAAAATAAAAGGGTGGTGGAAAGCTCTTTTGTTCTAGGGTGTTCGCATTTTCTGCTCACTTTCTATACAATATTCTTTTGCAAGTCTCCACATTTGACTTTTTAAAATATTTGTTAAAATACCACTTTTACAAAGAGATATAAATCAAACGCATCTACATTATTCTCTCTCATCTGTTCTTTTTTTCCCTAATCATACTTACCAAATTATATAATTCCATGAATGTTTCATTGTCCCTACAGACCTTCAAGGATCACAAAAACAGGAGATACACACCTTCATTATTCACTATTAAATATCTAGAGCCAGATATGTTTTAGGTGAAAGAGGTTTTTTTTTTTTTTTTTAGATTCAATATTTGTAGGGCCAAACACTATATATTACTAATGATAGTACTGAAGGATGCTCAAGACAATCTGTAAGATCAAACTACAATAAAACTTATTGAATGATAGCAGTCCATATGTCATTTTGGGTATATGAGACTATTTGGCAGTAAATAGAAATGGAAATCAGAAGTGTATATTATAATATATTTCTGAGACTGATGTAAGAATTTATGTCAAGTAAAGGAGTTTATAATAGAGAGTAAAAAAAAAAAAAAGAAAGGTGAGAAAAAAGAGAAACAGAAAGGGGAAGAGAAAACGTGTGAGAGAGGCCAATAGTGTCTGCATCTCCTCCCCACTACATGCACACTATTATATTAATGAGCCAGATAATGCCACGTTTTTCATCCAATTGATAATCACATATGAGCCAACAGAGTTTTGAGATGTGCTTGTGTGGTGGAACCTTCTGTGTTGGTCTTCTGCTGTTACTGTTAAAGGCATGTGCTAAAGTTTGCTGGCTCTTTCAGAAGATATTTCCTTTACTCTTCTGATTACAGTCAATTCTTTACTATATATTAAGGGCTAACTCACCCACAGAGACTTTGCTTGTCAACTTTTATCCTAGAACATTCTAGACTATCTCTTGACTACTTTGTTTTGAACTGAGTACAGTTCTTTTTTTGCACCATCATAACATTTAGAATGGTTCCTAGGACCTGACAGCTTTTGTTTTTTCTTGATTACAATTCAGATGAAAACTGTCTTCCTTTCATGTGTCATCATTGCTGGCGTACACAACTGTTTTTATTATGTGTATATTTCATGAAATCATGTACACATTTTCTTCAGCTAACATTTCTGTGGTACTTTAAAAAAGCAAGGAACTATCCACTGTATTTTTAAAATATTATTTCATTTAATTTCTAGGCCATTACTCCGATAGGCTTTTTTGATTCTTATTACATGGTCAAGGTAACTGAGGCACAGAACAATCATATAATCTTTCTTATATTACAATCAGTAAGTTCAAAACCAGATCAATTGATTGTATTTTCTAGATCAAAGCCATGATCTTAATGATGATCCACCTTTGCCATTCAACCTGTGATTAATAGTCAAGTCTCACCTCTGAGTTCAATTGAAAAGAATTGAGTTTGGCCAGGTAAAGGTGATATTTCAATTTTATTGAAAAAAAGGAAGTTTTTATTCTTATTATGGTCAATGACACATTTTGACAAATAACAAAGATTAAAATAGATTTGGTCTATATAGACAGACTGCTGACAATCTTAATTTGCTTTCCAGTGAACAGTGAGTGAATCTATGCCTCATCTAGAGGACAAGATCTTCCCTTTTTCATTATTTTTTCTTAAAACACACACATATTTTTATACAAAACAGTCAAACACAAGCATATCTAATCAAACCACATATAGAGTTCGAAAATATGGGATACAGGATGAATTTGCTACCTAGATCCTAAACTGTTTAAGGTATGGACCAGATATGAATTCTGATTTTCAAAAATATGGAACAGGCATGCATGCTATAGTGTATTTGATTTGGTAATAGAAACAAGTGAATTTAATTTCTCTTGGAGACCTGGTTTAATGGTATTGATGGAGACATATGAATATCTTTCTAAAAATCCTCTGATTGATTCTTTGATGAAAGAAAATATTATTTCATAATATTCAATATTATGAAATAATATTTTTGCAAGCCCTCTATGTTCCCTAATTCTCTTTTCTCATCTTTCTGTCACTGTGGGGATATTTACATGAAAATAGTTTTTGGTTGCTAAGAGTTCATCTGTTCCTGCTGCTTATTTCTCACCTGAAGTCACAATTCTCTGAATGTACATCATAATCATTTCAACATAAGCCAATTTCAGTGTCACAAACAAAGGATTATGCTTCCACTGAGAAGCAAGCAGCAGGAGCTAACAAAATTTAAAAATCAAATATCCCATTTTATGGAAATGTCCCAATTAATAAAAATGCAATTAAAGAGAAATATTTTGGGTTGTATATTGAAAGCATTATACTCCGACAGAAGTTTCTCAGTTTTTCATGACGTTTCAACGTGCTTTGTAGTCAGGCTAGATAAACCTGGTTTATTCACTCTTAATTATGCCAGATGTCTTTTCATCCTTCTGTTTTTGTTTAGCAGTTTGTCCCAGTTCTATCATTTTTAATTATCTAAAGTCTTTGTGGTAAGATTCATGCAGAAGCCGTAACTCCTTGGAATCCATTGATAGCTACTGAGTAAAGTAAGAACAGAACAGATGGGAATGGGCTGCTCTGTAGACTCACGTGGAGACGCAAATGGACCTTAAATATCGCAGTTTATTAAAAATCATGTTCCATATTTAATTGTAATTCCACTTACCTTTTTATTGGCTTTGCCGTAATGACATAAATTGCAGCACATCAGAGATTATCTCATAACCTTGGATATATTTCAGTCCAGTTTCTCTTTGGATAGTTTCTGTTCTAAGTAGAAACAAACAAAACAGTTGATTTGCTGCTTTCTTCTTCATTATATTCATAAGGTGAAAGCCTAGCAAAGTATATGAGTTTATATGATGATTTTTTTTTGTTATTAATTAGATTAAGTAACATTTATTCCCTTCTTAATATTACTCTGATACTGTAGGAAGTGATGGAGACACCATAATGAGGTGATGTCTTTTTAATAAAAGATAAATGAGCAAATGGCTCAATAAAGTTTAGTAGTCTTCTGAGAAATTTATGCATTTGATGAAAAGATATGAATAGAATAAAGCAACCAAATATGCCTGGATGTGAACAGAAAGGCTTCCTGAAAGATATACTGCAAGATCCTTTTGAACTATGAGGTGGCTTCAACTAATAGAATTTTTTGGGAAAATATGTTGGAAAGGAAATGGTAGATAAATAGAGCAAATGTTAATTAAATAAGGTACTCAAGTGAAGTGGCGTGAGCACTGAGAAAAAAATATATTAAATATAGATTAGTGTGATAGGTCTTTCTCTAACTGCTGTGTACCTGAGAATCACCAAGAGGGTGTCCTAAAAACATGGATGCCAAGACCTCAGACCTCGTGATTCTGATTCGGCAGGTCAGGCCATCCAAATGAAGGTTGTATTCCTCTCAAGTTCTGAGAAAGTGCCTATACTGTCATTCAAGGAACTTCCCTTTGAGATACAAAGGTAGAGTTGTTAGAGCTTATATAAGGCATCAAAAGTAATCATGGAGCAGAAGGATAAACAGAGTAAATTCTATGAAGAGGTTTGGGCCTACTTGAACACTCAATAAGAAAAAGAGAGGTTGAAAAAGCAAACTGAAGTCTTTTTAGTAAAGAAACAATGTGATATTCCTTTATTTACTTTTTTGTCTTTAAAAGTTGACTCTGTGAACTGCATAAATGAATGATTCAGAGCCAGATGCTGGGAGATCACTAAGAAGACAATGACAGAAATGCATTCCAGAGTCAGAGAGCTCAGGCAAGCAAAGTCAAAATTCCTGAGGAAAGAGTTTGAGGCCAGGATGGAAAAGATGTTTCAAGGATAGGAACAAGGATAATAGAAGGCAACTTGTACAGAGGAAGTAGTGAGGAAAACAAAGAAAGAAACAATATTTGGGGGTTTGGGGTCTTCACAAGTGCAAAAAACAAGTGGGTGAGTTAATACCCCTAGAATTCTGTGTTTTGGAAGTGATTGAATTATGCATGAGAATGTTTACTTATTGATAATTGCTAAAGATTTTCTTCTTCATGAATGTGACTAAGTGACCCTAATGTCTCTTAGAATAGCTCCATAGTATGTGGTCTAGTTTTACTATGAAATACCAAGAAAAATTCCTGAGCTACTTTTAAAAACACATTTTGAAATATTTTAAACATTGTGACATTCATGTAAAACTTGCATAGATAATACTATACCATTTTATACATATAACCTCTATTATATATAAACACTTATACATGAATGAGGGTAAGAATGGCATGTGCATTATAACAGAGAATTGAATTTGGCTGTGATCAAATGGGGATTTACATTTCATTTAATATTTGATTTTTAGAACAAGAATACGTTTTATGAAATTATGCAATTAACTTTTAATACAGATTTATAATCCATTTTGCTGCTGAAACAGAATAATTTTAATACCTGGATCAAAAACAAATGTAAAATATGTAGATATAAACTTTACAGTAATTGTACAAGACACCCATAAATAAGAAGAGAAAGAATACAATAACAATGACCTTAAAAAAAAAAGAGCCAATATGGGGGAACTTGAAGTTATATAGATAATAATTATCTAAATACTGATTGACCAAAGTATAGCCACCCATTAGGATATCAATTGATTTCTTATTCTAAGATATTTGTGAAATATTGAATGTTAAGTGTATCACATTATCAAAATTCTTTAACTGTATAATAATGATAGCAGTTTAGACAGTTTATAAGTAGACTTATTCTTAGGATGTATATTTTTGTGCCTGAGTATCATATAAACACAAATTGGTTGCTATACAATTTCTATTCCTGGGCTCATGAATAAGTCTCCTCTTGTTCCACCTATCAAACCAAGTAAAAATTTAATATCTAGTTCTCCAAAATGGAAAACATTCTAGTATGAAACAGGGATTTTGAGTAGATAGATAACTAAATGCTATGAGTGGAAAAACTCATTTCCTGTTGAGTGGAAAAACCTCTGAACATTACCAGAAAATAAGTGAATGGAGATAAATACATCTAACCAGAGAGTAAGGAAGACACTGTAGTTACTTGTCTAAGCAAAAATCTCTAGGAAGATGGAAATCATAGGGATTTTATTGTTGGAACCTACATATAGTCATGCAAAAAACCCAAGGTAGGCATGGGGCATTCCTGAACATGCTCAGTTTAAGGTGTAAACTTCTGAGCATGCTCAGTTTAAGGTCATCGTAAAAAATGAAAGATGGTAGGGCACATTTCTGAGCTTGCTCAGCTCAAGATATAAATGCTCATGTTCAAAAAGGACAGATGGTGAATTCAGACTGTCCTGTTAATGCTCAGATCAATACTAAGAGGCAAATTTACTGTGAATCACCTACAAGGATGAGTCAGAATGGCTTGGTGACCTTGACTAGTTCTTCCTGAGTTTCTCCAAAGAATTTTAGCTGGGACAGAACTAAAGGGCAAATTTGAATGTGCATTAGTGTAGGAATGTGCCTGCCTCTCTTAACAGCTAATAGAAAGGTTAGAAAATTCTAGGCAAAGATCCTTAGTGTCTGGAACACAGTACATTATCCTTTAATAATGTAGAGTGGAGAAGGTTGCATATCAAAACTTCATTTTCTTTTGGATGTTTATTTGATGTTATATTTCAGAAAATATCTAGCAATTTGTAGACAATATAAACAACATTGCAGTGAAAATTTCTCATAAGGTATTTTATGTACATGTTTAAGTGATTCTTTTTTTTAAAAAAAAAAAAAAAGAAAGAGTGAGAGAGAGAGAGAATTTTAATATTTATTTTTTTTAGTATTTGGCGGACACAACCTTTTTGTCTGTATGTGGTTCTGAGGATCGAACCCAGGCTGCACGCATGCCAGGCGAGCGCGCTACCGCTTGAGCCACATCCCCAGCCCCTTTAAGTGATTCTTTAAGACAAGTAATAAAAGCTTGAATATTAGGTTAAAAGATCTTTCATCCAAAATTATTGCAAATCATTACCCAAAATCTGTATAAAGTTGTACAGTCATAGGAAGTATAGGACTGTATTCAATTTACTAACATTTTTACACCTTAAATAACATTTTCACATTTGAAAAACATTGGAGAAAATAGTTTCTTATTGGCTTTTCATTTGCATTCCTTTAGTTATGCACGAAATTAACCATCTGTTCATATACTTACTAAACAATATTTTTAAAGTTATTTCTTCATATAATGTGCTTACTTTTCTACTGGGTGTCTTTGTTTGTTTTACTTTATGATATTCTTATTTAATTGGGTTGCACTCTTTTCAAAATTAGGAGCATTTGCAATTTACTGTATTGTGCTCAAACAATATTTTTCTAGTTTTACTTGCTTTTTGACTTGTTTTCAGTATTATTTACATATCAAAAATTTTGTATTGAATAAAATTTTCTAGACAGTGTTTATATTTAAATCATCTTGCAATATAGTATATTAGGCTAGATGATAGATTTAGATAACTCCAGAGATCAATATAATAAGGAATCCAAAATATATCAATATATTTTCTCTATGGCCATATTATAAATTATATACTTAAACTACTTTTGACTTTGCCAGTGTTGTAGGGAACAAAAGTGGTATGCTTATCTGTAATTTCCAACTTGTTCTTAAAATACAAGTTAAGTGTAAGCCGATGAGTTCATCTGGAAGTCAGTTTTTTAGTACAATATGCTATTTGAATTATATTTAGTATGTACTTGGAAATGCCAAATAGAGCTCTAAGGAATATATTCATTTTCTATGGTCTCCATACTTTAGTAGCATTAAAGTAAACATTTTTAAAATGTAAGCATTTTAAGTGAAGTAATAAGATAAATTATATAATAAAAATAAGAATGAACTGAGGAAATCATATATCATCACAAAAGGACAAACAAATTTTGTTAGTTTTTTCTAAAGCTAAAAAGTATTAAACACTGTTGGCAAGTACTTTAGAAAAAACACATAAGTTTATAGTTATTTAGAGTCCATAAAATAATACCTATTCAGATTTACTTCTCATAATGTTACTGGAGTCAAAGGCCAGAAGCCTGACACTGGAGATCAAACAAATCAGGTCTAGCCACTCGCCCCCAAAACCAAAACCAAAAGTAATGATGAATGCAGGAAAGAAACCTTAATCAGTGCAGTGATCCTGGAAAGACAGGGTCTCATGTTCTTAGTATTGTCTTGATGGGGATGATAATAAGGTTTAATAATAAGGGGAATAACAGCAAAGGTTGGGGGCTTGCATAATCTTTTCTCAGTGGCCAATACAGGTGATCTTGATCAGGTGTGATGTGTCCATTATATCTCAGGATTGCTTTGTTGGGGCCCTTGTCAGCAGAAGTTGTTGCCAGCTGGTAATTCAACCCATCACAAGATATTAATCCATCAGATCTGTTATTCCTGGAACCCAAAGAGATTCAGAGCAAAGGAGAGGGATGCAAAATGGAGATAGCGTTTCCACATCTTTCATCCTGCTTTTAGCCACACATGGTCACTAAAAAGGAAAGTAAAGAGTCTAAGTCCTCATTTCAGTTACTATAGACACTAATGCCTGAAAGTCATCCATATTATTTCTCTTCATTTACCAGACTTTTTTCTCCTTTGGTCCCAGGGATTGAATCCAAGGGGGATTAACCACTAAGCAATCCCAGCCCATTTTTAAAATTAAAAAAAAAATTAAATTTTGGAGACAGGTTCTTGCTTTAAAATTGCTTAGGGCCTAGCTAAATTGCCAGGGCTTGTTTTGAACTTGCAATTTACCTGCCTCAGCCTCCCAGCCTCTGGCACTACAGATATGTGCCACCTGGCCTACCAGTTTTTTAACAGATATTTATCAAGCGGATACTATACAAAACATAGAAGAACTAAGACATACACTGAAAAAACTAAAAAAAAAAAAAAAACTTCCTGTCTTTTTCAAAATCATAGAAGATTAAGAAAATTAATGTTTTGATTAACGATTCATATAATTGGTTAGAAATTTAAAACCTGTAGAAAAAGTATAGCAGATACAAAATCCAGAAGCTCAACTTTTGAATCTAGGTTCCTTTCTACTTTCCACTCTACTGTCCAACTTTATCATATGATTAGTATCCTAAAATTGGATTCTTCTGTATGAAAGTAGTTCCTAAAACTTGAACCTCCCCTTTAATTTCCAAATTAGATTTCCAGGAAAAAAGGCAGCACAGAATTGACACCTCAGGCAGGGAAACAGAGGCTTTTGTCCTTTTAGGCTATCAAATAGGAAGAAGGAAAATTCAATATTTTCTTGTGATTGTTTAATTTTTCATCCAGTGCAGAATGTGAGTATAAGGAGGGCTATTAATAAATTGTGCCTACACAATATGATAGAGCTCCTAAAAATGTTCCAAAGTATAAATAATAGCCATTCTGTGAATCATTGTGGGCCTGATTTTGCTGACCTCTTAGCAAAGCCAAAACATACAAAACTGGAACTAAATGCTTTCACTATTTCAGCTTCACGAAATTCACAGGTTTTGCCCCATTTTATCATGCATCTGAAGACGTCAACCTCTTAGGAGAACTGTGATGGAGCAAGTCTTCTTAGCAGGTATTAGCAGGATTCACTATTCTTTCCTGTGGGAAAAATAAAAGAGTGAGTAATCTTGGAAGATTATACATAACTTTACACCAGACAGGTCTGGTAGAGGTCACAGTAGTTCCAGGTGGACTCTAGTTCACAATGCTTGAGTGGAAAATTTCATCCTAAAATGTATAATATTAATAACACCAGGATCATGTCATTACATGGATGACTTCTTTTAAATTTCATGGAACTTTGACTACCATAAGGTCTCAGAGTATCAGGAGTGACATGTAATCTTGAAATCTTGATTTGTGGAGGATGCCACCAGGCATTGCAAGCATGACACCCTGACCAACATCATCCCATACCATCTGCTGTTTAGTGTCATTCCAGGTCTACTCCTGCACATAAACGAAGTGTTACAGAAAACTGAGAAATCTATTTTTTTTAGATAAAAGAATTTAGTAATTTTCAGAATGCCATTCAGGAAAATTTTTTATAAATATAAAACATTACCAATTGGTGTCATATATCACAGATGGTTTCTGAATCAGATTGTAAAGTAAGAAAGAGAGTATATGATTACATTTTCTATCATTTAGCATATTGCAAGTTTGAGACATTCTGTCATTTAACCAATGGATCAATTTTTCATGAATAGTATTTTTATATTATAGTTATCTATGAAATCCATGCAAAAAAGTAGTTCAACTACCCAGTATTTCTTTGGTAACATTTCTTGCTCTTGCTTTTGACCTGGAAAAAAAGTGCCCTTATACAATTAATGGAATTTCAATGTTACTGTATTGATTTTTAATTTGAGTCACAGCATAATGTGTAATAAGCAGACAAAGATAGTCAAACATTAAAATACACTGAAGGAACAACTATTAAGTGCTATGAAGTGCCTTTTAATATTAAAGTATACAAAATTATTATGGGGGCATATAAATTGCTATTTAAGAACTTAATTCAGCCCCTTAACTGAATCAAAATATTTTGGGTTAGGTAATTATAAATATAAAATTATATGAAACTAGGACATTGCATTTGGTATGGTATTAACACTATTATATGTATTCATGATCAATCATTTGAAATATTACTTAACATATAACCAATAAAATAAGTCCTGAATGAATCCATTGTGGGTTATGATACAAAAATATATTTGCACAGGCACAAATAAAAAGAAGTCATAAATACACAAGAATATGCATCACAAATCTTACTTTGATTAGAGGCCAGAGATGTAGTTCAATGATAGAGTTCTTGCTTACTTTGAACCAGGCCCCTAGCACCGAAAGAAAAAAAAAAGAGGAAAGAAAGAAAAATGTTTAGAAATATCTGAATAAAGAGGATTCATGGTTTGTGATCCAAGTATAATATCTTGTAACATTACTTTAGGCAAAATAAATGAGTATACAAAAATAAGCAAAAAACAGTTAATCTAAACCTTTTGTGTTGGAAATCCTAATGAACAGATATTTTGGTGGTTTGCTAAGTCAGATTAATTAATTATATTTTCTTATATTTTGTAATTAATTATATTTTCTTCATAAAACATAAAATTTACTTTATAAGCCCAAGAAAAAGATGATAGAATTGGGTGCATATTTACACAACTACATTATATATAGAAAGGTGAGCATTAAGGGGATAAAATACCTGTCTTGTTTATTGTATACTATATTTTAAACACTAAAAAATAATAAGTGCATAGCCAATATTTTCTCTTCTCTGAGTCTAAGGATAGAAATTGATATTTGAAAAAAAGAATAAATGTCTGTTTAAAAGGTTTCCATAGAAAGACAATTGAATGGTATCTAAAAGTAAACAACAGAAATTAAATATCTTTCATTAAAGTAAATATATAAATAAGTACCAAATCATATGGAGCCATTAAAATTCTGAATATAAAACACATCTGAATAAAATTCTCAATATAAAACACATTATATGAAACACTCCAGTTCACCAAATGATATATGTACCATATGTTAATGAAGAAATTTTAACTTAAGAACTTTGAATACATCCTTCTGAGTTTATAATAAGGTACCTAAAAATTTAGCAATCAATCCTGGTCCTTTGAAAATAAAAAGGCAGATTTGTTAATCGTGCATAGTATTCAAAGAAAAATATATTATTACCCCATATTCACTTCTCCCACTCTTGACTATCTTGTAGATGTACAAGTGATCATAGCGAACCCTATCAGTGATTCCTCATGGAATAGAGAAATCTGGATCACACTCAAAGTTCTGCCAAAATGTGTGTAAGATGTAAAGCAGAGTATTGGGGAAAGAATGTGTCTAGCTGGATCTTGGGACTTTGATTTTTTTTCCCTCTTCCATCTAAAAAAGCAGAAGCTGTATTTTTTTTTTTTACTTGTTCTATGTGATTTAAGCAGATTCTTTTTCATTGGATTATCACCACTGATTACACATTCAAGGAAACTGGTGACTAATTATTACAGACTCAGCTGTTCACCCTAACTTAAGGAAACAGTTCAACAATTCAAAATATGTGTGTGATCTGGTCTTATACAAATGTATCATCTCTGATCATTTACTCAAAACAACATATTTCTAGTCAAAAGACATTTAGGATGAAAAATCATTTTATTTCCTTACTAGGAAGTAATCATTTTTTAAAAGTCTGTACTTATTTTCCCATATGGAGGTTGACAATTGCTCTTTCATTCCTTCTAAAAGGGAAATTAGTTTAACCAAACACAAAGGAATCTTATGTATACAGTGTGAAATACATCTTAATTACAAGAGTGTTTTGTTTATTTGTTTGTTTTTTACTTTATGGAAGTAGAAAGAATATGATTAGGTTTCATTGGAATCACAATGCATGGGAAATTTTGAATTGAAAACTTCTGCAATCTGTATTTGGGGTAAAAATGGGAGTTCATAACCCACTTGAATCTAATGCATGAAATATGATATGTCAAGAGCTTTGTAATGTTTTGAACAACCAATAAAGAAAATAAAACTTCTAGATTTTGATCTTGACTTTACTCCTTACTAGCTATATGAATATATGTAAAGGAAGCTATATGAATATATGTAAAGGAATTAATCTTTTTAAGCTTCTAAATACTATTTTTTATTTTTTAAAATACTATTTTGTATTATTTTGTTTGAATAATCTAATCTGCCTTGTAGTGTTGCTGTGATAATTATAGATAACACATACAAAACATAATCTGGCTACGTATTAAATGATCCAAAAATGGTAGACATTTTATTTTTTTAACTTTCCAACACATAATATAATTGTATATTTAAGAATAAGTCCAAGATAAAGTTAAGTTTTTATTACTAATAATATAAGTGGAATATTTTTGGAAACTATATATTTTATTATATGTCCATTCAATTTAAAAAGCAATTGAAATACAGTGGTTTCAGACAAATCCCTTTTTCACTAATGCAAGGAGCATCTGAAGCTAGCACAAGAGGAGGTTGTATTGGATAGTAGTTCCCTGAAGGATTTTTATTCTGAGTATGAATATCCAAATTAAAAAAGAACTGTGATTAATTCATGATGTCAGATCAAATTCCTACCCATAAATTTTGTCAGAGAAATTTCCAATTTATAAACTCACCAACAGAATAAAGAAAAAATTATCATTTTAATTGGAGGAATAATTGTTATAAGAATAATATTTGCAGCAAACAAGAGCCTATATTGCAGGGCCTTTTTGAATGCCATGACCTTAATCAAAGATCACTTTGACTTTTCTACTTCACTTTGATTGATGAACATGTGTAAGAGACACCTTTTTCAAATTGTTCATATTTATTACAGAATTACTCAGCACAACTAGATATAATAAAAGTATGGATTCCATATAATACAAATCTTCATATTAATATTCACCACTCCCATGTGGGATAGGGGCAAAAGCTTAGAACACTTTAAGGTCTAGGTGAGTTTCTTCCCTGGTGCCCTGGTTACCTTTGGGAATGAAGGCTCTCTCTTCCCAACAGCTGCATAGGATATTACCTTAACATGCTCTTTTTCAGAGTTTCAGAGCCTGTAGTCAGAGGCTCCAACTTCCAGTTTTCAGAGAGTAAAATGCTTCTATGTGTATGAGGCAAATGTTGTGAATCTGTGAAATTCAAGAGTAAAACACATATACTAACGTGGATTAGTGCTTATACATTTAATTATATATTTACTATTAAACAAATATATTAATCATATATATTTGTTTATAATTACATGTATTTATACTCTTATATTTTCAAAAGCATTGTTTAAGATCTAAAATTTTATTGAACTTAATCATTTCACATAAATACATTTCTGCTTGAAGGAAAATTTATATATTGAACTACAAAAACAAGGCTATTTAAAATTTGATTAGAAATAGAGAGATGGAATTGTTAAATAAGGCTTCAGGTATTCATCTCATACAAGTATTTTTAATTTTTTTATTTTTAAAAACTTGTTCTAATTAGTTATACATGACAGTAGAGGGCACTTTGATACATCATATATAGATGGACTATGATTTCTCATTCTTCTGGTTTTATACATGATATAAAATCACACCAGTCATGTAGTTATACATGTATATAGGAAAATAATGTCTAATTTATTCTATTATCTTTCCTACTGCATATCCTCTCTCTTCCCTTCACTCCCCTCTACTGTATTCTTCCCTAGCCCTCCTCACTTGTTGTGAATTAGCATTTGCATATCAGAGAAAATATTAGGCCTTTGTTTTTTGGTAATTGGCTTATTTAACTTATTATGACATTCTCCAGCTCCATCCATTTACCTGAAAATGCTATAATTTCATTCTTCTTGAAGGTTGAGTAATATTCCATTATATATAACACTTTTTAAAAAATTTCTTCATCTGTTGAAGGGCATCTAGGTTGGTTCCACAGTTTAGTTGTTGTGAATTGATCTGATGATCTGCTATAAACATTGATGTGGCTGCATTGCTATTATATGCTGATTTTAAGTTCTTTGAATATAAACAGAGGAGTGAGATAGCTGGGTCAAATTGTGGTTCTAGTCAAAGTTTTCTGAGGACTCTCCATACCAATTTCCATAATATTTGTACCTATATGTTTTAAGCTGAGTTATTGCAAATCTGTATGGACACCCACTAGCTTTCAGAGAGAGTGAGGCAGCCCAGCCATGATGTTTCCTTATTTCCACTTGGTTTATCATGTGACCAGGTACAGAAAAATAAGAATTTCACAGTCCTATTATATAGGATATCCTTCCTCAGCAGCAGGAGGATCTCCAAATTTTGTGTCATCATCTTTCGGTATTGTTAAATTTTTCTCCTACTGGGAGGCCTTGAATTGAATATTGTGATAAGAGTGGATACAATTGGGAAGAAAGTCTCTATTCATACTTTCAGGTCTTGGTCTATCAGAAAGAACCAACAGTGAAAGTGGTAGGACCAAATTTTTGCAAGGAAACCACTTAGTTTATTCAATGAATGTATGCACTAATCTTTTGAAACATGCCACAAAATTACATTTCTTGTGTTAAAATGTGTTTTCTTAGCAATAGTATTCTATGACACTTCATATGTCTTTCTTCTTCTTGGTTCCCAAGTGCACCAATAAAAAAAGTACCAAGTCAAAACTGGAATTTGATATCTACATGCATTGATATCAGACTGAGAATGACCTGATGGAAAACAGATTGTAAAACAGTAAAGAGAAAATTTTGAGAGCACATCACCTTACAAGGATAAATCTTGCTGGGTAGGCTAGACTCGACATCTGACACTGAGTGTTGGGAGAAGAGCTACAATTTTGTACCCTTTACCTTTCCCTGGAGCAGCTGCTTATCCTGAAGAAAAGAATTCTACAGATTTGTGGTTTTATATCTTCTTGGAGACAAAGGTCTTTAAAACACATATGCTGAGGCACAGATGATATGTCAACTAATTTTTAGGGCGAATGACTTCAGAAAATGCAGAAAGAGGCAGAGAAAAGGGAAAGAAAATTGAAATTGTTGTCTTATAGAACTGACCTTACAGTTACAGGAAAACATCTGGTTGCTGAGTCATACTGGATACTTCCAAATGGGTGAATGGATCCCCTGTGTCTCAAAGCAATCCATGTGGGGAAGAAAGTGTGCCAATTTATGCACTAGCCCAGTATTTGCTTGATCACACAATCAGGTTGTGACTTTCATTTAGGAAAATTATACCCTCTGTTTCCTTTTGGGGTCTGACCAGGATACACAAGTTAGTGTCACTTCCATTATAATAAGTAGAATAAAACTCTTTCCAAGCCTCATTTTGACGTCTGAGCTGCCTAAATATTCAATATATGATTACTTTCAACAGGGACCTAGAAAACATGCTACACTCACTACTGCTGTTGCTTGTCAAAGGCAATAAATTATATTCATCATCACCGCCATTCATCAGCTACTCCAGATCTGATCACTGTGACTCAGGCCTTCTACATGGACAGTATGATCAGATATTTTCTTTGTGCCTGTTGCTTAAGTTCACTTCTCACAGTTATCACTGGACAGAAAAATTCAAGGACATATTGTAGTAAACTCATACACTGTAAATGTATCTCTCTTCTTCTGTTATATATTCACAACTTCACCTTTTTTGTAGCAATCAGGGTTGATTACCTTAGCCAATAGAGGAGTTGTCTTTGTTATCTGGACTGTTGGCACGAGGAGACCAAAGCAGTCATGCAGTAAACACAGCCTTTAGTTCAGTGAAATGATTACAGTTTATTCTGATAGAAATGTTATATCCTTGACAAACATGAACTTCAAATTTTTCAGAGTATGAATTTGCAGAGACGGAAAACATGAATCTGACAAATCATGAATGAGAGTGATGATGAGAAGCTTCATTGTGTTTTATACCTTAACTCCTAGAGCTCTACTTTCTCATTATGGAAGATATGCCATTCTATATTATTCATTTCATATTTGCCTGATCCTTTGATGCTTCAGATTCAGTTGAGCTAAGTCTTCAGTAGATCCTTCAATGTTCTATACACCACCATTGTCGGGTCCAAAAGGTACATAATAATTATGGCATATTTAGTCCTATATTTTGAGGCCATTAATTCACTTCTGCATTATAAATGTGATCCTTGGTTCAAGGCAAGTGTGTAAGTTAGCCTTTCATTTGATGTGCCATTCTGAACGCCACTGACAGAGGACATTGGTAAAGTCACTGTGGACAGAGATTATATACCAATATTCAAGTTGTGGAATGATTCTGTTCAAAATAAATCAATGTTCCTAGCAAATGGAAAGTAAGAAACTTTAATAAATCACCACTGAGTGGGTGACTAGTCATTCAAAAGATAATGCTGTCTCAAAATTGCAACATCAGTCTCCCACCAGCAGATTGACAATGTCAGGATCCCGTCCAGCTAGAGTGAGATGGAGTTCATGCTGTTGGTGACAGTCACCGCTCCATCCCTGCTGCCATCTGCACTCTATTTGTGGGTTCATTGTCACTCTACAGTAAGCTGAAGAGAGAAACTGGCAATATTGGCAGGTTAAGTAATCCTGTCCATCTGGTTTTTGAGAGGCTTTCCTGTGCTGGATAATCTCTGATTGGCATTATATGAAAAACACAAAGATCCACATGTCTGGTTCCATAGGTTCATTCACATAATTCTTGTCCAATTTCTAGGCTTCAGACCTACAGGCCAAGCTATTCTCCATTTCCCAGGCACCATAACATATGGATATGTCAGCTTTCCTCTACCTTCATGTTGTGTGAACCACCAAATTATGGGCTAGCAATATCCTCCTTGGAAGCATCTCCCTTCCTATCTGTCCTCTCAGCCCACATGTATAGGAACAACAATACAATAGGTATTATCTGTACTTTCCTTGCACATTCACACTAACTTCTCTGAAAAGACTCAGTCCTTTCCTCTTCTATCAGTTTATTATTGGAATCTTGTGATGAGGCTACATGTGTTGTGGTTGCACAAGAGGTAAGATATTGGAGCATGGGGAACTTGTTTGTGATTATGGAACAACTGTTTACACATGTTTTTTTACCTCTAATCATAGGCCACTTTTCAATGATACCATTCTCATTGTGCAATGTATTGTTGCTATGTGTACCTAAACTTATGCCTCTAGGAATGAGATGACATATAGCTCATTATAGCTAGCCATAATTACCTAGTCAATAACTCCATTATTACCAGGGTATAATTTTCTACATGGAAACCAATAGAAGACTTCTCAGATAGATATAATCTTGTTTGAAAACTCAGAGTTCTATCAAGTGACTCCACACACCATCAATATTAATCAAAGACACTTCTAACCAGACAGAATTCATTGGATCTTAAATCCCAAATGGGATAGCAGCTTTCCCCACAACCTGAGCATTCTTTTCATTTTCATTTTATTTTGTTTCCAAAGGACATGTCACATCTTTTGTACTAGTTCTCTGAAGTCCTCTGAAACTGACTATCTGAAGTCACCCATAAGTGAAATAGGAGAATGCAATAACATTCCAGGATCTGTGCCTCTAAATGGCAGGAGATGCAGTGTGCATGAACTCATCCTAGACCACTAGCTTCCTAGAAAGTTCACTGGCTCTTGGTTTTCCCTGGGACTTTTCTTCTTGTCAAACCTGCATCCTTTTATAATGTCTAAGGAATTCACAGTTTTCTGATCAACAAGTCAATTTAGAAATTTTTATTCATAATACAATGATGTATTCTGATGAATAATAGAAAATTCCAGACTATATAATTACATACAGCAATAGAGTTAACATTAGACTTTTGTTATGCTGTTTTGTTTTTGCCATGTGCAATAGTTTGTCTTCACTAAAACTCATGTTGAAATTAGTTTCTAATTTAACAGTGTTAGGATGTGGGGCCTTTAAGTGGTGGTCAGGATTCTAAGAGGGTATTAGTTTATTTAGAGACTGTTTGTTCTCTAGTTCTCATGGAAATAGATAGTTCTCAGGAGAAAGGATTGTTATAGAATGGGTTGTTCCCTTTCCTCTATGTGTGTGTACCTACCCTGCTGCTTTCTCCCATGTTATGATACTGCACTGAACCATCTGCACTGTCTCAGGAAATTTCCAGGTACCAGAAGCCAAGCAGATGTCATTGCCATTGTCTTAGAGTTTCAGGCTCCAGAGCCATGAGTCAAAATAGATCTACGTTTATGAATAACCCAGTCTCAAGTATTCTGTAATAGCAATACAAAAGGGATTAAGAAACCAGGGTATTAAAAATTACTTTTGATTACCTCTACTATATATTAAGAAAAAAAATTAGATGTAATTTGCTTCATGTCAAGTAACAGAATTTGCATAAATAGCTCTAATAATGATACCATGTTTTAAAAATAGCTACAATTGCAACTACTAGATGAATAAGTTTGCACATCACTCGCTATGATTAATCAATGTGAAGATAATCTTTGCTGAAATCTATAGCCAAGTAGGAATGACAAATGGCATTTTGGGTTGAAAGGTGACCCTGCTCAGGGATTAGAGTGGCTCTGGGTTTAGGGTGGATCCTGCTGGGAACAGGGCATATCCTGCTGCCTCAGGCGCCCGCTCCTTTAGAGTTCCCATTGAGTTCTCGTGGGGTTCTGGGAAAATGGGGGCGCGGAGCCCGGTGGAGGCAGTGTGTTCCCGCGAAGTGTGGTGTACAGTGTCAGTGAGAGTTTGGGAATAAAGAGTTGCTGTTTGAATCTACAAGGCTTTTGTGGCGGCTCGGTTATTTTGTGCCCAGACACACTGTGGCATTTGGTGGCCCTAATGGGGAACGCTTGAGGCTTGGAGGTAAGTGAAATTTCTCGCCCTTGAGGAAGAGAGAAAGAATGGGTGAGCATTTCAAAAAACAATGTGTTCTTGTTTTGACATATTTTGTTTTGGTTTCAAGCTGCCTATCCCTAGAACTTTCTCAGGCAAACTGGAAAAAATGGTTGGCTCAAGGTTTGAAGTTGTTTGGCCCTGAGGAAGAGAAAATTGATACATCGATTTTTTATTCCGTTTTTGTTTCATTCTGTTTCGGTTTTGTTTTGTGTTATCTTGTAGGGTTGCATTATCTTTATAGTAGATTAGAAATTAGTAAAAAACAAACTGAAAGAGTGTTAAGTAAATTGTTAGAGGTCCAGACTGTGGTAGAAAACATGTTAGATCAAGCAAAAGAGAAGGTCTCTCCAGCTAGTCAGATAGAGGAAGAAAATTTAAAGGAAAAAAGCTTAGAGGACAAACAGCTATCAGAGGGGAAGCTACAACAGGAGGCTGCTACTAACTCCATTCTATCACCAGAGGGAATAATTCAACCAACAGCTCCACCTATAGAAACAGCTGAGTGGCCCTCAATCCCCATAGTTGATAGATGGAATCCTGAGACAGGACCTCAAAGATTAGCATGCCCTGTACTTGAGCAGGTAGGAGGACAGCAAATTCACCATGCTTTAGATTTCAAAACAGGGAAGCAGTTAAAGGAGGCTGTAACAACCTGTGGTCCCCAAGCACCCTTCACGGTAAGCATGGTCGAATCCATTACCAACTTGGACATGACGCCAGCAGATTGGGCTAGTATGTGTAAATCTGTGCTAAATGGAGGACAATATTTGTTATGGAAGGTTGCCAATGAGGAATTTTGCACGGAGACAGCTAGGCGGAATGCAGCAGCTGGTTACCCTCAAAGAAATCTAGATATGTTGTTAGGAAAACGACCTTATGAGGGTCAACAGCAACAAATTGAATATGATCCTGCTATATATGCACAAATTGCTGCAGACGCAGTTAGGCCACGGAAGACTTTACAAGGACATGGAGATTTACAAGGTCAGCTATCTAAGGTAATCCAGAGAGCTAATGAACCTTACGCTGAATTTGTAGATAGGCTTATTCAAATAGCTACCAGAGTTTTTGGGGATACAGAACAAGCAATGCCATTAATAAAACAACTGGCTTATGACCAAGCAAATCGTTACTGCAGAGAGGTCATTAGACCATGGAAACATGAAGATTTAAACACATATATCAAATTATGTAGAGACATTAATGAACAAGGGCAAGTCTTGGCAGCTGAAGTACAACAGGCTTTAGATGCCAGGCCAAAAACATGCTATAATTGTGAACAAACAGGACATTTTAAAAGGAATTGCCCCATAGGAAAAGGGTTTAACAAAACTAGGTATCAAAGGAATAGAATACTGCGTATTTGCCCACGATGCCATAGAGGGAGACATTGGGCTAATGAATGCCGTTCTCAAACCACCATAGAGGGTACTCCCTTATCAAAAAACGGACAAGGAAAAGGTATTTACCCATGGTAGCATGGAAAAAGGCATCAGGCTCCATTGCCAAAAAACAGACTGGGGGGCCCAATACTTCGGGGCCCACAACCACAAATATATGGAGCACTGGAGGAACCCAGCAACCCCATCAGGGTAGTGCCCAGGACACATTGTCCATCAGATCCCTCATCAGACAAACCAGAGGGAGCGCAGGGTTGGACATCTGCGCCTCCGCCAGAGCAGTACTAACTCCAGAGATGGGAGTTCAAATCATTCCCACAGGTGTAAAAGGACCTCTTCCCCAAGGGACAGTAGGCTTTTTATTGGGACGAAGTTCATCTACATTAAAAGGACTTATGATAAGTCCTGGTGTAATTGATGCCGATTATGTAAGTGAAATAAAAATTATAGCTAGTTCTCCAAGAGGTATATTAGTAATTTCACCAGGAGATAGAATAGCACAGTTGTTAATAATACTCAGCCTGCATGATAAATTTTCCAGTCGTAGGGTAGAAAGAGGTTCCAGGGGATTAGGCTCCACAGGTGTAGATTGGGCTATGCTGTCTTTAAATTTAGATTCTCGCCCCATGCTAAAACTAAATATTCAAGGACATGAATTTAATGGTGCTGACCTTAATATCATATCTCGTCAAGAATGGCCAAAACATTGGCCATTACAACAAGCCACTCAAACGCTTCGAGGCCTAGGAGTGGCGACTAATCCCCATAGAAGTGCAATGGTATTAGATTGGAAGGATCCTGAAGGATGTAAAGGAACTATACAGCCATATGTATTGGATCATCTTCCTATAAATTTATGGGGACGAGATGTCCTAGATCAATTAGGTTTGACATTAACAAATAACATCAATCCTAATGCGCCCACTACTAGGGCTAGACAAGGTTTTAGGAAAGAAAAAAGATTAGGAGAACAAGGTATAGCAGCACCAATTCAAATAGTTCAAGGAATAAATAGACATGGATTGGGTTTTCAGAAGGGGCCACTGAGACAATCAAAATTACTTGAAAATCAGAAAGAGCAGTATGGGTTCCTCAGTGGCCCCTGACTAAAGAAAAGATAGAAGCAGCCCATGACCTGCTCAAACAATAATTAGCGGTGTTGAGAGCCACAGCCGAAGGGGCCCCAGCAAACTTTCAGACTGCCAGCTGATGAGCTGAAGGGGCCCCAGAAAACTTTCAGACTGCCAGCTGATGATTGGCTCACAGCGGCCCCAGCAACATCTAGCTGATTGGCTCCTCTGCGGTGATGCTCATTGGGCTGTTTCCCTGCCCTTTCAGACCACGGAGCTGCTCATTGGGGGACTTTTTTGGCTCCGCCCATGCGACCCAGCCAATTGGCCTCAAGAGCAGGAGGATTGTGGGAGGAAGAGGTTGTTGGGGTGTGTGGCTTGTGGGAAGCCGGTGGTGGCAGTTGGGCTCTGAGGGTTTTTTCCTGAGGAGCTGTTTTGTTTATCGTGTGTGGTTCTAAAAATAAAGTTAGTTTCTTTTGACAACTGGCTCCTGAACTGTGCCCAGCCAGACTGCGGCAAGCGGAAGGACATATACAACCTTCCATATCTCTGCATAATACTCCCATTTTGTCACTAAAAAGAAATCTGATAAATGGAGATTATTGTAAGATTTAAGAGCCATTAATAATGAGATGGTTATTATGGGACCTGCTCAATGAGGGATTCCTCAATTGTCTGCTTTGCCAAAAACCTGGTATGTTTTAGTTATAGATATTAAAGATTTTTTTTTTTCAATTCCAATTCATCCTGAGGATAGTCCACGTTTTGCATTTACTATCCCTGCACTGAATCATGAAGGTCCTGATCAGAGATATGAATGGAAAGTACTCCCTCAAGGGATGGCTAACAGCCCAACTATGTGTCAAATCTATGTTAACAAAGCAATCCAGCCACTTAGAAATCAAATCCTGAACTACAAATATTTCACTATATGGATGACGTATTATTAGCACATAAAGATAAAAACACATTGTTAGAATGTTATGCCACACTTACAAACTTATTAAAAAATTATAATCTAGAGATAGCAATAGATAAAGTACAATTAGATTTTCCAATTAATTATTTAGGAGTTCTATTATCTTCAACCATGGTCCGTCCACCAAAAATTCAAATACGAGTAGATTAACTCAAATCACTTAGCGACTTTCAAAAGTTATTAGGAGACATAAATTGGGTAAGGCCTTATCTAGGTATACCAACAGGAGAGTTGGGACCTTTATTTGATATCCTAAAAGGTCCATCAGATCCAAATTCACCCCGAATGTTAACGCCTGAAGCAAGAAAGGCATTAAAAATTATTGAAAAATATATGGAAAATATGCATTTGGATAGAATTGATATAAGCTTGCCTTTATTATTTATTGTAATACCAACAAAAAATATTTCTACAGGAGTATTTTGGCAAGAAGGTCCATTATTGTGGATATATTTATCTTATTCTCCTAACACTATTCTTACTAGGTATCCTGAGGCTGTAGGATAATTAATACTCAAAGGAATAAAAGCAGCAAAGGGAGTGTTTGTAATTTCTCCCAATAAAATTATTACTCTATATACTATGGATCAAATTGATGAGTTAGCCAATGAGTTAAATACTTGGGCAATAATCATGTGTAAATCTAATGTTACATTTGATAATCACTTACCATCTAATCCTTTGTTGTCCTTTTGGTCCTTGCATCCTGTAGTTTTTCCAAAATTGACAAGAAAAACCCCTATCATGAATGCTCCAAATGTATTCACTGATAGGTCAAATAATGGTACAGCAGAAATAGTTACCCCTGATCAAACTTTTACATTTTCATTATCAAACAATCAGCTCAAAAGGTAGAGCTTAATGCAGTATTACAAGCTTTTGTGATGTTTAAAGATTCTGTATTTAATTTATCTTCTGATAGTTAGTATATAGTTAATGCTATAGTATCCCTTGAAGATGCTGGTAGGATTTCCCCTTCCTCTACTGTTTTCTCTTTCTTTTCCACTATACAAAGTCTAATCTGGGACAGAAAAGAACCATTCTTTATAGGACATATCAGGGCACATACAGGTTTGCCTGGAGCCCTTAATTTGGGCAATGATTTAGCAGGTAAAACTACACATGACATACATATTTTCTCTACACTAGAAGAAGCTACAAATTTTCATAAAAGGTTTCATGTCAATGCTAATACTTTACAAAAGTGTTTTAAAATACCTAAGGAACAAGCCAGACATATAATAAAACAATGTCAAAATTGTGTGACATTTTTACCACAAGTTAATCTTGGAGTCAATCCTAGAGGATTGATACCTAACCATATTTGGCAGATGAATGTCACACACTTGCCAGAATTTGGAAAATTAAAATATTTGCATGTTACAGTTGATACTTCTTCCAGAATTTTTATGGGCTCCCTTCATGCTGGAGAAAAAACTAAAGATATTATAGCTCATTGCTTACAAAATTTTGCCACTGTGGGTGTTCCAAAACAGTTAAAAACAGATAATGGTCCTGGCTATACCTCTACCTCTTTTAAACAATTTTGCTCATCATTTGGCATTACTCATATAACAGGAATCCCATACAATCCACAGGGACAAGGCATAGTTGAAAGAGCTCATCAAACTATTAAAATGTACTTATTAAAGCAAAAAGAGGGAATTGGAAAGGGGTATATATATCCCCCAAAGATAAACTTAAAATAATACTTTTTACTCTAAACTTTTTAAATTTGGATTCATCAGGGCTTAGTGTTGCAGAAAGGCATATGTGTCCAAAAGAATGTACATAAGCCTAAGGTACTTTGGAAGGATATTCTAACAGGACAATGGAAAGGTGCTGACCCAGTGATTGTCTGGAGTCGGGGTTCTGTTTGTGTGTTTCCACAGGGAGAACAGCAGCCAATTTGGATTCCTGAGAGACTAACCAAAGCAATTTCTACAGACCAAAAAGAAAATGATTTGACTCAAATCCATAACAGCTGATATCCAGAGCTCCAGCTTGGCTATTCTTACATCTGCAACAGTGATTAACCAGGATGCTTTTTTCCATATCTATTTTATTATTGCCTTTTCCCACATCATGAAGTTGTATTTTATTTTTTGAGCTCATACAGACCTAGGTTAATGTTTTTCTGATCAGTTTTATTTTTGACTGTGGAGTTTTAAACATTGCAATGGAGATTTCACCTGTGTAAAGCTACAGGTCTTTACTATTGTCTTATGTGTTGTACATTTGTGTGCACACTTGTGTTTGATGTTGTGTGTCTGTGTGTGTGTATGTCCATATATTATATATGAGGAGCGCTCATAAAAAAATGGATCTGAATTTTTTTTATTCATGTGATTTTAATGGTTTAATTTAAATTGGGTAAACAGTTGTTAAGGATTGTTTTAATATGTGAACAAATAAGGAGGTTAACAGATATGTTTGTTTACTTTCACCTTTCCTTTTCATTATATTTAATAACTCTGTTCAGGATAATGTAAATTGTTCAGAAAATTGTTTTCTTAGTACCTGTTGCAATGTTACATAATTTTTTTTTTAGCATCATTGTCAGAATTCCTATCTTCATCCCAGTGCCGGTGGAGACAAAGATAAAGCCAAACTATACCTTCTTCGATAGGTATCACAAGAAACTGTATAAACTGATGCATCAGTGAATACTAACTCAACAAGTGATGCTCAATCAAGAAGTCGATTTACTATGGGAGGAAATGGACATATTGATGGATTCCTCTGCTTTGAACTGCTTGCAGAACTTTCTGGGACTATGTATCACTTGTATGCATTGTGAACTATCTGTTGGTGCAGCGAGTTGTGGTAGTGCTGGCGTATCTTTGCTGATGGTGTCGCCGGTGGTACAATTTTTCCAAAGGAGCCGTCAATTGGCTTGGTGTCGTGTCATTTCGGTATCCTCCTCCCTTCTGCTAGTGATGGTCTAAAATTTGGGGGCCAACAGAGGTGAGGCAAAGTACCTCACCCCCCCCACTGGCACCAAGGCCAAATTTGGGGGCCAACAGATGTGAGGCAAAGAACTTCACCCACCCACTGGTGCATAGGCCTATCCACAAGTATGGCTGTATGCTGGACCGGTAGTCAGTGACGGGTATGATCCAATTGCAGTGGTACCAACCTAAGACTGGAGGCTGACGCCTAGAGGTCAGCTCATTCGATGATGGGTATGGACCATATATTGAATTGGACAACCTAACAGGCACTGTCCCTAAGTCACATTGCTTGTTGTTTAATTAAACAGAAGGGGGGAGATGCTAAAAGCTATAGCCAAGTAGGAATGACGCATGGAATTTTGGGTTGAAAGGTGACCCTGCTCAGGGATTAGGGTGGCTCCGGGTTTAGGGTGGATCCTGCTAGGAATAGGGCATATCCTTCTGCCTCAGGCGCCCGCTCCTTTGGAGTTCCCGTTGAGTTCTTGCAGGGTTCTGGGAGAATGGACGCATGGAGCCCGGTGGAGGCAGTGTGTTCCCGGGAAGTGTGGTGTACAGTGTCAGTGAGAGTTTGGGAATAAAGAGTTGCTGCTTGAATCTACAAGGCTTTTGTGGCAGCTCGGTTATTTTGTGCCCAGACAGAATGCGGCAAATCTTTTTAATTTTTTAAAAAAGTTTTCTCCTATGTTTTTTCTTTGAGAGAGCTAGGTAAGAAAATAGGTTACCACCATGCATGTTTTCAATTTTATTTTGGGGAAGGAAGATATTAAAATCTCTCTGTTCTCGGTCATGCAGGCTCTTGATCACTAGCAATTCTCCTTTCACTTAATTTTATCCCAAGTAAATATAGGTGAAAATGTGAGTGCATTGGATGCTATGTATGCCAGAAAATTTTCTCTCCACAATTAACACAAACTTCACAAAAAAAAATTTAGCTGAATGCTCAATAGAAATTTTATATCCATTCATAGCAGAAAGTTAGTGTCTCATTGTTAAATAGTGTTACTTTACTTCCTCTTACCAGACAAATTTTTTTTTCACAAATGTAGGAGATATGAATGAGAAGGGTAAGAATGTGTAATACTTTTACAATTTTGTAGGTTTGAAAACATATTTGAAACCAGAGATTTTTATTCTATTCTCAATAGAACCTCTAGAATTTGAGACAATATCTTTGAGACTGTAGAAGTAAGTGCTGGCGGGAAGAATAAGCCGAATCCCAAGACATCCAAACACATTTTGAAATGCAAAAGCTTCAGCATATCTGTTTTAAATATATAATGTTCTTGGAACTTTTAAAAAAGAAACTGTAATTTTCTTTTCTATTTTTTTTTTGTTGTTGTTGTTATTTTTGTTTTTGTTGTTAATGTTTTTTTAAAGCCAATGTTCAATTCAGTTCATTAGTGTTTATTTTAGGTAATAGTAAATTTATTATTCTAAGAAATTTATTTATATGTATATATAATTGCATATATTAAATACATTCTGTAATAGCACACACATGCACACACACACAAAAAAAAAGTTTTCACTACTTCTTACCCTGTATCCTTGGGAGAAAAAAGAACTAATCAGTTAAATCAATGATTCTACAGTTTTAGGATGTTGCTGATCTTTGTTATGTTTTAGGCAACATTATATTAATGATGTAACGTTTCTGGTTAGAGAATTATCTGTATTTTGATATATCTCATAGTTGCTGTTTTTTCCCTCTTATCATTTGGAAACATATGAAATCAAGTTTTACAGTACATAAAATCCATTTCTACCTCTCAGTAAAATTAATAAAGCAGTTTATTCTTTTGAAAATGTTTTAGGTTACTAAATTATACACCATAAATATTGTATATGCTTCATTTTGGTCTATCTTAAAGCATAGAAACTTGTTTTAGAAAAAAAACAAACTTAAACTCAAAGAGAAAGCCATAGAAATAATAATTGATCATCTGCTTATCCATGGATATTGGGAAGGACTCAGAGAAACAGTCTCTTGGAAAAGATGTGCACAAGGGTCTCTATGAAACAGAAGAATGTGAATGATATTGAGTGCAGATCTAAAGACTAACAGAAATCTTAGAATTACATGCCACTGAAGGATAAGAAAATATCTTATTTAGACAACAAACCAAGTAAAAAACTCAAGCTAGGAAAAAAAAAATAAAAATAACTAGAACTGAAAGCTTTGAAGAAACAAAATTTCAAGGGACAAAAGAACAAATGGAAGCTGACATTATGACTTTTCCTGGCCTAAAAGCCTTTGACTGTAGCTATCAAAAGATATATACAAAAAATTGATATTTTTTAAATGCGGTGTATAATTTTGGAATTTCTAGAAAGCAAATAATTTTGACTGTAAGTCAGTCCCCATAGCTGAGTTAATTGTGATTATCTCTAAACATACTCCTTGAAAAATATATAGAGTAATATTGAAGTGAGATTCAAATGTCACTTGGAGTTTCAGTTTAATTTATGATAAATAGTTCAGGTATATAATCTTTTGATAAGCCACTTAATTTCTTTGATTTTAGAGTTCTTTGTGTAAAATCAAGACTTGGACAAAATGGTGAAGATCTGCTCTGTGTTTATATATTTTTAAAAAATGTTTAAAAAGTAACCTTTGAAGTAACCTAAAAACCAGGCTGCTCTGTTTGATTCATGTCCCACCATTTATTAAGAATAACTCCTTACTCTTTCTTTGCCTTAACTTTCTTATTCATCCTGTGGTTATCAAAAGCATCTATTTCCCAGAGTAAGTAGAGTAAAAGTTAAATAATGCATGAAAACTGTTTACCATAGAGCCTATTAGAAAATTATTCAATATATATCAGCAAAGGTTGGTTTACCATGAAACAAGTATAACTTAAGCTTCATGGTCTGTGTTGCTGAGTCCTTCCCAATATCCAGTAACTGATTTTGAATTCAAGTGTTGCATTACTTAATGGAGCACCTAACACAGTGATAAAGCTTTGCAGTGTCACAGCTAAAAAAGACAGCAATTATTATTATCTTCATTTTATTATACATTTTGAAAATAATATTTAATAGGTTAATTTTTAAGAATATTTAGTTTATTCAATTAGTAAGAAAATAATGTTTCAAAGTGATCTCAGGAAGTTTGATAGATCTGGCAAGTTTGATAGAGTTGCTTTATTAAATTATTATCCCATTATAAAACAGATTCTGGTTACAAGGGCATCACTCTTTATTTTAAATAAAATTGATAAATTGACTCAACATGGCCACATGTGAGTATTTTCTCTTTCATACACTACATTGTGTGATTGATTATGCTGGGGAAATGCAGCCCTAAAGAGAAAGGAATCCTCACCTGTACTGGGAAATGATAACAGAAAATGGCTCTAAGGAGTACCTTGACCAGGAGAAAGAAGATGCTAAAATTCCTAAATGAGCAACATGAATAGAAAAAAGGAAAAATTGTATTCATCTTGAACTTAAGACTAACAATTTGTCTACCTTTTGCTCCTGAATTACACAAAGTTTGGCATGAGAGGGGATAAGCATGAGTTTCTAATGCTAATATATTCTTTCTCTTCTGTTACCTGAAATATTCTTAGAATAGAATTCAGAAACCTCATTTCTCCTGGGAAATTAAAGTTGGTCTTGCATAGATAAGGAATCGCAATAGAGAATGGAGTGCAAGACAAATCCAAGAGATACCGAAGTAGTGCAAAAGGGCTAGTGTGCAGATGTGGATGGGAAAGGTTGTGTGTCTATTCTGCTAATACTGGAGGTACCAACAGGAAAGTACTGTACTTCCCTAGGTCTCAGGACTTTTAAAAATCTGTATAAAGTGACATTTCCAACTCCACTTACCTGATAGAATTTACTGTCAATATCACATAAGAGAGTGATCCCATACCATTTTGCTGTACAAATAAATGTTTAGATAATGTCCATCCTTTCCATTTCCTTATCTATTAAACTGGGTTGATGATGGTGGTATGTGTGTAGAATGGATTTCTAAATTTTGCAAAGTGCTTGTAATGTAGCACATACTATGTAAGATTTTCTGCTATTATTATGCTATACTATAATGGCCATCTTGAAATTCAAAAAGAAAATATTAATGCTGAATATGGTGGTGCACACCTGTAATCCCTGCAGCTCTGGAAGCTGAGGCAAGAAGATCACAAGTTGAAGCCAGCCTTAGCAAAAGAGAGGAACTAAGCAAATCAGTGAGACCCTGTCTCTAAATTTAAAAAAAAAAAAAATGTTTGGGGATGTGGCTCAATATTTGAGTGCCCCTGAGTTCAATCCCTGGTACCCTCTCCCCAACAGAAAAAAACATGTATACAAATACAGGCTTCCACTATTCTTGTGAAATGTTTTCATTATTGATATTTCATCAAGTTTTTGTTTATGTCTTTGATAATTTTCATACTATTGCAATCTCATATTTTAGTCTGCTACAATTTAACATTGTATCATAAACATTTTCCATATTTCCTTATAATATTTATACCTGAGGTTAATGGTTGCAACATTTAGTACACTGTATATAATGTATAACAATCAAATTAATTATTGAATCATTGATACTCACTTTACACATGTAATTAAGTTATGACAGTGTTAGAGGCAAAACAATAAGCATTTGCCATTTATTTAATTATTATCAGATAGCATGTTTATTTTAATAATAAATATCTTTGATTTTTATTTATATTATTAGGTTAGTATAAATTATTATGGTTGTGATTAATGTGACAATACTCTTAAATCTTCTTAAAATTGTTTTTATTATTTGGCATAGTAATTAAATGTAGTCAAATAATAAAAATAGTAGTTAAATACTAAAAATATTTTAAGGGGCTTTAGGAGGCTTGTCATATTATTCTTAAAAAAGAATATAATCCAATCAAATGTTAGAAAAGCCTGGCCCAGTGGCGCATGCTTGTAATTCCAGCCTCTCGGAAGGCTGCAAGTGGGAGAATTACAAGTTCAAATCCAGCCTCAGCAATTTAGTGAGCCCCTATGCAACATACAGTGATCCTATGTCAAAATATAAATAAATAAATAAATAAATAAATAAATAAACGAATACATAAATAACTAAATAAACGAATACATAAATAAATAAAAGGGCCGGGAATGTGGCTCAGTGATTAATCAACTCTGGGTTTGATTCCAGTATCAAAAAAAAAAAAAAAAACCTTAATAGAAATATACATGTATAAATTTTCTGTAACTCACAGAATTTGATTTCAGTATTTTTTTTTAAATTTTCATAATGCAATAAATAAAAAATGAAATGTTGCTGTTGTTTTATTATACATATCTCTGAAACTATTATTTTTAAAATATGCTTTTGTTTTAGTGTTGTTTTAGGTTTATAGCAAAATAGATTAGAAATGCAGAAAGTTCTATGTTTATACTGCTTTGCAGGACTTTCCCCTATTGATAACATCTTCCAGTGGGATAGTGCATTTGTTATAATTGATGACTAATATTGATGCATTATTAATTGAGTTCATAATTTGCATTAGGGATTTCTCTTTGTGCTGTACAGTCTTTGGGTATGAACAAAACATATTAGGATGTATCCCCCATTGCATTATGATGCAGAAAGGTTTCATTGCTCTAAACCCTCTATTTTTTTTTACCCATTCATTTCCACTCTTCCCGAAACTTAGCCCCTGCTAACCAATTCTCTTTTACTATTCTAATAGTTTTGTTCCATCCAGAATGTTGTACAGTTTGGAATTCAGTGGTAAGTAGTCTCAGACTGGCTTCTTAAGTTCTTTTTAGAATTAGAAAAACAAAATTCCAAAATCTATTTTTTGACTTTTATTTTCATTTGATATTGTTAGCTATTTTTATTTGGCAATCTTGGAATTTGTTTTGCATTTTGTTAATATTACTTACATGAGTTGAATTGTCAAAATAATTTTTTTCAGTAATTGTGAGAACATGCTTTTTCTGTAGTAGGGATTAAACCCATGGTCACTTTACCACTGAGCTAAATCCCCAGTCCTTTTCATTATTTATTTTGAGACAGTGTCTTGCTCAGTTGCAGAGATTGGCCTGAAACTGGTGATCCTTCTTCCTTAGCTTCTTGAGTTGCTGGTATTACAGGTGTGTATCTCTGTGTCCAGGAAAGGCCAGGATTTTTTTTTAATGGCAGAACATGTTTAAAGTTTTTGAGTGCCTCTTATTTATTACAAATGTAATATTTAATGCAATTTTATTTTAACTGTTCCTATTAATTTAGAATATTATGGCACAAAATATAGAATATATAAAATGTTAAAAATAAAATTTAAACCACACAGATAATACCATTAGAGATAATTTGGAGTATATTGCATCATTTTTTTTATCATTTCAATAGATGCAGAAAAGGCATTTGACAAAATACAACACCCTTTCATGTTCAAAATGCTAGAAAAACTAGGGATAACAGGAACATATCTCAATATAATAAAGGCTATCTCTGCTAAGCCCCGGGCCAACATCATTCTAAATGGAAAAAAAATTGAAGGCATTCCCTCTAAAAACTGGAACAAGACAGGTATGCCTTCTTTTACCATTTCTATTTAACATAGTTCTTGAAACACTGGCCAGAGCAATTAGACAGATGAAAGAAATCGAAGGGATACATATAGGAAAAGAAGAACTTAAATTAGCACTATTTGCTGGCAATATGATTTTATACCCAGAAGAACCAAAAACTCCACCAGAAAACTTCTAGAAGTAGTAAATGAATTTAACAGAGTAGCAGGATATAAAAGCAACACCCATAAATCAAAGGCATTTCTGTGTATCAGTGACAAATCCTCAGAAAGGGAAATAAGGAAAACTACCCCACTTACGATAGCCTCAAAACAATAAATACTTGGGAATCAATTTAATGAAAGGGATGAAAGATCTATACAATGAATACTATAGAATCCTAAAGAAAGAAATCAGAGACCTTAGAAGATGGAAAGATCTACATTGCTCTTGGATAGGCAGAATTAATATTACCAAAATGATGGACCTTATTTTATTCATTTATTTATATGTGGTACTGTGAATAGAACCCAATGCCTCACACATGCAAAGCAAGCTCTCTACCACTGAGCCACACCCCCAGCCTCATACTCCTTCTTAATATGAAGACTTTCCTAATAGAATTAGGATAATGACATGAGTGTTCACACATATGTATAAAATAAAAATTCAATTGTGAATTTTATTTAATTTGGGTTTGGGTTATTTTTTTTACATTCATGTCTTTTATATATAATTGTCTCAATAGCATTGAGATAAATATTTTAAACAACTTTATTGATATGTAATGCATATACCATAAAAATTGCCCATCTTAAATATATGATTACATGATTTTTGTTAAATTCACAGTCTTCACAAACATTTGAGTTTATTATTCCATCAACCAAAGTGTATTTGCTTATTTATCCTGCACTGCTGTTCTACCTTAGACACTACTGATCTGCTTCTTCCTTATATATGTTTGTGTTTTTTTGAACTTTTCATGTAAATGAACTTATATAATATGTACTGCTTTGTGTCTGCCATTGTTTGCTTAGTAAAATGAATTATTTCCTTCTCCTTCAACTGTTGATCCTTGTATATTACTAAATGTAGTTAGTCTAAATATGTTCTCCAGATCCTTCTAGCATCCTCAGAGAACAAAAGACAAAATAAATGTAAGTATGATAGAAACAGTGTCTATCTTTACGGTCTTTAATCATGGCACTAAACTCCACCATCTTCCCTTCCATTATTATTTAGACTTACTTTCTTGGGCAGTTTGCATAGCAGATGTTTAGAAAATGTGACAGGACAGCTTCAGAGATTTCTATTTGGACTTTTCTAAGGTTTCTTTTACCTCACAGGAAAAGAAGTGAATGTGGAAGGTTCTCCTGTTGCCACGCATATCAATGTCAATTAATACTCCGGGACAAGAGAAATTCAAATGCTTTTTATATTATACAACACTGCCTGCTTAATTGTGCATCTAATAATGTGAGTATTGTCATAAACAACTATGATAAATTTTATTAAATGAGTATCAGTGACTAGCAAATCTGAGATTAACACACACACACACACACACACACACATACACACACACGCACACACACACACACACACAAACAAAATTAATGGCTTTTGTTCTGTGAACAGAAATTTAGCTAGAATTCCATTACATGGGGCTGATTTGATGCACTGGATATTTAGATAATCACTCAAGTCACATTTCCTGTCTCTTAGTGTTTGAAATGCCTGCAATATGCTAGTACAACTCAGCTGTGACCGTCTAGTCTCTGCTATCTTGTAGATACTGGTCCCCTCATAGCTTTTCCATCTGAAGTCATTAAACCTGCAAGGGAAATTTCCTCCAGGAGGAATCCCTGCATGTCTTTAAGAGTGAAATTGTCAGTGACTGGAATAGCATCAGCCACAGTTTGGTTAATTCCTTGCTAACTGTCTGTGTTCTCAAACCCCTACTGGCAACATCTGTGTTTAGGAGGTTCTTCTAAGAAACACACATCAAGACAGATATCCAAGTGAATTACTGTTGGAAGTAAGTGTTAATGTTAAAAATGAAGGCAGTGAAGAAGGTAGATAGCCTTTACCATAACAACTCTGAGAAGGAGAGGGGAGGGCAGGAATTTTGAATAAGAAATACTAGATTTCAGTGCATCTTGAAGAAAGGTTTGCATGGCTAACTGGGAGTTCTAGAGCCAAATTTGCCCATAAAAGAAGTCCCACAGCTCAAGAAAATGGCCCCCATGAGTACTCCCAGAAGGCTCACTTTTAATTGGCTGGAAGCAGCCCACACAGACATTGCCTGAGTGTGAATATGGTGGAATTCCACAGGGACACCAGATGGATTCATTTCACTCAATCATGCAGAACATCTGAGTGGTGCCTTTGTGATGCTGCCACTAGGCTTATCAGTACCCAGTCACTATTTTTTTTTTCTCAAAACTAAGAATTCTCTCATGTGCTATAATTTACCAGGTCCTCAGGAAACATGATTACCTCCTGGACTTGGGGATATTTAGGTACATTTCACTTGAAAAGCAGAGTTGGACTTTTGGTGGAAATGTAATCAGTACAAACTGTTACAAATATTTTAATCAGAGATCTACTCATGACTAGATATATAATAGTAAGAAAACATTTACTGTTAACAAATTTTTGTTATTGCTGTGTAGAAAATCACATAGATCCTTTGGCAAAACCATTGAATCAGTAACAGTACATATTTTATCAAGTAAACTATCAGAAATTTCTTACTGATATTTGTTCAAATTGATAAATATTACTAATGATTAAGAAAGTAATTTGGCAATCTATTATTTTCCTTAGTGATTTCTCATACTCTATACTTTAAACATCCACTTCCATTAAAAATATATAAACTGCTGGAGTTAATGGGTCATATATCTTTTGGTGTATAATCTGAACCAAATTGTGGATAGCCATTAGATATCACAGCCTGATGATCATTAAAAATAGAGACCCAAGGATATCTTCCTCAAGGAATTATGTGACCACTTTTTTCTGTTCATAAGAAATACAGATTATACTTAATCTGCCGCTAAATCAGAAGCTTTTCCTTTCTGGTTTTATTAAGGCATAATCAAACCCATCATTGTCATCACAAAGTCACATATTAAGTAGCATTATATATGGCTTATACCAGAAATTAGATACTAATTTCTAAAACTAATCATTTTATATTCAATCTGATTCATCTCCTGCATTCTTCATATAGTAGGCAATGTTTTTGAAGAATTTGAAATCTGATTATGTCCCATCTATGCCTAAAATATTTGGGTAGGTTTCCAGTATCAGTTGATGAAGTCTGAAGTTCTTGACACTACCTCCATGATATCATGGTGGGTTTTCCTGCTTATTACTCTATGATCATTTTAGTTTCCTCTGTCTCCCCTTCCCTTTATGCTATTCACACTTGCTTCCCTCTGTTCTTAAAGTGCTGCATTCTGTTATGCAGCAGGTCCACCCTATCACAGATCCATACAAAGCAGCACTATGTATTTCTGGAATTGATTGTCACTGGTCATTATTATCTTATAGGCATTAAGCTGTTCACTCTATCATCTCTATCTTTCTACACATAACACATTTATGAATCAAATAAATTAAATCTCTTATTTGAATCCTTGGAAGGCAGTTATAATAAAGAAAACACAGCTTGGTAGGAGAAACAGGCTTTAATCTCTGTTTCTTTTACTTCCAATGGGACCTAATTTCTCATTTCCTCAACGTATTTGGGAGAAACAAAAATTACTGAGTTGTGAGGGTGAGGATCAAATAACATACATTTCATTTTTAATATAACTTTTAAATTATTGATATTAATACAAAATCTATATATTATTATAAATAAGATATCATTATTTAGGATAAGGCAGGCATTCAGTAAATGTATATTGAAAATATCTAAATGTTCCATTCAAATGCATTTATGACTATATGATTAAAATAATAAGTATTCATATGCTGTTTGAGGAATAATATTATTTCCAAAATTATATTTTTTAAAAAAGTATATTTTAAAAAATATATATTTATTTACAAAAAGAAGTCATTTTTGCCCAAACTGTGTTGTTCCACTACATTCTGAAGAACCTCAAATGCACTTCCTGTATATGCTCTGATATTTTGAACACAAAATTATGGTATTTGAAATAATATCATCTAAACATGGGGTATTTGTAAGAGTACCATCTTTTGTTGCTGCACTTGTTGCCTGAAAAATTGGCTGTTTCTGTTTGATAAAATGGTCTGTTAAGAAGATTAAACCATCAGGAGCCCAGTATAATGTTCTGATAATCTTCCCTTCCCTGGATGATGACATGCTAGGATTCCTGGAAACAAATCCATAGCTCTCCATGACATAGACAGTGTGTGAACAAAATTGTGAACAAAATGCAGTTCTAACATTCTAGTCAAAATTCCTTGATGCAGTTAGCTCTTCAAGAGCATGTTCTGCTAAGCAGATCAGAATTTTCTTTTATTTAGAGCTGATTCACTTCCCTCCCCTCTTAGAAGCAGGTATTTTACTCTTTGTCTGAGGACTATGTAGTAAATTGTTTCTTATATCATTTTGTAAGTACCTAGCTTTTCTCACTGAATTATGTTAGATTGACATGAGTGGAGTCAAGTTTGCTCACCTATTTCCACACAACCTAAAGGAAAGGTTTATCAGAGAAAAATGCATTGTCAGTCAAAGTTGGCACAGTAGATGGGATTTTTTTCTGGGGTGTGTGAGGAAATTATAAGAACATTAAAAGACAGAGCTGAATCATGCTAGCATGGAGGATGAGTTGATAGTCTTCTGCTTTTATCTGTGTGCATCTTCACTTCGTCAATATACTAAATAAAAATCAGAATTTGGTCTATAATTTCTATAGCCCCTGAATCCCTGAAATAAGCAGAGTTAATTCGCTTTTCCTCCTATGAGCACTCACACATATCATTTAAAAAACTCTTTGTATTCCTCAACAATGTCCGTAGGAGGGACTAGTTATATGCACTGCTTGTTTTATTAGACTTTGACAGTCGATGACCTCATGGTTTTAGGTTAAGTGCAGTGGATATCTTTATTGACTGGTATAATGAATGATTGCCAGGATTTTGTTAGTGCCACCTACAACTCATAGCATGCATTCCACTGCTGGGTACGATCAGATCATAACCTTTATTCACATTAACCAGCATTTTATAGTGAGAAGATGGGAATGCAGAAGCTTTCTTTTTTTTCTGTATCAGAGTCCCATATTTATAATATCTGTGCTTGATACAGTCAAACCCTTCAGTAAAAGTGAGTCCTCCAAACAAAACCAAACTGGAAAATTTTAACTTTAGATAACTGAGGAGTCCTGTCTGATTTAAATTTTTGAGAATTGTAATAAATTCTTAAAGCTAAACTGTGGGTCAGAACAAAGGGATAGCAGTTTTAAAATTCTAATTCCTAACAAAATATTTGCTAGATAGTCTAATAGAACTTCTAAACATCATCTGGTTCTGGGTAAAATTATTATACTCATTGGTAATAAAGTAGTTCCTAGACCCATAATAACTCTATAAAAACATCAATTAAAATACACCAGCAAGGAAATAGTTTAGACTTTGATCTTCTGTGAGTCTACTGTATAGAAATAGAAAGTCATTATTCAAATTTGCTCCTTGTAACAACAGTTAAAACACAGCTGTGAATTACAAAGTGCTTACCTTAGGATACCTCTTTTTGCCTTCTCTCTCTCTTGGTGCATCTCAAATCCAAATTAGATCCACTTCATTGATTAAAAATATTGCTTCTAGCGATTTGCCAAAAACTGTGTTCTGAAATTTAAATTAGGTTAAGTATTTTGTAGCAGACTGCCATAATAATTTTCTAAAGCAATAAAATCAGTTATCAGAATTAATGATACATAAAATTCATTTTATGATTTTACTTACATTACCTTGCTTCTCTCTTTTATCTATTTTCAAATGAACTCCTGTAACTCTATAATGTGCATTTGCGCTATCCAATGACCCTGGCTGTGGCAGGGAGGACAACTGGATTCAATATAATTATTTTTAAAAATTTAGTTTTTGTTCAGAAGTTTGTGAAATGTAAATAAGAAATAGAATAGATTCTTTGGCCTGCTATCTCTGTGAATATTAAACTCTGCTAAAGTTATAGTTACCCCCTAAGTGGCTCCAGGCCTATCAGTGCCAGAGATCTGGCATTGCCTGCTGTGTGAATGGAGCTGCTGCCAATTGAAAAATCAAGGGATGGGCCCCTGTAGCTTAATGACCCTCTCCAGCCAACTGCTGAGCACAAATCTCTCCCTTTCTCTTCTATTACATTATGATGACAATGAAAATCTCTTTTACTTAAACTATTTAGCTATCATTCATTTTGTCATTTAGCCCATCAGTTCTTCACAAATTAAGCAGGTATATAGCACCTGTCATGTATAGGTTGTGCCATGTGTTAAAGTGACTGACACAGAGAACTGGTCTCTGTTTTAAGGAGCCTATCTCATGAGGAGACAGACACATGATCTTCCAGACATAAATTGAGTTCTAATAGAAATGGAGGGGTTAATGATTCTACCTTAAACTGTTAAAAGAGGTTCTGCATGGAAAATTCCTCCAAGTTTTATGCAAGGATAGGATTTAGATGCCTTGTGTTTCAGTATTTCACTTGTTACTATAAATGTATAACTGAAAAATTCAGTTAGTAATTGTTTTAAAATAAACTATCCAACATGTTTTACAAAAATGCCATCTAGATAAAAGGTATTACAGTGCTCAAATGTATGTATGTATAGTTGTATGTATGTGTATGTGTGTATAATTTTTTTTGCCTGAGTTTGAAGAAGCATATCATAAAACATCTTAGAATAGACCAAGGATATTTAAATATCCTGTTTTAGTCAACTATTTCACTGCTATAGCTAAAGAATCTGACCAGAAAAACTATAGAGAAGGAAAATTTTATTTGAGAGCTCACCATTTCAGAGGTCTTAGTCCATAGAAGGCTGGCTGCATTTCTCTGGGCTCCAGATAAGGCTGAACATCATGGAGGGGTGTGCGGCAGAGGGAAGCAGCTCACATCATGGTGCAGAGAGGGAGACATCACTCGCCAGATATAAGTATATACCCAAAGCCATTCCTCCAACCACACCCTACCACTTCAGTTACCACTCAGTTAATCCCTATCAAGGGATTAAATCACTAATAGAATTAAGAATCTTACAACCCAATCATTTCTCCTCTGAACCATCTTGCATTGAGGGACACCTCACATCCAAAACATAACATATCCTAAAAGAGAATAAGTCTTGAGTAATCAAGACAGAACATATGTCCTCTATCTCAGTTCATACGTCTCCCACTCTTGTACTGACCATTCAAGTGTTCGTACTTTTTAAAACCTATCCTTCCTTTAGCACCTTATCTCTTTTTAACTTTTTCTCATTCTGTTTCAAATCCCACAAAATTGTATAAAGAAGAGATTCTTAAATTGCTCAATACTATTTGCATGTTCACTTAGAGATATTTCAAAATCTATATTTAAGGTAAGACTTGTCATCTTCTATTCCAAACAAATGCCCTGGTAATGTTTATTCTCATGCTGTCATAGTGTAAGTCACAAGTAAAATATATAAACTTTATGTTTATCTTACTCAGTATATTAATTAGAGTTCTATAGAAAAACATAACCAAGAGAACCATTATATATATACATATATATCTTATATTATTATATATGAGTGAATGAAGGAGCTGAGTTTGAATCATGGATGCTTGTTCTTCAAACTTTTGTTCCATTCCAACCTCCAACCTATTGGCCAGTGGTGCCCACACTTTGGGTGGGTTTCTGCTACAATTTGCTGTCCCACATGCCAATCATTGCTAGAAACACCCTCAACACCCAGATGCCTCTTAATTTTAGGCATCTCTTAATCCAATCAAGCTGATAATTTAGATTCACCATCACACTAGTATACATAGAAACGTCACTTTTCATTTACCTATTTTTAAAGTTCAATGAAATTGTGAAGATTATTGTGTGTATCTTTCAGGTTTTGTCTCTGATGAAAAAGTTTTTAACTGTATAATGGGTGTGATGTGAAAGTGGGGAGAATTTATTTATCTAAAAGAATAAAGAAATTCATAGAAAATTGTGGAAAATGCATTGAAAAAACAACTGCCATGTATATACAATTGGATATTTTGAAATTAGAAGATACTGAACTTGTTCAAGTTCTCCTATTGACAACAAGATCTCCAACAAGATGTTGCTTAACCAGTTCTGCTTCTTCCCCTGAAAAATAGCCTTAGCATAGAGAACAGTAACATGAGTAGTACACAAAAGATAGGCACTTCTTATTTATTAATTTAAAAAATAAAAGAAATAGAAAAATATTCAGTTACCCTTTCATTTTTTTAATAGGTCATTGAGTTCTTAGCTAAGAGCAAGACCTTGATGTAACAGATGGGTGACAGTGTTTGATGATTAAGATATGAATTGAGGAAAGACTCAGAATACAATAGAAAATGAGGTTGTTTTAGGGATGATGAGGTTGATATTTCTACATAGAGATAGGTGATCAGTTAACCTTCATGGTCATGATTTTCTCTGGGACTACAGAGATAAGTGAATAAAAGATAATCCATAAACAATAATCTTTTACACATTAAAATTAAGAGTTCTGTGGATAGATTTAATAGTCAATAACTTTGCCTAGATGCATGAATAAGCATTGGGCACACTTTACATGAGCAATAAGAAAATAATATAATTTAATCATTAATTTAAAGAATAAATCCTATGGATGGATATGGATATATATATATATATATATATATATATATATATATTATAGTGTAGATTATACAAGTTATTTATATATATATATATATATATATATATATATACACACACATATATGTTCTATTATTTCAACTGATTTTACAATGTTGAATTTAGCTTGCATAGACAACCCTGCAGCTTATTTTTTTGACAAAATAATACCACTTCCATAAAATCCTATGGGGCAGAGTCCATGTTTGACTTATCTATATAGTCAGAGAACTTAACACTATAACTGAAGTCTAGGAAGTCATCTTGTATAGTGTGTACAAATAAATGAGTGAGCTATTTCCATAAACATTGTAGGTTAGAAATGATTGTAAGAACAAGCTTCTAAATACACCCAATGAATGCATTTTGCTTTTGAAGTATAAATTCTGAAGAAAAAATATTGCTTTTACTTTACATTCTGACTCAACAAGTTGTTGGAGATATTTCTAAACAAATCATGTCAGCTTTCTTTTACTTATTAAATGACTTAATTTGAAACACATTAAAATTACACCTTGGAACATGTACAAATTCATAATATTTTCCTAATTTTTTCCTAAAATATTGTGCAATTATAAGTTTTTAAATATTACATTCATATGTTTTCAGTAGAATATGGAAATACTATTAGGATAATATGATAACTCAATAGATTTTTATCATTTCTTGGAATATTAAAACACAGTGAAAATAAAATACACAACACTTTTAATGAGCTGGCAATCTATCCAAAGCAATGATTATGTTTGGTGAAAATGTTATACAATTAAAATGTTAATGGCCTCCGTTCTGGAATATATAACCAAAAACATTAGTTGTACATTTATTTTCTTGGCTAATGTGATTCTAATACTTACTCTAGGGACATAATATGGAACTGAAGAAAGATATTCTCAAGAGTATTGTTTGCTGCATTTTAATGCTCACCCAAGTTTAATCATTTACAACATGAAAAGTATATAAAGAAATAAAGATATTCAGATTCAAAGGAATGATTTGCATTTATAAAGAGGAAATGAATGGATCTCTGTAGAGATCCATAGAAGAATGCTCAAAGTATAAAACTAAACAATATTTAAAACTCTGTAACATCATTTAATTTCCTTTAAAAAGTAACTAATCATCATCTATACCTTACCATTTGAGAAAAGGAAGGACAGTTTCACCTTTTACGTTATGTACAAAAATGAATGCTTTCTTTTTAGGATATGTATTCTTGCAGTAATAACCAAACTGTGGAATATATTATTTATATTCAGAAACGTTGTTATATGATCCTTTTCAAGATGACTTTTGATGAATACTAATTATTGTTCTGATTTTGGTTGCCAGAGAAGAATCGATAACTGTGGAACAGAAGTTCACAGTCAGAAGTGCATATAGATTGTTTCTTCTAGATATCATAGACTAAACTAAATTTATTTTATCCACAGAAATTATTCATCCTGCAATGTATGGAGGTTTGTATGCCCAAAATTTTAACGTCTGGTGTTTTCATCCTTGTGGAGAAAATTCCAAGTACATAACATTATTAGCTTCCTATCAGTGCCCTCCACCACTTGATCCCAGTCACTTCTTTTCAGAAGAATTTACCTGAGTTCTGAGTTTAGTAGCAGAATCTGGCATGCATGTCTGATTTGCAATTTCTTCTAATGTTTTCTCATAGAAAGCAGGCTGCCCACAAAAACAAAGCAAAACAATACAAAAAAATATACTCCATCTACCTCTCTATGTAATCAGCTTTACAAGATGAGACAAATTAGAGACAATCAAATATCATCCATGATATTAATAAATTGATATTGAGGATCTAGCAATGCTTTCTTGTTTGGAATGTCATACAATGTATGCAGGTATTGAAGCATCATATTGTATTTGTTCTATGTATACAATTATATATGTCAATTTAAAAATTAATTATACAAAAATATAGAAATAAACCAAACAGATATTAGCTTTGTTAGAGGTAGGTATATTCCAATCATGCAAATTTAATACTGCTTTAGTCACATTTCTCATTTAGTTTAAGTAAGATGTTATTAACCATTGTTAAAATTTAGTTCTGAGTTTTCCCCCAAAAGCTCATCTGTAAGGCAATGCAAGAATTTTCTGAGTTGAAATGATTGGATTACAATAGTCATGATCTAATCTTGGATTAATCCACAGATGTGGATTAACGGTGCAGTAACTGTAGGCAGGTAGAGTGTGGTTGGAATACATAGGTTTCTGGCAGTGTTCTCTTGGGGTTTATATTTTGTCTCTAGTGAGTGGAGCTCTCTCTCTCTGCTTCCTGATTGCCACGCTCTGAACTGCTTTACTCTTTTACAACCTTCTGCCATTATGTTCTGCTTCACGTTGGGCACAGATCTTTATTGTCAGCCATCTAAGAGAACTGAGACCTCTGAAATTATAAGTCTCGAATAAATTTTTCCTTTTCTACATTATTATTGTCAGATCTTCTGGTCATAGTGATGAAAAACCCAACTAATGCAACTCTTTTCCTAAATTGGCAGATCTTCTGGAATTCTAGGTATTAAAAACATTTCAAAATTTCTCCCCTGAAAACATGTTTTTTGTTGTTATTTATTCCATCTCATTACAAAAGTAAAACAACTTATACAAAACTAAATAAGCAATATAATAAATAGAAAAAATACAAAATAGAAGAAATCAATAAGTGAGGTTTTTGATACTTGGGAGACACTACTGCTTACATGCCATCAAACTATATTAGGTCTTAATGCTTATTTTTAACATTTTGATTTTACTAAAAATATAATGTACATGCTGGTTTATTTAATTAACAACTATAGAATAAATATTTACCTTGTTTAAAAAATGTTTAACAAATTTCATTTTAATTATCCCATTATTGTCTATTCTTGAAATATATATATTTTCACTTTAATCTCTCTTGTATCAGACATTTAACTTTTTCTAATTTCTCCCCATTTGTGCATTGTGTCATGATGAATACCCTTGTACCTAAATATTTTCTCTATTTAATTCACATAGACCTCACATCAGGAAATTAAAGAATACAGATTTAGCAAATTCAGTTTTCAAGATTGTAACAGGAATTTAGATTCTTCTAGGAGTGATAATTTTTTTATTTCTTACATGACAATAGTGGAATGCATTACAATCATAATTATCCATTCTCAACACCATTTTTTGTAACTCTGTATATAAATTATGTTCACGCCAAATTATGCCATTATACATGAGCTATTATTATTATTATTTTTGCATTACAATTCTTAATATAAATTCCTTTATACTACAATTTATCATATCTCTGATTGTATATAAGGTATGTTGACACCAAATTCACATCTTCATACATGTATTTTGTATAATGATGAGGAAAATTCTTGTGAAAGCTTTTATTTATATACAAAAGCAAGTGGGTGCACTCCTATAATCCCAGAAGCTTGCAGGGCTGAGACAGGAGAATTGTGAGTTCAAAGTCAGCCTCAGCAAAAGTGAGGCACTGAGCAACTCAGAGACCCTGTCTCTAACTAAAATACAAAATAGGGCTGGGGATGTTGCTCAGTGGTCGAATACCCCTGAGTGTAATCCCTGGTACCAAAAAGGAAAGAAAGAAAGAAAGAAAGAAAGAGAGAGAGAGAGAGAGAGAGAGAGAGAAAGAGGAAGGAAGGCAGGCAATAAATGCTTCTTATTAAAAAATAAATAACAATGTAAGCCTTCAGGAAATACATATTAACTTATAAAAGCTTTGCATACCAATTTTAATATAAATCTGGGCTACCGAACTCTTCTTTTTTTCTAGATATAACACAATTCATTTGCAGTTTACTAACTGATATGTGTTCAAGGTTAATCACTGGAATATTTACATGTTTCACATTAAAACACAGCATTTATCTTACCTGATAGCACATAACTGTACTTAATTTGTATTAGAAAAAAAAAGTGGTTGTAAAATAACTGTAGAACAAAATGTGTTTGACTTTCAAGTCACCCCTTTTGTGGGGTGCCTTTTTTTCACTCTTGCTAACTAAAAGTATTTCAGATAATTAACTCAGGAAATCCTCAGGGCACTTTCTAGCACTCATACCTTGAGTTAGACTCCAAGGCCACCTCATCTTACAGAATATGATATTTTCCTTCTTAGATCTTGCTTGTTGGGCTATAACACTTGGCCCTGGATGTGCATAAGGCATTTACTCTATTCCCAATGTTTGGCATATTCCACCATCACTGCTGGTTCATATCTAATAACTATTCACAGCCTGAACATTTCAAAAACCAATCTCTTGCTTTTCTTGTAATTCTATGAAAGCATAGTATAAAAGAACACCATGATTCACCCAGCTGCTAAGGTCAGAAGTCAAGAGGTATGCTTCTTTTTATTTTCCTTTTTGTTTTTACACCAACGTTCAATTCACACCATATTTGAACAATTTTTCTCTAATATATATTCCACATCTTTGCAGTTCTCTCCAGCATTACTACTGTCTCCCTGGTCTAAGTGACAATCATGCTTCACTTAGACCCTTGTAATGGCCCCTATTTTGGCTTCCTGTTTTTACTTCTATTCCATAAATTCCTCCTGTAGTCCTGGCAGCTTTTCACAATGTAAATTTGCTGAAGTAACTGCTCTGCTCAAAACCCTTCAGTGGCTTTCCATTGTAAAGAATTCAAAATGTCTCCCTCTTACTCTGGCCTACAAGGCCTTAAGGGCAGTTGTGAGCTCTGGCCAGGACTTCTAATCTCATTTTGAAACATCCATGCTCTGAACTTCCCACTCCACTGCTCTCAGAGTTTTGAATGGCTCCTTTCTTCCCAATTAAGTCTCACCTGAAATACCAATGTTAGTGAAAGAAAAATGAAATAAAAATATCTTGTTAATACACTTGCACAATGATTTCCTTCCCTGTTGATGATATTTTATAACCTCTATCAGTTGCATTGTTGAGCATAGCAAATAATATGTTTTTGAAGTCGTATGGATGGTAAAATTACTGATCTTTTGCTACTCTGTGAATAATTTTCAGTTGCATTAGCAATGAAAATTATCCACATTGAAAAATTCTTGGAGAAATTTTCCCTCAAAACTAGTATTTCAGAGAAATATGAAACAAATTCATTTTTTTTCTTTTGTAAAAATTCCTTTATTTCCTACTTTTCAATAGAATTGTTAGACAGTATTTTCATATCATTTTTTGTAAAAATTTCTTTATTTCCTACTTTTTAATGGAATTGTTAGAGAGTATTTTCATAATTATTAAAGTTCTATGATGTTTTAGTATATATATAATTTTCATAAATATTTGAAAATGTTTAGTGCTTTCAAGCAACATACTCTTATGATTGAAAACATTGGCAAGTCTTTATAATATACTTATGCTGTTGGGTTTTGTTTTCAATCTCTTCTTTAGAAATGCCTAAAGGAATAACTATGTTGAGTTTCTTTCCACTCTGGTTCTTCATATCTACCAACTTCTTTCTTATTAGTTTAGTAATTGCTTCTGGATTTTCTCTATGTTTTAGTCACTTGATAAGGATTTATGTGGTATCAAATTTACTGTTATTTTTTTAAATTTGTTTACATTTGTTCCTTATCCAATTTATTCAAAATTTACATATATTTCATACACTCATGTGCCCACATTCATGATTTTGGTGTACACATATGAATGTGTATGCATTTCTTCTTAGCCTCTATCCCTCTTTATATCTGTTTTCTGGGGGTGAAGGCAATTAATGAATTGCACCTACTTAATTATCTAGAAAAGAATTAGCTGTGTTATACAATAGTGTTTCCACAATTTGGCTGCATTGAATACCTAAATTTCATTAGTTTCTGTTTTGGTCAACATTTTTTACTGCTGTGAACAAAGCACCTGACAAGAACAATCAGAGAAGGAAGTTTATTTGAAGCTCATGGTTTCAGAGGTCTTAGACCATAGATAGCTGACTCCATTCCTCCAGGCTGAGGTGAGGTACAACATCATGACAGAAGGGTGGTGGAGGAATGCAGCTCAGAACATGGCACCAGGAAGCAGAGAGAGCCTCTCCTCAACATGCACAAAATATATACCCCCAAGGATTCGCCCCCAATGGCCTACCTCCTCCAGTAACATCCTACTAGCTTTATAGTTACCCCCAGTTCATCCCTATGAGCAGATTAACACTGATTGAGTTAAGGCTTTCAGAACCCAATCATTTCACCTCTTAATCTTCCTGCATTGTCTCATATATAAGCTTTGGTGTGTGGGGGGAGGTGGGGGGGACTTCACATCTAAACCATAACAGTTTCTAATAGATATTTCATAAAAAAGTTTATGAATGGATAATTTACACAGTACTTAATATACAACTTATTATATTATCTTTTTAAAATATTTTGGTTATATAAGACTCTAAAAGGTTTAGAGCAAAAAAACAAATTATTTTTATCTGAATCATCATTTCTCAAATTGATATATGTAAGCATTTTGTTTTGATAGTTGACTGCTTTTAGAAAGTCAATAGTTGATAGGTCATATACAATAGCATGGGGTATCCTCCCAACTGACTCCAATCTGTTTCCATGCATTAAAGAAAAAAAGCCAAAAAATTGTTTTAGAGCTCTTCATGTAATTTATATTTTACAAATTAGATAGAGAATCCATTAGCCACATGATGTGAGAAAGGCATCCAATACAGAACTGTATTTTTATACTTACTTATATATTTATTATTTTTTGGGACAGGATCTCAATAAGTTTCTTAAGGGCCTTGTTAAGTTGATGAGGCTGGCTTTGGACTGTGATCCTCTTGCCTGTCCCTCCTGAGCTGCTTGGGATTATAGGCATGTGCCAGGACAACCAGCTAGAATTTTATTTTTAGGATGAAATTAATTGTAGCAACTTAAGAGGTGGTAAGCAGGCATGTTTACAGATGAGAATACTTACAGAAGGGATTCTTGGGTCCTGGAAATAATAACAGCTTTGGTAATAATTGTCTGTATGTCCCAATCTAGTGCTAGAAACAGGAGGTAGCCTACACCTTACCCACCATGTCTGTTACAGGGTTTTAAGAATAATTTCTGGAATCTTAGATTTGAGTGTGTAAATTTACAACTCTAAAAGACGCTGAGAGCTCTCAGTCTTTTAATAAATCTAGTTCTACTGGAAGTAGATATAAATAACTTTTTTAATTAAAGCATCACTTTTTATAGTTATTAATTTTTATCAAAAGGGTATCAGGCATCAAAACAGACTGAAGAGCCAGGTGTGGTTGTCTCGTACCTGTAATCAAAGTGGTTCGGGATGCTGAGGCAGGAGGATTGCAAGTTCAAAGGAGCCTGAGCAAAAGCGAGCTACTGATCAACTCAGTGAGACCCTGTCTCTAAATAAAATACAAAATAGGGCTATGGGTGTGGCTCAATGGTCATATGCCTCTAAGTTCAATTCCCAGTACCCCCAAAAAAATAATAATACAGACAAAAGGAAATGGAAATGAAGGATGGTGTCTGACAAGATTTAGTTTCTAGGCAACAACAATTATCATTAACGATTAAAGACTGGTAAAGTAAAAGTAGAAATGGAAAATGACCTATTGTATGACATGCTCTATTGGTTCAGGTGCCATTGCTTTAAACCACTGGTGCAGGACTAGTTCAAACAACAGCCCTATTAGTCCTCTTCTATGAACATTAATATGTAGAGGAGCGAGACCTGGATGTTGCAATGAGGAATTTCAATGAATTCAAATCGACCTGCATATCCCAGCATATTCCATGTGCTTTTCTTGCCAATAGAGGCTGGTACCCTAAAAGTGTAATAAAGTAGTTCATGCTTTGAAAATCTGGGAATGACATCACCTTCATTATTTGCATCAACATTTTCCTTGTTGCCCTAAGTCTTTCTTTGCTCCCATAGTTACCTCTAGATTTATAATGAAATGAGATCCTAAATTTTATTGGAGATTAAGACAATTTTTAATTCAAAGAAAAGTCTTGATAAACCAAATGAATTGTAGTATTTTATAAATTTATGTCAATTTGAATCTGGGAATCTGTGTGAAAATAGATTTAGAGACTGCTTGTTACACAGAAAGTTTAATGACTTTAAAAGATCCAGAGCAATGGAATGAATTGTTTTATCTGATCCATCATTTCTCAAACTTATATACATAAACATTTGGCTCTGAGAGTTGACATTCTTTCAGAATGTCAATAATTGCTATGTCAGAAACAATGGCTTGGAGATTCCTTCAAGTTGACACTTAAATCAAGCAGACCTCTTATGGTCAGGCATATCAATTATTCTGTATCAAAGTTGACAACTATTGGCTATTGAACCAACACCTAAACTCAATGCTGGTCAATGTTAATTGTAACTGAAGTGCCAGAAATTGTTTGCTATACCATTATAAGAAGGAACCCCAAAAATCATGCATGAATTTCTCACTTAAGTATTTGATAAGAAAAGAGTAAGTTGGAGAAAAAAATCCAACAGTAAACATGCTAATAACTTGACAAATACACTAATGGTATTACTAGTTAGAGAATCCTTATTTCTGAAATAGTTTTAGCAGTTTTATCTGATATATATCTCTAAATTTATGAAGTTTTCAGGGCATGATTCCTTAGAAATGTCATTTGAACCATGTAATTACCAGTGTAAAAAAATACATATTTCATGACCAAATAGGCTACCTTTGAACAACATGGATAATACTCAGATATTCCTGTGTTATCTTTGAGATAAGGATCACCCTCAGAATAAAGCCCAAAATATGTAGAGTGATTTTGGCCTTCAATTTGCATCTATGTTTTGACCAGATTCCATTACTGCCTATAGACTTGGAAATATTAGCACAGTTTGGTACTGGATAAGACCATTGAGCGTGACTTGCAACCTGGCAGTTCACGTTGCTTCAATGCTATTCTCCAGAACTTGGATGTGTGGGTCTTAACTATCTGAGAGGGAGGTTGTTAAAGATAGACTGTATTTTTAAAGGTCAGGTGAATTTCAAAATACAGAGAATTTTCTTACAAAGGAAGAAGACAAGCCTAGATATTGAGGCAATCAGAAGTCTTTAACACAGAAAGTATGTCAAAGTTTATTCAACCTCATTCTTTACTCTCGGAATATTTTTTACTTTGCCTTAAAGAAGCTTGATTAAATGTTAGAGTCAATTTATAAATTAGATTACATGAGAAGAAATGTTAATTGTTAGTAAAGCAGAAGAAATCATGAAGAAATTCTCTAAACTGCTAATATAAATCTCAGGGTAAAAACAGATGGTGAGCAAGTTTATAATATTAATTTATCCTCCTAAAAATAATAGGTAGTTTTATGGTATTTTCTCTTAAGAAGAAGACTTTATAACATTTTAAAGCTATTTTATCATGTTATATTTGAAGTAAAACTTTCATATCAAACCCAAGCCTACAGATTTTAAATTCTTAAACGTCTAGAAATTTTAAGATGAACCGCTAAATAAGCCTGAGAGGCATGAACTTACCCTATATGTAAGGGAAAGGCTAGTGCCTTATAAAAATATCTTTAGAAACCAAGCTGGGAAATTTATTAGGATGTAAGATAATAATTGAAAACAAGTGTGTAGTTAATTGAAAGTAAAGGTCCAAACTAAAGACTTCAAAATATATTAATCAACAATAAACCTTGCTCTTGAGCTTCTCGTTTGTAATCTCTATGCTCAAGCATGAAAGTTTGGCTGAAGGAAAATGCGCCTCTGTGTTCACTTCCAGGGAAACATACAGCACTACAGTAAAAGAGACCAGACCTAGGTCTTGGTTGGAAAGAGCATGCAGCATCAGCACCCTCAGAGCCAGGAACTGCTGCAGGGACGGATGCTGTGCCAAGAGCAGCAGGTCCTCAGAGGACACTTCAGTGCTGACAACATCAAGACTGGGCATCTGTCCTGGCAAAGATACTAATGGGTTTAGTTAAGCCCCTGTGTGGTAGTAGTAACTTGGGTGGCACCTGTGGCTGAACCACTGCATTAGGTTTCCAAAGTCTTAGAAGCTGTCACCAATGATGATCCTAGAAAACATTTATGGTGATTTCTATGTGTCACACACTTTCCAAGGGTTATATGTATTATTGTAGCCTGAGATTTAGCCTTCTTGTGCAAAGTTTCACACATAATATAGCCTGAACTAGATTCAAACTAAAAATTCATACTTTTAAAAAATTAATCTATGCTGAGACAGATTTTATAATTCAAGGATCACCTTAGAGATCACCAGGAAATCACACAATTGTTTGAAAACTTTGGCACTGGCAGGAATAGAAGGGGCATAGAGAGGAAGACATGTGGTTAGAGAAATAGTTTGGAATCTTGGATGTGACCCTTTTCATTCTTATGGTAGTTCTTGGGAAATATAGGTTACAAGCTATTACACGATGGATTCTCTTAAGTTATTGAAAGATACAATGTATGGTCATAAACATAATTTTGTTCAAATTTTAATTATAAAGCAAACATTTCTATTTGTTTTTTGCAATAAGCAACACAAAAAGAACAAGGAGTAAAGATTAGCATAAGTTTATATACTAACAGTTCGTAGTTAACATGAAGATTGCCATGGTAGAGAATGTTTTTTGTTTTTTTTTGAAATCAAAACAATATTGTCTGAGAGTGTTGGTGCACACAGAGAAATTCAGGAGGCTGAAGACAGAAGCATGACAAGTTTGAGGCTAGCCTCAGCAATTTAGTGAGATCCTGCCTCAAAATAAAAAATATAAAGGACTGGGATGAAGCTCAGTGTAAAGCAACTCTGTTTCAAGCTTCAGTACACCACACCAAAAAAGAAAAGTATTAGTATTTATTTATGTGACTGTCATTGGGTCCTTCTCAAAAGGTAGAGATATTTGTACAATCCAACAGATGACAATTCTTCATCTATGAACTGCATGGAAATCATGTAATAATTGTGAAATATAATGGTCTCCAGATTATATAATTAATATATTTGATTTAAAAATATTGAAAATTATAGATTGTAAACTAGATTTTGTTAAAATCCTCCTTCCTCTGTAAAAGATAGACTAAGCTGCATATCCATTCTCCTCAAAACTCTTTGAAGTTTCATCTCCAAGAATCATGGTGTTCCAATTCTAAAATAAAATAATTACAGACCTCTTTCACTAAACAACTACTGACTGCTATTTCAAATTACAAATATGTTTAAGACAGTTTCATATATGGGGACTATCCTTACATAAGTTTTATAACTATTATAAGAAAAGTAAAATACAGTTTTCAATTTTAAGTAAAAATTTACAAATACAGTTTTAAACCCAAGAACTTCACATCATTCTTAATAGAAATTAATGCGATAAAACACAGTTCATTTTAAAATACTTTGGATGCAAATCCCCATCACTTATCTTCTGATTTTTTCATATCTTCGCAGATATGATTAAAACGATCAATGTTTCATTTCATGATTCAGGATATTAACAGCTTTTAGTGGTATGTTTTCCACATTATACCTGGAATTTTCTTGTTGTTTATTGTGTTTGAATCATTGATACTATTTTTAATAGTCTGTTTCCTTACAGGAATATTTTGAAATCATCATCCATTTTTTGAGAAATGCTTAGCTTAATTTAGCTAATATAAACCATAATCCATGTGATGGCTGAATTTATCAATGTACATTAAAAGGAACAAGTGAGTGTGCAATATTCACCTATTGGATATACCATGCTGTGTATATCACATATGAACTTCTGAAATGTATAGCCCTAGAGCAGGTACCTGGGCTAGTTTAAATTTTAATTATTAGTAAAGCAGAATTCCTTTTATATTTTTAAATTCAAAATTTGTATTAAATCCATACTTGTCACTCTTATAACTGTTATTTAGACAATTGGTATAAAATTATTTATAGTTATTTGTCATTTAAATAAAAAAGATGCAGTAGAAAAGAAAGAAGCACACATACATACATGCTTTAAATACATCCTTTAAAATATTTTTGAAACACTGTATTTTCGGAAAGTTATGTTGTTCAATTACCCAAATGAGACTTTTAGGTCCTCTGCTAAAATATAAACAAATAATTATCAATATTTATTCTGTATTCAAAATTCTCCAAAGTCAGACATTAAGTATTATAGAGCTTACCCAGATTTATGAAAGCAGTTGTATATATATAAATATATATATATATATGCATAAAATAATATAATAAAATATATTATATATTATATATATTTATTATATGTATACTATATATATAAAATAATATATTTATGTTATACTGAAACAATACCTAAAAATATGTAAGGAATCATCTATGTAGTGGTCAAATATTAACTTTTCAAAACAGAAAATATGTTCTAACCAAGAAGCTGACTTCTGTGATTGCAATGTATTTTGTGGTATTTGCTGATAAATATATTGCTTACTTTGACAATAAGATAGCATTTATTGCCTTATATTGTTAATATTTTTTATTTCTATACCTCATGGTTGATTGATTGATTGATTGATTGATTCCAGCTTCCATCTCCCTGCCTCTAATTTTTTTTAATGTGTATGTATGTGTTGAGGATATAACTCAAGTCCTCACATATGCATGCTACACAAGTGCTCTACCACTGAGTCATAACTCCAGCACTCTTCTCTCTCAAAGCAGGAATAACAAGAAATCAGATTGCAGACAAAGGAAACTCAATATATGTTACTAAAACTTATGTTTAACATAAATTAAGATATAGTTTAATTTATTTATATATAACTAATGGAGGGAATGAGGTAATTTTTTAAATTCCTAATAATAGACTTTGGTTCAGAATATAGAATGTGTAACAATTTACACAACAGATTCCCTCTCTCCCCACTGCTGATTGACTCATGCTCTATAACAGACATGTCATAGAGGGTTCAGTCATAGCTCTTTGAGAACATGTTTATTTGAAGACCTGAACGCAGATTAAAACAGTATATATTTTATCAAATACCATACATTTAAATTAACTTTTCTGCTGTATTTCATGGTATTCTTCTAATCTAAAAGCTAAAATTAACTGACATTCTCTAAGATTTTTATAATTTTAGTATGCCAATGTAAATTTGTAAATACACTTTGTTGGAGCACATTAACCATTGAAAACCTATGACTTTTTGAGAGATATTGATCCATAAATGTAATATTAGACATAAGTGTTCAATTAAAACTATTGGTATAACAATAAGGTATTGCACTGATTTAACCATTTCTGTTAAGTAAACATATTCCCCAGGATGTGGAAAGGAATTTGGCATGATAATGATCAGCTTGATTTGGGATTCATAAAGGCAGAGAGTAAAATGAAACTTGTCAAATTCGCTAATCTACAATTATTAACCCCTTTTGAGTTTATGAAGCTATGAAGTTGCAATAGCTAATGAGCGTCACTTTATGGTTCCAATTTCCCCTACTTGAAAGGAAAGGATGTTCATTCTTATGAATTTTTTCTGCAGTTATAAAAATCCCTCCACTATACTTTTCATAATGCAAAATCCTAAAATCAGTCATTTGTTCACTTTTAAGGTAATTACTGACAAGTGGGGGTGGAGCACCATAATTGACATTGAGAAGAATGATGCATTCCTGGGACAAGAAACTTTACCACTTTTAAATGAAAATTGAGACAAAGAAGAAGTGAGCAGTTGTTGTGTAGACAATCAACATTTTCTGGTCCATCAGTTTATTTACTTTGTTCTATGGCTCCTTATGTCTATTCATTATGAATAACAAACATTATTTCACAAATTTTCATGTTTATTTTATTAAGCATCAATTGAATGTGTTTTGGACACATTGCAAGTATAACCATTGTCATGAAATAGACTTTACTAGCATACTCACCTTACTCAGTATCTTAGCAAGTTTTCTGTTAGTATGATAAAATATATGTCTATAATAGGTTATATATATATGGGTTATATTTATATACATTATATTACATATATATGTCTTATGCATATCTATCTCTATTATCTATCTATCTATCTATCTATCTATCTATTTGCCATATAGTTCTGGGGTTGTGAGGTCTAAAATCTTGGTGATGACACCTTCTCAGCTTCTGGTGAATGCTACCTTGTTTCACCATAAGACAGCACAGGGCAATACATGGTTAAGCAGAAAGAGAATGCGAGCTTTGATTTCTTATCCTCTTCTTATAAAGCAAATAATACTAATCATGATTCCCCTACTCATTGTAACATGAAAAATGATGGGTGGGCTCTTTGTCTTGCTAATTTAAAGAATAAAATCCATGGACACAAAGTTGATAGTAAAGCAATGGGATTTAGCAGAGTAATAAAAAGAAGTTAGAGTTCCCAAATATGAAGGGGACCCATGAGAGGGTTGTCAGTGGGTACCTGTTTTCTGTTTTGTTTTGTTTTTGTTTTCTCTGTTACAATGTGATTTTATTAATTGATTTGGAGACAATGAGGTTCAAATGATATTTTCTGAAAGTATCAATATGGACTCTAAATAAAATTAGTAGCTTCAAAAAGTGTTAGTCATATTCTTCTAATCTAAAAGCTAACAATGACTGACATTCTCTAAGATTTTTATAATTTTAGTATGCCAATATAATAAAATAATTCAACTATTTAGGATATAAAAATCTAAGACTAGCTGGAAACTCAGAAATAATTCAGTCGAATATCCATTTTGTTTGAAAAGTAGATGCAAAGATCAAGTGATTTGCCCAAGCTCACATACCTGATAGATTTAAAACTGAAAATCAAACATTTTTTTCCTAAAGATAGAATTCTGTCAATAATATTTCAACTGGTTCTCTATCTACTAAAAGTCTAGGCTTTTTTTTTTTCTCCTAATACTTTTTTTTTCTCCTAATACTTTTTTTTTCTCCTAATGCAAGTATTATATGGAATAATGTTTTCTAATGCTCCATTCAAATGTTATATGGAAGAATGTGGACTTCAGGCTAGGAAGGGGATTCGGCAGATAACTCAACCAGCCCTTTCTTTGTAAAAAGGAGAAAAGATCTGAGAAGCAACTCAGCAAGCTCTTGGCAGAGGCATCCGGATTAAATTTATTCCTAAATCCCACCTCTCATTTCATGTTTCATGCCTATCCACTAAATCCTGTGCTCCTTTTAAATCTCCTTTCTGCACTGAGTTTTAGTTAGGCCAAAATGCCTTCCAGTCAAACAGAAGAAACTAATCCAAACATGGAGGTAAACCAAAGGCAGTTCCAGTATTTCCATGACTATCTCTGAGTTCATTTCCCAAATTCTTAGACAGATGACAGACACCAGCAATTTGACCCCTCTTTTCATAGCTTCAAAGATCCTTATTTTCCCCCAAAGACTTCCTGAGTAAAAAAGTCTGCATGTGGAAAATCAATGACAGGAATTAGAAGAGAAATAAGGGTAAACATGGGTTGTCTGTTGTACTTGTCATTGGGAAATTTGGTTTTCTAAACATTTCTTGAGTTCCTTCATATGAGTTTTTAGTATCTAGCAAAAAGAAGCAAAATGAAGCAAACCTATAAAATAAGGACACTTAGTGTCCATTCCCCTCCCACACTTCCACATCCAGTGCCTGCCTTTTGTCCCCAAAGCAGTACCTGCATGGTCCAGCTGGTATGTCACCTCCTTGCCTGCCCAGTCTCAGCTGCCCTCTGTAAGGCCTCCCCTGACCCTTGCTAATGAAGCCCACCATGCTGTCACCACTCTACATCACTACTCCAGTTTGTTTTCTTCATCGCACTTAACCATTACCTCAGACTACATTATTTATATTTACTTGCTTATCACCTTTCAGTAACAGCAGTAAACTCTGTGAGAGAAGAGACCTTGTCGGTCAGACTCATGGCATTCCCAGCACCCAGCAGTGCCTGGCATCCACTAGGTGCTCAATAAATACTTGACCAATAAATAAAGAATGAAAAGGATGATGAAGTGACAATAGACATGCATTTCTAAAAATTAACTGTCACCTGATTCCCAATGACTCCTACAATTTTTGCCCAAGGCAACGAATAGACAAACTATGTCCTTAGTGACTTCTTCCACCATAGGCTCTCCTAAGGTCTTCCTGGCTTATAGGAGCTCTCCACAGGGTACAAAGGAGCCTGAGGAGGTGACTCTTAAGGGAAGATAAGTTCACATGTTGCTTTGGTTCTTCCTCCTTGCTATTTAAATTCAGCAATCCCCCCCCCAAAAAAATTCAAATTAAATTAGAGAAATACAAAAAAATGTAGAGCTGTCAAAGAAGAAGAAGTCTCAAGAGATGGTTGGTAATAAGTGTCTGTTGTCTAGAGGTTTTTAAAAGACCACCTAATGTTCTAGTTTACGTGATTGGAGCCTATGTAAATGAAGGGTGTAGCATAGACAAATCAAGCTCCTGAAACTATGAGTTTAATAAGCCAATCAGAAGTATGCAAACCTTATCCATTATTTATATAAACAATAAAATGGGCCCTTTATGGCTTGGCATATACATTGGTAAGAGGAAGCACTTTAGGTAAAGGCAGATTTTGTAGTTGGCTATTGCTAGTTGTAGGGATAGCATAACTTTGGGAATGGTTTCCTACATATAAATTTTCAATGACATGAGGAAACCATAGCACCCATTCTGAAAGGCAACATTTTAAAAACAAAATTAAGAGCTACAAAAGGTTTTCAAATCAGGGGGCTTAGATTTATAGCAGAATAGATATTGTGTAGGTGAATGTCACATGACTAGTAGGTATTGTCCATGTGAACGATCAGGTGCATGCAGTGGAAAGGCAAGTAAAATTGTGTGATACAATTAACAAATATCCAGCCCTGGAGAACTGCAGGTTTTTCCCATGTATCTGGAAGGTAGCTAAAGGATAGATGTCACCATATATAAAGTACTAAATTAACATTTATAAATTGTCATAATATAGTTACGGGTTAATGAATTATTATAGACTGATTGTGTTTCTTCAAAATTCAAGCAGTGAAGCCCTAACCTCTGAAATAATGGTATTTGAAGGTGAGGGACTTTAGAAGGTAATTCTGTTTGGATGAGTTCAGGAGAATGTAGTTCTGATGATGAGATTCTGTGCCTCTACAAGAAGAGACTGCAGAACTTGTTCTCTATCAATCTCACACACCCCCGGAAAGACAGCTCTCATCAGAATCAAATCAAGTATCACCCTGATCTTGGACTTTACTGTAAGAAATAAATTTCTGCTGTTTAAGCCATCTGGTATGTGGTATTGTTGCAGCAGTTGAACGGACAAAGGTAATTCCTTCTACAAGTAGGTAGAAACAAATTAAAATTAGGAAGTTTTTTTAATATTTCTCACCATCACTAAAAACAATCCTTCCCCAACAAGAGCACTTAGCCCTAGGAGAGGAACAGATGTTGAGAAGGATCCAGGCAGAAGGTAACCGATTCCTGAAAGATTGCACCTGGACAAATTACGCCTTTGACCTTCTCTTGGAGAACAGGAGAAAGCAACTCCAGAAACCATGTTCACTTGTATTTCCTGTCACAGCACTATTAATCATCTTTGGAATACCATAAAATTAACTTCAGCCATCTCAAGAAAATAGTCTTTACCTTGCAACTTAGACCATGTAAATGTCACCAGATCAAAATTGTGCTCATAATCACTCTATAAAAATTTGAAGTCTAATCTTTACTTTGAAAGCCCTTTTTACTTGTCAGGGTGATAGGTAGCCTGATTGATTAAAGTGAGGTCTTTTGAACAAAGACTTCTGACTTCTTTTTTGCTCTACGTCCCGATTCAATAGTTTTCAACCTTCAAAAAATCAATTTTCTATATTTATAAGATTATATAAGCTAGCTAGAGATATACCCAGTAAGAATATTATTTATAATTGTTGAAGTTAAATGTAATTTTTGATGTTTGAAATATTGAAATATTCAACAAAAAATCCAATATCTGTTCTGTAAATTTCTTTTATGTCAAGAGAAGTTTGGGGATATAGATGCTCCTTAAAATAAATTACTATCCAGAAAATATTATCAATGAAAGGGGGACTATTAAGAAATGAAAATTTAATTTTACAATGTATTTTAAGATTATTAATTTGTGTTCTGGAAGTCAAATATGTTTAGGAAGGTCTAAGTGTTAAAACATTGTGAATATAAATTTTTAAGTTTTCTTTCAATATCCAGTATTTGAAACCATCTTATTTGCTGATTCTAAGAATGAAGGAATAAATATATGCTATAGCAGAATTTGCAGTCCTAGCTGACTTTTGCAGCCACAAACTGGAAAGACTTGATCTTATGTCTCCTTGCTGTTATACAGAATGGTATGGAGTGAAATCAAATAGAGGATTATTATCAGACAAAGCACCTCAACATCGATCTCTTTACTTACCATGACACTGTTTATTTGCTTCTTTGTTTATCCATTTGTTTTTGCTGGTGTAGAGATTTCCTAGATAAATATATAGTATCCACTTCTTTCTTCAGACTCTTCTTGTATTTCTCAGGTATGAATAAGACTTTCCTGAAGACTGCTTCTGAGTCCTACATGAAGAAAATAGGAAGTCTTCATCTTTATTGCATTTCCTGTTCTTTCTTTTTAACTAGAATTTGATTAACAAGACACTGTATGTAGTTTACGTCCCAAAAGGTCAAAAATTAATGTTTTCCAGATAGACTACAGGGTTTCTTTTGTTAAACCTAAAATAATTTAGTATTTGTTCAAAATTTAGTATGTGTTTCAAAGAGGATTGAATATAGATAAAAATGTTGTGAGTCTAACACAAACTATATTAATGGCTAAATTCTTCAGTAAATAGCTATGTAGTCTGTCTTTTCTTGTGGAGTTAGTTATTTTTTCTGCCTGTGATTCTATGGGCTTGTATTAGTATTTCTCCCTCTGTGTTAAAATTATCCATCAGCCTACCAGTCTTCCTATGAGACAGACTGACTCTCGGGACTGGAATCATGTATTTGTCCTTCTAGCAATTCAGATGCCTAGATAGGGAAGGATTCAATGAATAGAGATGAATAATTGAATAAATAACATCATCAAATAAAATATGAAACCTCAATGCAGAGGAAAGCATACACACACACACACACACACACACACACACACACACAATCTGTACCTGTAATTATTTAACTGCTAAAATACTGTATAAGGGGGTAAAATTTATTATATCTCTGAAAAAAATAATATTTGTTGAACACTTTCTAGACTTCTTTGGTGGAAAGTAAAAAGGCTTCATTAGTCAATCTAAAAAAACTGAGAGGAAGAAAGAAATACATACACAGATAAACACCAATAAAAAGGGAATTTATTGAGAACTTATACTCTTAACAAAGTCTTATTAATTATGATTTTGATTTTAGCCATGGAAGCTCATTTAACTTATATATTAAATAAACCTAGAAATCAGTTTCCTATCATATCATCAGTAGCCTTATTCTTTTCACAAATTTCTGGTAGCTCATACAGCAGGTCTCAAGGCAATACGCACTCCCGATATTTAATTTTTTGTCATATGATCTTTTTCTCCTTTAAATTATGCAAAGTGGAAACTGGCTGGTGAAGTTGACTTTTGTAGGTCAATTCTTACATCTCAAGTTACTTTGAGAAGGGATATTTATGAATAGGTCTCACTCACCACCATGGCTTTCACTTATTGAATTCCAATAATGAATGAGACAGCTTGATTCCTCTTACCCTACCCTGACATAACAGACAAATCCGGATCATCTCACCATCAGCTGGTTCCTTGCAATCCTGATGTATTTGGCTAATATGCCTCATATGTTTTCATGGCTTCTCTTTCTCTCTCTCCCCAGCACAGCCCCACCCCTCTCTATCTCCCCCTCTTCTCTGCAAGCCTTCCTTATCTCTCCTTCTTTTGTTACTCTGGAGATAGGTGGACAATCCAATTTGTTGAGATACTTATGAATATTATTATCTCTGCTGATCATAAGAGATTGCCAACTAACATTAAGAAGACAGTCTTAGCTCAGGTTGTCACCACCCACTCTGGTCCAATCATTGTTTATTCTTTGTAAAGAAAATTTTAAATCAGATTCCCTGAGAAACAAGACTGGCCATTGGAACACTTAAAATATTTGAACAGAAACTTCATTGTAACTAACTGACATACTGAACATGCAAGCCCTTAAGATGCTGAGAACTGTGATGGCATGGGTAATTACTTGATCAGCATAAATTTCACCCCGCTATGCATTCATGGTCCCACAATACAGATGAAGGTGAGTCTCAGGAAAAATAGATGACTTCTCTAAGCCCATTGCTACTAAAAGATTAAGTAAATGTTTGAGCCCAACAGTGACCTTAAGATTCTAATATATTTAGTTAACTCCATAATTCCTACAGTGAAAAATAATGCAACTTTCCTTTAATCATTTTATAAAATACTCTCAGAGTAATAATCTATTATTGTACAGAATGACATCCAAAGGATATCATTGGAGGAATGTTGGTGCAAAAGATTCCCCACCTCCAACAAATTGTAAATGTCAGAGAACTTCTATTGTCAAAATTTTATTTTTGATATTCTTCATGGATTAATGAATAGTAATTGGTACAGCTTATTGAGCACAAACCAGTTATTTTGTTTATAAATGGATCATTCAAAATGTAAGCAGTAAAATATAATTGTGATATATACATGGGCTTTAGTGCTAGATCTACTAATATAAATTCTACATCACGAACAAGTTGTCTTTTCCTGTTAAAGTATGCAATGTGAAACTAGGTTAGTTAAACATGATTGTTTTGAATACCAGTGCTTATGTCCTAATATATTATAAGAGAGGATATTGATCAACTACCATACAATCACAGCTCTGAATTTTTTATTCCCATTCATGGAATTATTGATTAAATTTGTCTTTAGAAAATTATTTTTGATATAAAATCAGTATTAATTTTTAAAAAGTATGATTTCACTTGCCAAAAAAATTATCATGTGACTTATATGAGGAAAAATATGTAAAATGACTAGTATAGAACTTTCATAGAGTAAATGTTCTATGAATACATTCCTAGAGATGTTTGACCATTTGGACCAAATTCTACAGCTGATATCTAAAACTTTCAGCCCTTGTCAAACAATAAAATGCTCTTCTCCATTCACTTATCTTCTACTAATCTGCATAGACTTCTCCAATATGCAAGTTTGGAAATTAATTAATGTAAAGTTGCCATTTTTAGCAAGTTCTCCATTTCTTTGCAATAGGATTTTTTCCAGCAACTTTAGATTATGAAGAATTAAATGAGAATGGTAAATGTTTCAATAAGTTTTTTTTTTTTTTTTTTTTGGTCAACTGTGACCAAAAGACCTGACAATAACAATTGTGTGGAGAAAAGGTTTAGTTTAGCTTAAAGATTCAAAGGTTCAGTCCATGGTTGTCTGACTCTACATATCTGGACCTGAGATGAGGCAGAATATCTTTGTGGAAGGGTGAGGTAAAGGAAAGTAACACAGGACATGTCAACAAGGAAGCAGAGAATCAGGAAGGGGGAGATATAGAAAGAAAGCCATGCTCACCAGGGGCAAGTTATAAATAAAGACATACCAAGTGAGCTGCTTTCTCCACCCACACACTATCTGCCTACAGTTACCACCCAGCTAATCCCTATCAGTGGATTAAACCACTAATTAGGTTAGAGCTCTTACTAATCTAATCATTTCATTTCTGAAAATTCTTACAATCCTCTACTCATGAGCTTCTGGGGAACATTTCATGTCTAAAACAGAATAGTGAATAAGATTTCTCTTTGAAAAAAAATGAAAATATGCTCTCAGGAGTTTATATGTTCTTAGGTTTTCTATTACTTTTTAGTTTTTGCATCATTAAAGTATTATTACTGATCAAGTAGAAAGATAATTAGCAAATGTTATTGTGACTTCTTAGAAAAAAACTTTTTAAATTCTCCTTATAAAAATTAATTGCAATTTTAAAATCTCAATGACATCCCTGTCTCATTTACATCCATTGTTTAATAGAGGAAGCAGAAAGGTTCTTATTTTCCTCTTAGAAAATTTTCTCCAGTATTTCCTGAGAAAAGAATGCAATAGGAGATTGGAGCAGGAGAAGGGAATAGAAGTTGTGAAAAGTTCCCAGATTAAAAACACTACAATCAATGAAATTAAAGAAAGAAGGGAAGAAGGAAACTGTGTTATCTTGTACTCGGTCTAGTGTTCCTATAATGAGATGCTCAGTAATAATAACTTGTATTTTCATTTCCAGGTTGTAATCATTATGGATACATGTTGAATTAAAATTTTTTAGTAAGAGTTAAATCACATAGTTTCATAGGTGTACTTTCCCTATTATCTTGTTATCACAAAAATTTCATTGCTAGTAAATATGAAGAAATAAAGGATTCAATTAAAGTTTCAACAATAAGAGAATATAAAAGATGATATACCTTTACGTATTATAAGATAGAAGTTGCTTCTATAGTCCTATAAAGTTTCTTTACTCAAATGGTCTCAAATACTAATGATAATTTATACTGTCAGGTAAAGGACAAGATGGTAAAAACATTGTAATTTAATATTTAAACATTTTTCTTTTAATTTAAGGTGAGAAACCTAAGTTTCTTGATTTCATCTTTATCATATTGTAGGACATATTTTTATCCTACACTATATATAAAGTTAAACATACTTCAATGAAGAAATAAAAATTCAGGAAGGATTAAAGAATGAAAACCTTACATGGAAAATTTATCTCCTCAATTATTTCCATAACTGATGTATAGTTAATTTAACATCACTAGTATTTGACACAGCTACAATTATTTTATTTTATTTTCATTGAATTTTAAAAATAAATAATAGCAGAATGCATTACAATTCTTTTTTAAAATATAGAGCACAATTTTTCATATCTCTTTTGTATATAAAGTATGTTCACACCAATTTGTATCTTCATACCTGTACTTTGCACAATGATGTCCATCACATTCCACCATCCTTGCTAAGCCCTGCCCCCTCCTTTTTCCTCCCACACCTCAGCCCTATCTAGAGTTTTTCTGTTCCTCCCTTCCTCCCCCTCTCTACCCCACTATGAGTCAGTCACCTTACATTAGAGAAAACATTCAGCATTTTTTGGGGGGAGATTGGTTAAATTCACTTCATATTATCTTCTCCAATGCCATCCATTTATCTGCAAATGTCATGATTTTATTCTCTTTTATTGCTGAGTAATATTCCATTGTGTATATATGCTACATTTTTTTTATCCATTCATCTATTGAAGGGCATGTAGGTTGGTTCCACAGTTTAGCTATTGTGAATTGTGCTGCTATAAACATTGGTGTGGCTGTGTCCCTGTAATATGCTATTTTTAATTCCTTTGGGTATAGACTAAGGAGAGGGTTAGCTGAGTCAAATGGTGATTCCATTCATAGTTTTCCAAGAAATCTCCATACCGCTTTCTATTTTGGCTGCACCAATTTGCAGTCCCACCAGGAATGTATGAGTGTACCTTTTTCTCTACATCCTCACCAATGCTTATTGTTGTTTGTGTTCTTAAAAGCTGCCATTCTGGCTGAGGTGAGATGAAATCTTAGATTAATTTTGTTTTGAATTTCTCTACTTGCTAGTGATAATGAACATTTTTTCATATATTTATTGGTTGATTGAATATCATCTTCCAAGAGGTGTCTGTTCAGTTCCTTGGCCCATTTATTGATTGGGTTTTTTCAGTTTCTTGGCCCATTTATTGATTGAGTTATTTGGTTTTTTTGGTGTTTAGCTTTTTGAGTTCTTTATATACCCTAGAGATTAGTGCTCTATCTGATGTGGGAGTGGTAAAAATTTGCTTGCAAGATGTAGGCTCTCTATTCGCTTGATTATTTCTTTTGCTAAGAAGATTTTTAGTTTGAATCTATTCTATTTATTGATTCTTGGTTTTAATTCTTGCACTACAGGAGTCTTATTAAGGAAGTAGGGGTCTAATCTGATATGTTTGAGATTTGGACCTACTTTTTTTCCTAATAAGTGCGGTGTCTCTGATTTAATTTCTAGGTCCTAGATTCACTTTAAGTTGAGTTTTGCACTTGGTGAGAGATAGGGGCTTAATTTCATTTTGTTGCATATGGATTCCCAGTTTTTCTAGCACCATTTGTTGAAGAGACTGTCTTTTATCAACTGTATGTTTTTGGCAACTTTGTCTAATATAAGATAACTGTTATTATGTGGATTCGTCTCTGTATCCTCCATTATGAACCATTGGTCTACCAGTCTATTTTGGAGCTAATACCATGCTGTGTTTGTTACTATTGCTCTGTAGTATAGTTCAAGTTCTGGTATACTAATGCCACCTGCTTCACTCTTCTTACTAAGGACTCCTTTAGCTATTATGGGTCTCTTATTTTTCCAGATGAATTTCCAAATGACTGCTCTTTTTATTTCTATGAGGGACATCATTGGGATTGTGACTGGAATTGCATTAAATCTATATAGTGCTTTTGGTAATATGGCCATTTCGACAATAATTCTGTCTACCCAAGAACAAGGGAGATCTTCTCATCTTCTAAGATCTTCTTGAATTTCTTTCTTTAGCATTCTGTAATTTTCATCATAAAGGTCTTTCTCCTCTTTCATTAGGTTGATTCACAAGTATTCTTTTTTTCCTGAGGCTATTATAAATGGGGTAGGTTTCCTTGTTTCATGTTCAGAGGATTTGTCATTGATATACAGAAATGTCACTGATTTATAGATGTGATTTTGTATTCTGATACTTTGCTGAATAATTTACCAGTTCTGGAAGTTTTCTGGTGGAATTTTTGGGGTCTTTTAGGTATAGAATCATATCATTGGCAAATAGTGATAATTTGAGTTCTTCTTTTCCTATGTATATCCCTTTAATTTATTTTGTCTATCTAATTGTTCTGGCCAGTGTTTCAAGAACTATGTTGAATAGAAGTGGTAAAAGAGAGTATCCCTGTCTTGTTCCAGTTTTTAGAGGGAATGCCTTCAATTTTTCTCCATTTAGAATGATATGGCCTGGGGATTGGGGTTAGCATAGATAGCTTTTATGTTATTCCTAGTTTTTCCTGTTATTTCCTGTTATTCCTAGTTTTTCTAGTGTTTTGACCCTAAGTGTATGTCAAATGATTTTTCTGCATCTATTGAGATGATCATATGATTCTTATCTTTAAGTCTATTGATGTGATGAATCACATTTCTTGATTTTTATTTGTTCAACCAGCTTTGCATCCTTGGGATAAATTCCACTTGACTGTGGTGCACTGTCTTTTTGATACGCTTTTGTATTTGATTTGCCAAAACTTTACTGAGAAATTTTGCATCTATGTTCATTAGAGATATTGGTCTGAAGTTTTATTTCTTTGATATGTCCTTTTCCTGGTTTTGGATTCGGGGTGATATTTTCTTCATAGAATGAGTTCAGAAGTGCTCCCTCTTTTTCTATTTTCTGAAATAAATTGAAGAGTATTGGTATTAGTTCTTCTTTAAAGGTCTTGTAGAACTTGGCTGTGTATCTGTCCCGTCCTGGGCTTTTCTTAGCCAGTAGACTTTTGATGGTGTCTGCTGTTTTGTCACTTGAAATTGATCTGTTTAAATTGTGTATATCATCCTGATTCAATTTGGACAAATTATATGACTCTAGAAATTTGTTGATGCCTTCAATATTCTCAATTTTATTGGAGTACAAGTTTAAAAAATAATTTCTAATAATCTTCTCTATTTCTGTAATGTCTTTTGTAATATTTACTTTTTCATCACTTATGTTAGTGATTTGAGTTTTCTCTCTACTTCTCTTCATTAGGATGGCTAAAGCTTTGTCAATTTTATTTATTTATTCAAATAAGTAACTTTTTGTTTTGTCAAGTTTTTCAATTGTTTATTTTATTTCAATTTCATTGATTTTTCAGTTCTGATTTTAATATTTTCTGTCTTCTATTGCTTTTTGGTGTTGATTTGTTCTTTTTCCCCCCAGGGTTTTGAGATGTAAAGTTAAACTATTTATTTGTTGATTTTTTCTTCTTTTAAGGAATGAACTCCATGCAATGAACTTTCCTCTTAGTACTGCCTTCATAGTGTCCCAGAGATTTTGATATATAGTATCAGTGTTCTGATTTACCTCTAGAATTTTTTAATCTCCTCCTTGATGTCTTTTGCAGCCCATTTTTCATTCAGTAGCATATTAGTTAGTCTCTAGGTATTGGAGTCGTTTTTATTTTATCACTGATTTCTAATTTCATTCCATTGTGATCTCATAGAATGCAGGGTAGTATCTCTACATTTTTGTATTTGTTAAAAGTTGCTTTGGAGCAAAATACATGGTCTGTTTAGAGAAGGATGCATGTGCTGCTGAGAAGAAAGTATATACAATTATTGAAGGATGAAATATTCTCTATATATCCATTAAGTCTAAATTATTGATATATTATTGAGTTCTATAGTTTCTTGGTTCAACTTTGATTTGGAAGATCTATCTAGTGATGAAAGAGGAGTGTTAAAGTCACCCAATTAATGGTGTCATATAATTTGACTCTTGAACGTGGGAAGAATTTGTTTGATGAACATAGGTACTCCATTGTTTGGAGAATATATATTTATAATTGTTATGTCTTGTTGGTGTATGGTTCCCATGAATAGTATGAAATTTCCATATTTATCCCTTTAGATTAA